>NC_134276.1:367500-715000 GCF_949628215.1 Phalacrocorax aristotelis
CACATCCCAGCACTGGGAGGAAAAGCTGTCCCTGCCCGTGGAGTCGCCTGGTGCCTGTGGCAGACTGATGCTCCCAGCGATGCCCCAGCCCTCGCGAGCTGCGGATGTGCAGGGGGATGCTCCTTTTACCCTTTTACCTGTGGCTGGACAGAGTCAGCTCCAGGCTGGATATCGGGCAGGGCTGTAGCTCTACCAGCCTGAGAACGGTGCAGTGCCTTGCTGGGTGCCGGGGAGCTCTGTGGGACCTGTGAGATCTGACCCTGCTCTGATCCCACTGTATAGACCGGTCGCCTGATGGCTGGCAGTACAGAAAGCTGAAGGCAGGTCTTGGTGTTGCCCATGGGAAGGGGTCTCACAGCCCAGCCCTCCCTCGTGTCTCTGCTGCTGTGCCTGGGCCGGCTCAGACCTTGTGTGGGGACCTTTGGGGGGACAGGGTGGAGGAGAGCAGCTCACACCTCCTTTATCTGCAGAGGGTCCCCACAGCATGCCTGTCCTGGCCTTGATGGCGGAAGAGGAGGATGAGGTGGGCACGGCCGTGGCAGGGAGGGAAGCTCACCTGGTGCCCGCGCGGGCCGGGGATGGTGGTGCCGCACGATGCTTCGGAGGTGCTGCGTGAGTAACAACCGCTTGTCCTCAGCCTGCAGCACAGCTGCTCTCAGCACACAGCGGCTTTTTCCTACCTGATGCAGCCTGTGGTACACGGGGGTGATAAATGTGTCGTGGCAGTTTGTGAGTGGAGAGGTCAGGAAATAAAGCTGAGCCTTTGCTGGTGGTGGTCCTGCCCTGCAGCTCAACGTTCCCTGACTTTGCCTTGAGATATCCACCTTGCGCAGGTAAAGCTTCTCAGAGGCACGGTGATCTGGGAAGCAAAAATAACTGCTTTTGAGCATCAGTGCTGCTGTTTCTCTGTATCTTTGTTCTCTTGACCTCAGGGATGTGCAGTGTTTGCCACTGAGCTATTATAAGCTGTGAGCATTGTGTTCTGCTTCCCTGTGCTCACCGTGTTCTTCTCCATGGGAGAAAACACTTAAAGGTTAAATATATACTGGCCATCATTTGGTGAGGTTCTCTAGCTGAAAAGACAAACACAAAACAAACATTGTACATTTGGGCAATAATCGAGGGAGGATTTTGGTTTTGCCCACTGGGACGCTGAGCCTTGGCCTTGGGGCAGAGGCAGGGAGGGTTCCTCCTGAGTCCATTTTCTAGTGTGAGCTGTTCCCCCTCCCTCTGAAAGAGAAGCAGAAGAAAAACAAATAAACCCAGCTCGGTCGATACAGAGTTCGGCTCTGTGTGCCTCTGATCTCTTTATGGGCATTTTTAGTGTTCAGGTTTTGAAGATGAAATGAAAGAAGAACAAAGCCCAGTGCTGATGTGAGGAGCGGATCTGCAAAGGTTACTTTGGGAGAGCTGCTGCAATCCGGTTTCTGCTGAAATCTGCTCTGGAAACCAAACAACAGCTCCTGCCCCGCTCACTTCTGGGCTCTGCTCAGCCTCGATACCCTGTATCCACCTCGGTTTTACAGTTCCGCCTTTCAGCGCCCCTGTTAGAGATGGGGGTGCAGGTGGGGGGGCGAGACGCGGCTGCCGGGGGGAGTTTCCAAACTCACGGTGTCATCAGGACACCGGGTTCCCGTGGGAAGCTGAAGTGACCCAGACCGCAGCTGGGGCGCCTGCGACGCTCCGTTCGCTGGCGCTGCTCTCGTGGTGCAGGAGCTCAGCTCCGGTCATCCCTCCTGCTCCACGGGGCCATGGTGCAGCGCCAGAGCTGGGCATGATCTGCTGCTGCCGCTGCGCAAAATAACGGGGGCCGCGGGCTTCGAACGGCAGTTTGGTACGTGCCCTGCAGCGCTGTGGGCTCCTGGAGGGCAGGGAGAGACGTCCTGGGTGCCGGCTGCTGTTGGCAGGGTGAGCCCGGGCAGGAGCTCCTCCAGCTCCCCAGGAGCAGGCAGAGCCACGGGGGCACGGGGACAGTGTGTAACCCTCCGCACCCCCCGTCACTGTCTGGCCCCTCCTCTGCTCCCGGGCGGTGAGGGCCATCAGAGAAGGGCGGGCTGGAGAAGGCGGTGAGAGGAGCTGCTGCCCGCCGTGCAGGCAGGGATGCCCTGTACAGAGCCCGGCACGGCCGTGGGTGAGAGCAGCTAGAGGCAGCTGGGGGGGCAGGATGTGTCCCCCGTGGGCCCTGGGAAGGGCTGCGCTGGGTGCTGGTGCTGGCTTGCAGCGACCATGGGCAGCGGTCTGCGGACGTGGTGCCCCTGTGGGAGCAGGCAGCGTGCTCCTTCACCTGCACGGGCTGCGGGGACAGCTTCGGGTGTTACCGCTCCCCCGGAGCACCAGCACCATGGCTCCACCACCCTCCTCCTCTGCACCCTCTGTGGCAGGAGCTGCTCGCACAAAGCAGCGCTCACTGTGCACCAGCATACAGCGCCCCCTCCCGCGCTGGCCCTTCAGCCCCAGGCTGGGTTCAGGGGACCCCTGCCATCCCCGCTGCGGCCAGTGGCCAAGCCCTTTCCCTGCATGCAGTGTGCGTGGGGGGCTTTTTCATGCAATCCTCCCTGCAGAGCCACCAGTGCATCCACACCAAGGAGCAAGGATCCCTACCAGTTCTCCCAGTGTGGGAGGTCCTTCTGCTTCCCCTTGGAGCTGGTGTTGCACTGGCTGTGCCATCCCACGGAGTGCCAGTTCCCCCTGTCGCACGTTCAGCTCCCAGGCGGGCCTTATCCTGCATGAACGCAGCCACCCTGGGTCCCAGCAGTGCTTCCATACCAAGTCTGGGAACACCGTGCTAGGGCTGGCCGAGCCGCGCCAGCAGCGGGCAGAGCACACGGACAAGGTGCATGGTGCAGCGGGAAGGGCTTCGGGTGCCTGCCCGACCCCTCACGCACCGGTGTGCCTGCCCGGGGAAGCTGCACCCCTGCGGGCAGTGCAGCAGGGTGCTGGGTCCCGTGACACCCTGCTGACCCATTTTTTGAACACAGCAAGCAGCTGGCTGCAGTGAGGATGTGTCCTGGGCTGACTGGTAGCATGTGCTCAGACGCTGTGCTGCTGCGAGGAGCTCCATCCATGGGATGCGGGAGCAACAGGTTCCTCTGTCTGGTAGTGAAGTGTGCGCCCCAAGTTAAGGATGTGCTTGGCTTGCCACATGGATGGGGGAGAAAAGCTTCAATGCCATCAGCCCAGAGGAGCTCTCTTTAGATGGGGTTGAGCCACAGCAGAGGGGGACAAGCCTAATCCAGGCCAGATGTCAGGTTTTCTGTGCTCAGGTGCACTGAGAAGGGAGGAGAAAAGTCCCTTCTTTGCACGTTGCAGGTGCTGGGAGGAAAAGTGTCTGTGCAATAAATAAAAATTATTAAAAACCCTTGGAAACAATGGTAGAGCAGGCTGCGTTAGTGTGACTGCCTGGGCTGTGGTGGGAGCTGGCTGAGCTCAGCCTGGGAAAGCGAACAGGTGAGGCTGCCCTGCCTGGGGCAGGGAGCGGGGACGGTGCCAGCCTGACCCGTCCTCCTTGCCCCCTTGCTGTCAAACTGCCGGGCTCGCTCCTGTCACCGCCATCCCTGGGGCAATGAGTGGCTCAGCTGCACTTTCACAGGCAGTCTTTCCAGGGAAGGGCTGAACCATCTGTAGTTAAACCCTGTGCAGAGCTTCCACTTTAAATACACACACACACACACGTGTGTGTGAGCTTGAGCCACCCCATTTGCTAGCGGTGCATGGTAAAGCAGCATGGATGAAAGCTGAAGGGCTTTGGCAGTGCTCGGGTGCTTCTTAAATCTCTGATAAAGTCAGAGCTCGCTCCAGCTGTGGTGTAAATGCAAGTTATCCGGGGAGGACGGCGGGGGCCTCGGTGAGGGGCTGCATCAGGACATGCCTCAGAAACCCAGGCTCGCGTCTCCGCTCTGTGCGAGGCTGCAGAGCATCCCTCGCCCTCTCCTCCCTTGGTCCTCCTCCGCAGCGCAGCATCCCGCTGGGCCCTCCTGGCGCCTCCGACCCCGGCTGCCCGCTGCCCGCGGGGCCGGAGCCCCTGGGCGAGGGCGGCCACCCCCTGGCCCGGGCCGGCGCTGCCAGCACAAGCCCCGCAGACCCCGGCTGTCGGGGCTGCAGGACCGCGGCATTTCTTGCCTCGCAGAGACCTCTAGAGTCCACCCTCCTGAACGCTCGGCGTTTCTCTGGTCTCGAATGGTGCCGTCCATGTCTCTCCTCTTCTGCACAGGCTGCAGCACCGCAGCGAGCTTTTCGGGCACGTTGCTCATCGAGCCACACGCTCCCCTTGCCCAGAGCAGCCCCACAGAAGTCCTCCGTGTGTGATCCAGCTACCTGGGAGAGCAGGGTCCTCCTCCTGGTGACACCCTCTATTTGTGGGGTGCCATCCTTGCTCCTGGACCCCCTTTCAGCCCAGCTGCCCCAGTGATGCTCGATGTTGGGGCATCCTCCCCAAGGAAGCATGCTTCATCCCCCAAGGAAGGCTCCTGCCCACCGAAGCCTGCCGGTACCTGTGCTGGTGTGGGGCAGGATGTGGCATGTGGCTGGGGCAGGGCTGGGGGCTGCTCTGGGGGGGTCTCCTGGGGACACCTGGTTGCCCAGTCTGGGTTGGCAACGGCACTGGATGCAGGGAGGCAGCGCACAGAGGGGGCAGCTGGGAACTGGCCCATGGTGGGAAGTGTCCTGGCGGGGAGGGAAGTCAAAGACCCTTGTTTAAGCCCTGTGTTTGCAGTGTTGCACATCCCTCTATTTGCAGTATAGCTCCGGCTCCCTGCTCGGACACGGTGGCTCGGTGCTGGCAGAGCAGGTAGCGAGGATGAGACATGGTTACTGGCTGCAGAAGAAATTGCTGGCTACCCTGGAGGAAACCCAACTTTTGCCTTGGATACCTCAGCATTATTCAAATTCCTTCCTAAAATGAGAAGTGAGGGGAATCTGAATGATGCATTTTGAAACGCACAGTGCATAAGATGAGAGACAAAAGAAATGTTTCTAATTCTTTGCATGTCTCCCATTGAAAATTTCCATGGCTACTGTGCATGTTATGATACTCTGTTGAAGAGCTATTGCCCTCCCAGGATCCTAGATCCTTCTGCAAGCCCAGGGCCTCCCTCTCCAGCCCCTTTCTTACCCAAAGAGCCAGAGAGAGGCATTCCCTGGCTCTGTGGGAGGAGGGAGATGTGGCCCCAGGAAAAGGGCCCTGGAGGGATGGGGACGGAGGGGCTGGGGCAGGGGGTCCGTGTCCCTGGGTGTTGTAGGACACTGCTCAAGTATTACCTTTTCTGACACTAACCTGTGTCAGAGCAGGGGTGACGAAAAGGATGCAGTCCTTTCCTGCATGGAAGATCCTGCCAAAGAGAAGGGGATTTTAAAGCCAGAACTTTTGTTTTGCATTGTTGCGGTGCCACGGAGGACGTTGCAGGCAGTCGCTGGATCTGCCAGGTCCCTCTCATAGGGGCGTTTTGCAAGGCTGAGTGGGTCGCCACTCACCTCAAGCCTGAAACCAGCTGATGACCTGGTTGCCACCCTCGGCTGGTGCAAAGCTCTGTGTACCAGGAAGGCTGCAAGAGGCATGGAAGGTAACAACCTCCTTGCATTTTTAATCAGCTTAAAGTCTCAAACACTCTCATATCCCTCTGCAAGGCAAAGCCTGGCTCTGGCCATACCCGCCTGGGCAGGTGATGGGCTGGGTGGTTGCTCTGACCCTCTCCAAATTTGGGAGGGATGAGGGGAGTTTTCATCCAAGACTGAGCTGCAACCCAGAATCAGTGATGCCATGGCAGCCTCGGCTGTGCTCAGTGGGAGCATCGTCCCCCAGTTCACGTATCTCGCCATCTGCGTGTTGCTCTTTAGCTAAAGAGTGTCAGGAAATATTCACAGTGCGTTCCCACAGAGCACTATAGTTAGCAGGGTTTCCAGCTGGCCGCAGTGTTCCTCTGTGCTCACTTCAGGCAAGAAGCAAGCCCAGTTTTCTGCATTGACTTGAACAGAAATGGCCTAAACCAAGCGTGCAGTGGTTTGCAGAGTGGCTCGTGAGGTCCCAGTGCAAGCCTGCAGTGGGTGACAGGTCCTGGCCCCCCTCAGGTTAACTTCCCCGGCAGGAACATCGCTCTCCATGTCCCACGACCCATTTGCCTGCACACCCCTGGCCTTCACCTGGGGCAGAGCAAGGAGGCATTCAAAGTGGTGCTGAGATCTTTATTTCCCACAAATGGCAGTTCAGACCCTTGCCCACCCCCTCCCTTTGACTTGCCCATATTCTCACTAGGTGATTATAGTCTGCTTTTGCCTCATTTTGGCCAAAACCTGTGTCTAATCTCCTACAGGACTAACGAGCTGGGCATCCTTCCAGGCAAGCCTTATGTTCCACCCCACAGTGAGGACCGGGACCTCGTGGCGGCACCCACCAGAGGTGGGGACGGAGGCAGGGCAGAGGCACCCGAATGCTGCATACACGTGTCCAACTGTGTGCAGCAATGGGGAGGCAGAACCGAGCCCCCTGTGCCAGCCAGGCTTGGTGGGGGGATGCTCAGGGGTGTGATGGGCTTTGTGATGGCTTGTGTGCATCCTGTGTGCTCCTCTCTGCTATCCCCTCGCTGTCCGCGGGGCCGTTGGAGGCCCGTGCACCCCCTTAGCTGTGCACCTCCATCCTGAGGGCACCTACAAGGACTGGGGAGGACAGAAGCTCCACAAAATAAATCCTGGGCTTTGCTGCTGAGAGCATAGTGTGCTGGGAATGTGTTCAGAGCACGCTGTGTCAGGCAGGAGGCCAAAGCTCATCCTGAATTAAAGGGCTGTGAACTGAAATAATGCTGATCTGGAAGATACTCCATGCAGCAGGTATGGTAGAACGGGGCCTGTTTCTGTACTGCAGCTGTGTCCACCAGCTAACAGCCCTCAGTGCAAACACAGCAGACACCGGCTGAGCCTGCCAGGCTTGTACAAGGAGCTGTAGCTGCCTGAGGTGGCTCATCTGCAGCTTTATTCAGTGCACTGCAAGAGGAATGGGGCCCTGGGCACACCCAGGGCCACCAGCTGGTTTTAGATGTGCTCCAGGGAAGGAGATGATTGCACTTGTTTTGCCCGGTTGTTTCCCAGAGCTGCCTTTGGAGTGACAGTTGCTGGAGGAGATGTTGCTTGGCTTGCCATCACGCCTCGGACTCTTCTGGCCCTGTGTCCAGCTAATCTCGAGCTCCGATGTGCCACAGCGAGCCCTGGAGGAACTGACAGCCAAGCTGCTGAGAGGTGCCGACCAACGCAGCCACCAAAGCCTGGGCTCTGCAGCACTTCGCACCCCTGCACAGGTCTGGTGGCAGTGGGAGGTGGGGAGCAGAAGTCGATCATCCCCAGGTCTCTCAAAATGGTTGAAAACTGGGGGCCAGGAGCTGCGTTCCTCAGGAGCAGTTTCTCCCGGTTGCAGATTTGCACCAGTGATGGCTGTGAAAGTGCATAAACTGTGAATCTGCCTTCCCAGGGATACAGAGAAATATCCTTAAATCCCAGAGAAGGTGCTGCCAGACTGGGTCAGGGCCCAGGACCCCTCCCAGAGACACCCCCCCACCCCCCTGAGTCTGTGGGGGGCAAGAAGTTTGGGGCACAGCACCCACAATGAGCCCTCCCCCTGCGCAGCCTCTCATCTCTCGTGCCCACCGTGTGGGGTGACTCTGCCTTTGCCCCCAGGTCACTGGGCTTTAATCAGGAACCAGTTCACAGGAGACAACTACTTTTTGTAGCCTCTTTTGGAATTTCCCTGTTGTAGACTCTGCAGTTCCTACTAGGCAAGAAATGTAACAATTATATTAAGAATTGAGTGAAAAAAAACATTAATTTGGTGCTACTGAGGCTGAGGCCAGCTGCAGCGAAGCATCGCAGCTGAGGGAGCAGGTCAGCTAAGGCTGGGAGGAGACCTTATCGCTGCTGCTGGATGCGCAGTGCAGCCCCTCAGCATCGGACTGGCACGCGATTGTAGGAAAAGGAAAACAAAGCGAGTGTAAGGGAGCAAGAAGAGGTTGTGTCCACCCTCATTCCATCGTTTGCCATACCAGATTTCAGAGACATAATGGGAACACTAAAACCCCCAGTGTTTCTGGAATAAATGTAATTCCCATTTGCTGCTGGCAAGATTACCCTTTGGTCTTTAAAACTGTGGTTTGTTTAAATACGTGACAGAGGATATAATTTGGGGTGTTATTTTTCCAGGGAAAAGCTTGGAAAGTGAACACAACCATCTTCCATATATGTACATGAATGTTTGAGATAGATTAAACTCGCTTAACTTAAAATATCTTTTCCTGACCTAGTCATTTCAGGCACCAGTGAAGGAAAATGAGCACTTTCAGGAACCGTTCATCTTCTCCTCCTGCAGACAGCGGCTCCTTCCCTGACTGTGCCCTTATTTCTCTGCCAGCTGTTGGGGGATGAGGTGGTTCAGACGATGCTGTCCGCAGCCGGGTGGGTGAATCTGCTGCATTTACAGCTTGACAGGCTCAGCGATGTCTGTTCACTTGCCTGCAGCCCTGTCGCTAGAGTGGAAGAGCCAGAAAATCCCACGCTTGCACCCCTGTGCCACTGCTCACGCAGGAGGCGCGGGTGCTGGTGGACCTGCCCTGCCGCAGCGCCTGGCGTGGCTGGACCCCCTCCAGCCAGGAGCGCGGGGGCAGCGGCTGTGTCAGACCAGAGCCCAGCCACGCATAGCCTGTGGCTTCCAAGGGACTGAGCTGATGCCCCACTTTGGGTGGCAGCCCCCGTGTCCACCACATGCACTGTTGGAAGCCAAGGCAGTTCCTAGGGATCACATTGGACTATGTCCAGTTGTGGGGTTGTGCTGATGGTTTCTGCAGCTGTTCTCCAGATGTTTGCACTGTTGCTCTCATCACCGCGGGGGTGATGGCTCCGTTGTCCAAGGTGTGCACATCTCCAAGAGGTGATGCTCTCTGGTCCTCGGACTCTGCAGCCGTGCTGTCACCATGCTGCCAGACTCTGCCTTGAAAGCCACCCATGTGCTTTTGGTGAGTGGATTCATCAGGCAGCATCTGGCAAGTGCCGTGACAGAATTGGGTAACGTTGATGAACAGGTACGGTGAGGGGCTGGCACCGAGAACCTGCCTCTCTGGCCTTCCCATGCTTGCTTGGCAGCCAAGATACAGGTTTCCAGGGTGGAGACCTCTGACTTGTGATTGTCTCTGCTTTCAATTTTACAACATTACCGATCAATGTTTGCCTAACCTAATTTTAAATCCCCAGAGAGGCAGACTCCAGTCCTTCTGGAAGCTGTTCACCTCTAAATTTGACTTCCTAATGTTCTCCTAGTGTCTGATCCCAGCAATAGATATATGTTCTTTGTTTCTGGCCTCCCCCAGGATGGGCAGCAGCCCTGCCTGTTCACAGTGATCTGTCACACATTTGCAGGTTGTTATCACATCTCCTCCTTCCTAGACAACAAATAATTGCAGTATAAAGGGTTTTCAGGTACTGGGAATCCTACCTGTGCAGCACTGGCAGCTGTTTGGTGCTTATTGCTTGGTGCATGACAGCTTTGGGGCAACTGCTCGGCTGCGGCTGCGCTGGCAGCCTGGGCTGCGCTGCCGGGAGGGCTGGTTGTGCCTCAGCCCCTGCCCGGGCTGGGGCTCCTTGCTGGCATTGCGCTTGGTGAGCTGGATCCGCCGCCAAGGCAGAGCCCGGCTCGCTTGTTCCCCCTCCTCGCTGGGTCCCTGGGATGCAGAGGACAAGCCAGGCTCTCTCTTTTCTGGTGTCTGCCCTTATGTGTATGGGTTTTGGCATGAAGAGAACATCTTTAACCTGTAATTTTAATCTTTTTGTAGTGTCCTCCTGAATGTGTTATCCCTCACTCGCGGTAGGGAGAGAGACTTTTTTTTGGGGGAAGACACCTGTATTTTCAGCTTCCTCTTTAATTAGTGTGTGGCTAAAGAGCACCCCTCCTTTCCCTAAAAATACCCTCTGATGTAAAAGCTATGAAATTCAAATTCCCCCCTATTTCTGACAGCTGAGAAATAGAACAGCTCTTCCTTGGCCTGAAAGGCTTTGGGCCAGCTCTGTTCTGCGGAAACCACAGGGAGAGAAATGAAAAGGAAATTAAAAACCATTCACTGATAAGATGAACTTTCCACGTGGGTTGGAAAGATCTCCAGCACCTGCAGGCGCCAGGACACAAGGCACTGTCTGATGGGAGAATGATTATCAGACCGTCTGACAGAAAACAGGTGGGTTTTCTGGCACACAAGCCCTCCTCAAGATTTGTTCTGGGTGCTGCAAACACCGAGATATTCAGGAGAGTTGGACCATTCCCACATAAACCGAGTTTCCTCGTGACGCCCTCAAACACCTCGCGCTGCGGTCCGTCACACGGCAGAACGACAGCGTTAAGGTGCAGGAAAGCCCCAGGTCAGCCTCTGCAGGGGACAGTGCTCCCCGCTCCGGGATGCGCAGGCACGACCGTCCTGCTCCCCAGCATCCCCAGCCAAGGGCTCGAGCTGCCATGGCGCTGCCCCAGCGGGGCAGAAGCACAAGCCTGGGCAAGGCTTATCTCCCGGCCATGGCCCCCCGCTGAACTCCCGGGAATATCGTGTCCTGGCTTGCAGGCTCCCTGCCCTTCACAGCGCAGCTCTCACCCCGCCTGACCCCGCGGCAGCAGCAAGGATGGCCCAGGTCCTGATGAGGCTGCAGGGTCTGTCCCCCCTGGGCTGGCATCGACACCCTGCGGGCATGGGCAGCCCCCACACCCGGGGGTATTCATGTGTCCTCCCTGCCCGTCCCAGTGGGTGCTGCAGGGATCTGGCCTCCCTCTGGCAGCAGATGTTAAATTGGGAATTACTGCAATATTTCAGAAGCAAATCTGCCTTCTGGAGCGAACGTATTGACAGGGGCTTGGGCAGGACTGAGCACGACTGCTGTTACTAATGGCACAAGGAGGATCCACAAACTGGCTGGGTGTTCTCCAGGTGGGTAAAATCTGCAGCAAGGGCTCGGTGCATGATGGGCAGGGCAGGGCAGTTTGTCAGAGGGAGACGATCCATACTTATTTATGACTGATAAAAAAACAGAGGGGCATCTCTTTTCTGTCTGCCTGTGTCAGTTACATATTATCTCTGAACCTGAGGCACTACAGCACCGAAACCACACAAGAAATCATTGAATGATGAACATCTCACTCCATGCCAAGTTATACAGAATTCATACTTCTTTGTTTCATCAAAAAGCAATTACTTTCAATCATTTTGATTTCACCCTGGGATGAAAAAAATCATTAATTCACACAGTTCTACGTATTCAGACCTTTTTTTCTGCTGCATTGATGGATCTTCAGTGTGTTGGTTGCAGGCAAAGTGTTTTCAGATCATGCTTTAATTCATTTTTTGCATCCTTTAAACAGACAGAGTGATTGTTTCAGGGTGTTTTTTTTTTTGCTACCATGATGTACTTTAAAAATTATTCTGCAATAACAGTTTATTCGAAATTATGCAATTGTGGTGTTTCTGTTTTTCCAGCTGATGCCAGTTCAGACTAGCAGTTCAATCTGGGTAGAAATCTCTACAGCCTTCTCTGTTTTGCAGTGGCGTCAAGGCAGCTTTTTGCTCGCAGCCACTCACAGGCTTCGTTATTTGTAGATCATTGACCATGAGCTGGAGTCAGGCAGAGGATCCCCTCCTGCAGAGGCACATGGCAGCATGAGCAGAGCTCGGAAGCTGTTTTGGGACATTTCACTCGTACAACAAGGCAATTTTCACCCTGTGGGGGATAAAACACTCCCGGTCAACAGAGATGCTCCTCTGGAGCCTGGGAGCCCCGCTCGGGCAGCGTGCTGTGCCGCGCTCCCTCTCAAGTCCCTGCTGTGGTCAGGAGGCGTAGCTGGTGCCCAGGCAGGGACAGAGTAAAAACACTTGCAATGCAAATGATGGAAAAGCAGGAAATATCTTGAGTCACCTGGGAGTGTTAACTGCTGTTAATCTTTAATGCATTAGCAATTTAAACCTCCACAAGTCGAAGGGCTGATGTTCCTTCTGAGATTCAGGAGGGGGAAGGACTAATATCACCAGCCCTGGGCAGCACAGATAGGGATTTGCACTTCCCCGCAGTTCTGCACCGATCAGGGCTGAGGTTCCTCGTTCCTCCTTGGGGCTGGCCCTTGGTGAGTCATATTTTATATTAAACACCGGTGTTTGGGGCACTGCTTTCTTGTTTGAAAATAATGAAAGGAAGTAATGGTGCAGTCGAGAGAAATATATTTCCATATCACTGAGAAGTGGAGGTGTAAAGTCTGGCTGAGCTGCTTTGTAAACCATATGCAGGCAGGCAGTGGCTGGCATTGCTGCCTGGGAATGTTTCCAGGCTGATTTAATTTACAATTATAGACCTAGCCTGTCTTTATTCACTTCTGTTGAATTACATGGTTTTAAATGTGGAAGAGGCAATTGGATAAATATTTGTGAGGAGCTGAAGATCTTTTCTATACTGACTGATGTTTTCAGTAGACTTCTGGTTCACAGAGGACAATAATCCTTCTTAATGAAAATGCTTAGAAATGCAAACACGCCTTCCACTCAGATACCTGCAGTTTGCAATACAAATAAAAAAGGCTGCAAGCAGGTCTGAAGACGAAAGTTTGGCTTTGGTACAAATCAAACTGATTTTCCTGTATCCCAACCCTGCCTTAGGCTTTTCCTAGTGTATGATACACGGGGATGGGGCTACAAATAGGGGTGAAATGGGGGAAGCGCATAAAACCAGCAGTCCTGCATCGTTCCTTCACCTTGAAGCCCTTGTTATGGCCAAGGGGCCACAGAGGACTCTGCAGGCTTGGCTTGTTTGCATTATTCAAATCTCCAGAAATACCCTCAGGCCGATCAGCCCTTCCTGGGGCTGCTCCGTGTTAGGGCACTTCGGGAACGGGGGAAACTGCAGGAGGTTGAGCTCAGAGGCTGGGAGGCTCCCGTGTTGGCTGAGCATCAGTGCAGCCGTCTGTACTCGGGGTATCTCTCCAGAGCATTGCCATGACTTGGCTGCCCTGATAGCACTTGTTGCCTTGCCTTTTGGGCCAGCATTTCTTTGTCCAAAGACCACGCTGTGCAGCCCACCGTGTTTTTGCCCCTCTTTACAAAGGAGAGAGGAAGGCATGAACTCCCTGGGCATGCAGGAAATCTGTCAGGTAAGGGTTGCTCCCGGGTGTTAAGAAAGTCTGGGCATGGGCTGAAAGTCCAGCCTAGCTCTTCCCTTTCCCTCTTGGTGTTTGCCGGTGTTTGCCAGTGTTTGGGTCTCTGAAATCCCTGTGGGATGGGAAAGAGGCACAAAAAGCACTTTGCAGTGTTTTCAAATGGGTCAACATCTTTATATAGGTGGAAATACAGGGAGTAGCATGTCCAGCAGGAATTTAAGAGGTGGTCACAACCTTCAGAGGTAGTAGCTGAATGTCAGCCACATCCAAGACACTTATCAGTGTTGGTACTGTTACAGTTTTTATTCCTATCTTAATGGTTTGTACAAGGAGCTCTCAGAAATGAACTGGTCACTGATGTGAGCAGAGTAAGATATTGTATTATTTAATCTCCCTGAAGAAACACGCAGTCCTAACTAAGACACACGGCTTTCTAGGTGCACACAGATATAGAGCCTACAAAGCAAGCAATTATGACTTTTGTAATACTTTTTGTGACAGTGGATAAAGCAGAGAGAGAAAAGGACCTGGCCTGTTTTGCAGTGCAAAAGGAGGGACAGAGAAAGTGTTTTTCCTACAGACACAGTTTGTAGGGTTGATAGGAAAGAATGAATGGATTCCTTTGTACAGCAAAACACACCGAGTCAAGCCCTCAGCCTTCAGAAACAGCTCAGGTTGGAAGGCAGTTGCAAATAGGGTGTTGTATGCACTGATTTGTACACATTTGTAGGCGGTCATGGGCTTACACCAGGCTCACCAGGTGCTATTTATCCCTTCCCTTTCTTGCACAGAGCATAGTCAGGCTGACACGGAGCACTGGAGCATCATGTACGAGCTCAATGAAAGCAGCTTCGATCCTATCACCTTTGTCCTGACGGGCATCCCGGGCATGGAGGAGTCCCACATCTGGATCTCCGTCCCCTTCTGTTTGATGTACATCACTGCGGTGTTCAGCAACTCTGTCCTCCTCTTCGTCATCATCATAGAAAGGAGCCTCCACGAGCCCATGTACCTCTTCCTCGCTATGCTGGCTGTTGCCGACCTCATGCTTTCAACCACGACTGTGCCCAAAATGCTGGCGATCTTCTGGTTTAGTGCTAGGGAAATTTCCTTTGATGCCTGCATTACACAGATGTTCTTCACCCATTTCAGCTTCATTGTGGAATCGTCCGTTCTGCTGGCGATGGCATTTGACCGGTATGTGGCCATCTGCGACCCACTGCGGTACTCGTCAACCTTAACCCTGTCAGTGATTGGGAAAATAGCTGTGACTGCTGTTGTCCGGGGGTTCTGCATCATGTTCCCACCCATCTTCCTCCTGAAGCGGCTGCCATACTGCGGGCACAACGTCATGCCCCACACCTACTGTGAGCACATGGGCATCGCCCGCCTGGCCTGCGCCGACATAAAAGCCAACATCTGGTATGGGCTGACAACGGCTCTTCTCTCCTCCGGCCTGGACGTCGTGCTCATTGCTGTCTCTTACGCTCTGATCCTCAGGGCGGTCTTTCGGCTCCCATCCCCGGAGGCCCGTCTCAAAACCCTGAGCACCTGTGGCTCCCACCTCTGCGTGATCCTCATGTTCTACGTGCCTGCCTTTTTCTCCTTTCTCACGCATCGGTTTGGCCACCAGATCCCAAGTCATGTTCATATCCTCCTGGCCAACCTCTATGTCGTTGTCCCGCCGATGCTCAACCCCATCGTGTACGGGGTGAGGACAAGGCAGATCCGGGAGCGTGTCATCCGCCTCTTCTGCCCCACAGGGGAGTGCTCCTGCCCCGGCTGGGGGAGCAGGTGCTGAGTGCTGCCAGAGGGAAGGGGGATGGGACAGGATCTGGAAAGCAGCACCAAGAGCTGCAGCACTTCTCACCTGGAGGAACAGGTTTGCCCAAGAGGTTCAAGGGAAGTTGAGGGTGGTGGGATTTCTGGAAACATGGACTTGGGTCATCAGCCCCTTCAGTCCTACAGGTTTCTCCTAGAGATGCTTCCCCTGAATGGTCCATCTAGGAGAGACTGGGCATCAAGACTCTTACATCTGCTGTTTCACCATCACCTACTGCTGCCGATTTTGTTTGCTGTGCTACAGCTTTGTTTCAGTTTGTCCCTTCACCTGTTATCTCAGGGCCTAGACCATGAACACGGTGTTGGTCATCGCACTGGAGCCTGGTACGTGAACCATAGCTGGATGGGCAAAGTGCTGTTTACCATGGCACAGATGGTGCTCTGTCCTGTTTTCATGGAGGTTCCATTGCTAAGGCACCCCGGCACCTCTTGCTGCTGAAGGCGTTTACATGCTGAAGAGCCCTGTGAGGTCGGGAAAGGCTTTATTGTCCCATGTTTAAGGGAAACATAGCCTTAAACCATGATGTCCAAAGCTGAATTCAAGCCTCTAGAGTGGAGCGCAAAGGGACAACGGTCTGCTGCATCCGACACATCCCACAGAAGCATCTTCTGTCTTTGCCAGAGCACTGCACTGCCGAGCCGTGCTCAGCACGAGGTACATTGCACCTCAAGATCCTTTTCTGCCCATACGGTAGCTGATTACGCACCACTTTGCTGCTGTACATTTGATATATCCTTCAACACCAAAATAGCTTTGTTGAAGTTTTTCTTGCTCCTCTCCTTGGTATATGTGCCAGTTGCATCGGTAATACCTTATTCCACCTAAAGTCAGTGGCCATCTGCCTCAGACAATTGTGAAAAGCAGTGCAAACACGAAGGCTGAGCATTAGATACTTCTGGAGGAGCAGCAAGGACAGTTCTGAGTTTAACTTGATCATAAATCTGACCAGCAAGGAGACCCCTTTTCCTACCTCTCCCTTCCTCAGCAGACATTGATGCAGGCTGTCAGAGTAAACTCACCTGCTGTCTCTGCTTCGGTGCGTCTCAGGAGTGGCGAGGTCAGAAAGAGGGGAGACTCTCACCCAGGCGCACATAAAGACCCCCCATGGGGAGAAGGGAGCGGAGGCAGCACTGGAGACCTCAGAGGGAAGCTTGCCAGAATTTCAGGTCTCTGCTGGAAGGTCAGCGTGCTCTGCTTTCAAGGTGGGTTTTTGTTGCATCATTATAATATGGAGGACTGTGGAAACACTGACACCAGCAGCCACAGTCCTGTCGGGAGTCTTCTGGTTCCTGCAGCCTGGACTACAGCAGGAATGGGCTGTTCCCACATGGCTGAAGCTTCTCAGTCCCATGGAAAAGTCACAGCCATCTGTCTAGCTGTCATCACCAAAGCACAAATGTCCTTTTGTCCAGTGCTTTGCATCACATCGACTTGGTGGGCAGCGCGTGCACAGATGGGACTGCTCTGTATTGTCGTCCTGACAGCCCAGTCCTGGTGGCCACTCTGGCTCAGCAGTTAAATGCCCATTGAAAAAATTGCAGTGTGAGTTGCTGTTGACTCTGAGTAGGCGATGCTCCTGGTGCTTGCTCAGGGCCCCAGAGAGCAGCAGTGCTTGCAGCAGGTCTCAGGAGGTCCTCCAGGGAGGTCGGGCAGTGTGGTCCCAGGAGCAGCTGAGCCTGCTCCCAGCACAGCCCTGGCTTGGCCAACACGCAGGGTTGAAGAGGCCCCACTGCTGCCCCTCCATGAGCTCCTTCGGCTCTGGTGGCTCCCAGGGGATGTTAAGCACTGAACCACCAGTATCCTTCAATGCTGCAGCCACAGTTTCCTTTCCACCATGGGAAGGAACCCTGGGATGAGGAAGAGGAGGGAATGCACTGGAGCCCAGAGACCTTTCCTTGTTCCACTGAGTGGGATGCTGAGACAAAAGCATGCTTCTCCTCTCTGCATCGTACCTTCTGTCGGCCGCTCTTCTCTCTTACACGCCACTCTGAGGCACGGGGTTCTGGGCACTTTTTGGTCCCCGCCTAAGCTCAGGAGCTTCCTCTGGTCTGGCCAATATAACACTTCCTCATCCAGGCAGCAGCCAGGGTCTTTTGGCTGCGGCAATTAGGGAGCCCTTTCCGAAGGCTCATGCTCTGCAGCCCAGCTCTCGCAGCAATGTCAGGAGCCAGGGTGCTCTGACCCTGTGTCGACTGTGAGACCTGACGAAAGGTCTGGTGTGTTCGTGTCGATAGTCATAAGGTGGAGCAGGTTGTCCAGCCATTTCTGCAGAACACCCTTTTTTCCCTGACCGAGAGGGTGGAGGGCACTTGCCAAGACCTCAGCCTGCCTGTGCTGCAGAGCCATTTCAGACCTGCCCATGGTGGGGAAGCCGCCTCGAAGGCAGCCACTGCCGCACGCCTGGACCTCGGAGGTGCCTCCTTCAGAGGGGCTGGTGACCCTGGAGGTGCTGGAGAACGGCTCTCCCTAGCTCCGGGCTCCACAAAGTGTCCTGCATCAGGGCTGGGAGCCAGCAGGTCGCTGAGGGCTCTGGTTGGGGCTGATCAAGCCCAGTGTTCCTGACTGAGAGCAGGAGCAATGAGCACTCTCTGGGACCAGGCTGGTTCACAGCAGAATGACGCAGGAGATGACACCGGTACAGCAACCAAAACCCTGCTTTGCTCTAGTCATCCCAGTAACGCTGCTCCAACTTCAAAAGAAAAGGGAAAGAAAGAGATTCACGATTTCAGATCAAAAAAAACCCAAAAGATCTTAACTCTTTCAACACATTTCTTTTTTTCTTTTTCCTTTTTTTTCCTGATTTCATCTGAGGTGGGAACTCTGTGAGAGGCACAGGGGAAATGAAAGTCTGTTCATTAAAAGCTGTTTGCTTAACAGTGAAGATAACAGAGCTGGTTACAAAAGCTGCTCGTATCGTTGGGGTTTTTTCATGTCCTCAAAACATTTGTGTTTGTGCTGGCTTTTTTAACAAAAGAAAGGGTATTTACACAGAGCAGTCCGCGTGATTTCTGATAGGAGACAGAGCTGTGAGAAATAAAACGTCAGGAGAGCAAGTTGTTATAGGCAGCACACGAATACATTTAGACTCAGATAGATGCTCTAAGGTCCTTAGGGCCCAGAGGACCTGGAGTTGCTGCACAGCAGCTGTCACAGGGGTTACAGTAGATTTGGAGGCGGGGGTGAGTTGCAAGACAGCTTGTGACTGACTGAGAGAGACTTGTTGGCTGGTTCAGGTCTCCTCCAGCCCTGCCTTCCGACCTGAAGACAAGAACCTGCTGCCAAAGCAACCCTCTGCTGAAGTGTTTTCTCCTGAAAGCTGATTCTAATAACAATTCAGCTGCCATCTAAATTTGTCATTATTAAAGAACAATATTGCTTATTGGTGTCTCTGTTACACACTTTAACTCAACACGGTTGATTCTGCCACTTTCTTCACTGCTTCTCCTCTTTGGCCTCTGCCCAGCGATGAACTTAAGCATACGCTTAACTCTGAGCACAGCAGCAGTGCAGCTGAAATGAGCATGTGTGCTGAGAGGTGACAGCAGTCTGAGCATGGTCCTGAGAAGGGACCCTTTTATAAATGCCCAGGAGTCTCGTGTCATCATCGTCCTCATCGTGGAGCTAGGGGGAGGTAGGTGCTGCACAAATGCAAAACAGAAGGCCTGCCTCCAGTATAAATAATGGAAAAAGGGTGGGTAAATGGCAATACCAGGACAGTGCTGGCCTGCATGCAACGTTACTGCACTCCCCACTGGTGCTTTGCCTGGGGTGATGGTGCCCCAGTGAGTGGGGCTCAGGGGATCCTCTCGCAGGGGCGATGCGTTCCTGCAGGCACCCACATTTTCACCTGCATTTTAGCAGCCAGTGTGGTTGGTATGGGCTGTGTGTCATCGTCCCAGATGAGTGCGTTTCATGGATCCTTCTGCTTCTCCGGGTTTCCAAGAACAGTTTTGTACATCTGAGGAGGCAGTTTTAAACTCAGAGCCCTTGCACTGCTCTGCTCCTTGGATGGATGTGGCAGCTGGGTCAGGGAGCAAACTGCACAGGCAAATGTCCTTGAGTCAATGAATCACTAGCTTAGCAATTAGTGTCCAAAGGGGCATGCATAATGGGACATTAGCCAGCTGATCAGGAAGATTTATATTTCTAATGTGGTTAAAATGTTAGCTTAATAACTCACACGAGATGTGAAACCAGAACTTCTGCACTTTGTATTTAATTTCCTACTCTTGGAAGACCTGTATTTTTTAGCTCACTTGATGTGGTAGGCTATTTGTAAGCACGTTTAGATTGCAAGATTCCTTTCCTGGGGAGGAGGAAGGGATTTTGACGGAAGTGTTTTCACAGCATCCACGTAGCACATGCAAAAAGTAAATGAAATCTCTAAAACTTTGGGAGAGAAGTGGAAGTCAATGGGGTCACCGTAAGAAACACTCCTCTGTCCTCAGCGAATGCGTGGGCAGGGTTTCAGTGCTAACATGCACTGAGAAGGAGTCAAGCCTGCGCCTGAAGTGGAGATCATGCTTCAGCTTTGTGCTGAGTCAAGCTCTAAGCATATGCTTTAAAGGAAAATGCTCTTCAGCTGTATTTGAATGCTTTGCTGAATAGACGGAGACAAGCACGGCTTTCATCACGAACAAAGCCTCGAGTGTTCTGAGTTAAAGTGCCACATTTCCATTCATTGTTATTGCTGCTTATGAACAACGATGCTTTATTAATTGTTCTGCATCTGCAGAGCTCTGTGGGTAATAGAGTAGCAATCTTAATGATTTTACTTCATCTCACCTCCGTCATCATAATGTCTTAGCAAATGTTAGTTAATTAATAAAAATCCCCACTGCACAGACAGGCAGATAATAAATAGCACAGCCTTGTAAGCTGACCTGCCTAAAATGAGGTGGTAACTTGGCAGCCAGGGTGCAGTTATTGGTTGGCTGGTTTTCTCTCATGTATTAGAGGTCCCTGCTGGTCCCCAAAGGCCCCTGACAGCTCCCCCGAAGGGTTGTGGCAGTTGGGAAGTTGCTGATTGCCATTCCCCTGTCCCCACTACACAGTCTGCTCAGGGCCGCTGCAGGCTTCTAGAGAAGGAACAGTAGTCTGATAAATCCATTGCTCTCTTCTAAAATCAGAAATGAGGACAAAATCAGATAAAAGGTTTACAGCAGGAATATCTGCTGATCTCTGTCTCAGAGCTTCTGAACTCCTCTCCATTGTGTTTCTCAAAAAGCTGAACCAGGACCTGGTCCCAAAGCACTTTCAGTCTAGGGCAAGGACAAGGCTAAATCTCACGCCTGATTGACAGGTCCCTGCTTGCCCCAGGCTGGCTCATGCATAGCCCTGGAAGTCCTTTGGGATCCAGGACCAGGCAATGAATTTTGCAGACGTTACTGTGGTGAGGGTGGAGATGAGTGATGGGGTGGTGGGGATTCACTGAGCTTGCTTCAGGGACAACCTGAAAGTCTGCAGGGCTTGTGCAATCCCCACCCAGTTGACACGGTCATAGGAACTACCTAGGGAAATTGGACTGGTGGTGTCCCCGATGCTCTTCACCACCTGCGTCGGGGGACGAGCCCCACCATCCATGCCCTGCGGTGCCCCAGGGCACTCTCCGGATGCGGTATAAACGCTCCAGGCTCAGTTTCCATCCGAGGTGGATCCCATTGCTGGCACAGGAGGTGGGTGAGTTGGCTGGGTCATGGTTCTATTGTTTCAACTGGGTTTGGTGAGGTAGAGATGGATTAGAGAGATGGGGAGATGGTAGGGGTCCACGCAGGATTTATTGTGAGATACCACTGCCAGAGATATGTAAACATTTCCTGGTGGCGTTTCTGGCTGCATTATCCCAAATTCCCTGCATGAGCATGGCAGGGAGGGCACTGGGCAATACGTTTGTCAAGGGGATGGAAGTAGCATGTTCCTCCTGCTCAGTTCTTCCAGGCATAGTGGATGTAAAGGGATTTCACTTGGAGCGAGAGCAGACTTGTGTTCTTCTAATACTTCAAGTGCACTGGGTGGGAGCCAGGACAGAAGTTTGCCTGTAAATTTTCCGTATTCTCTAAAACAGTAGCCTCCAGTGACAGGGAGTTCAGAGGGTTTTGTTATTTATTTTGCACTGGCTCAATAGCACCTGGCAGTCCAGCAGCAGCTCAGAGCCCTGGTCATGCTCCATGGACATAATGCGTAAGGTGGCAGCTCCTGACACACAGCTGGTTACTCCTCATGGCACAGTAAATCCTCCTTTAGAACCTGGACGTTTTGATAGTGCCTTGCTTCTGATTTTGTCTCTTTGCATATCTGACAGGAGAATTTCTTCAGATAACAGGGTGATGGGATACTGCTGTCTGGGGCTCTTACGAAGCAGAGCCTTGGGGATGAAAGGGGGGTCTCCCCTGCCTTTCACATGCCTTGCTTTGGTGGAGTGAGCTGGCACATGGTTACAGAAACAGACCTTTCATAGGGGTGGATATGGGAAGGTAAAAAGTCCCAAGAAGGACAGGACTGAACCAAACCCTTGTGTCTTGATTTCATAGGTGGATTTTAAACAGGTCTGAGTGGCTAAAGCTGGGTGACCCAGAGCAGGATGGGCAATGCACAAGCTTTCTTTGTGACAGTCGTGGGATAGTAGAGAATTTTCCTTAATATATTTCCAACCCTGGGGATTTCTTAATTGCAGCATAAAGGTGGTCACATCTAAGTATGTCAACCAGAGAAGCCTTTATGCAATCTCTGTTTCAGGAATGAATCTCCTGTATATTTTGCTCTAGCTCCCAGCAGCTGCAGGCAGTTGCAGGCAGAAGACTGTCCTTATTTCAGACTCAAACAGCAGAAATGACAGTACCTAGCTGAGATGAAGGGATCTGAATAGTGGAGGGGAAAAAAATCGTTGGGACAGTAGGAGCCAGACACCAGGGACCGCCACCGTTCCCATATTGCTGGGATCCCCTGTGTTGTCCTAAACCCACCACTGTTGGGTATTTGTACAATCAAGGCCTTTGCAAGCAAACTACAGTTTCTGACTTCTTAAGGTGCTATTGCGGATCTTATGAAACAGAAACCATTAAAGAAGTACATATAAAATGTGTGCCTGTTATGTCAGTATAGAAATGTCTCACGCATTGCGTGCCGTCTCCGTGGGATGGGAGCAGGCATGCTGGGGCAGCGATGCTCCCCGAAGGCACTCAGGCCTGGGGCACCCATCGGGTCTCCTCTTTCCTGATGCCCTCTCAGAAGGCTGCAAGGACACAGAGGTGGCGGGAGCACTGCTCCTCTGCCCTGCTTGGCTATTTGCACCAGAGCCCCCTGATGATCAGGTCCAGCGTCCCTCCCCGGCTACAAGCTGCGGTAAGGCTGCAGGCTTTGCTGCCAACAGTGCGGGTTTGCTTCACTGTTGCCCCTCAGAGCTGTGCACTCAGCTGTGCTGTGGGCAGAGATGGGAAGATCTGATGTCTTCTGGCGGAGATGGGCACTTTGGTGCGAAGGAGAAGTCAGCGGTAACAGGAGACATCCAGGTCCTCTCTTAGCACCCCTGCGTCCGGACCCCCAGGGGATGCGCAGAGCCAGCCTGGCCTCCAAGCATGAAGAAATCCCTGCCAGCTAATGTCAGATGCAACTGAAGTACAACACGTTTGCACAGAGAAGTGGCCTCAGTCCCACACTGGGCATAACTGAGCCAAGTCCAGCAGGACGGGAGCCTCCAACTCCCCAAAATTCCTCTCCCACCGTTTCCGCAAAGGTCTGTCTTGGGGCAGCCAACTATGAAGGAAACCAGGAGCAAATCTTGATATAACATCAGCTGTGGCAACAAAAATGTGACTTTACCTGTCATCAGTAACCCTCTGTCAGGTATCTCAAAGTGTTTTGCAAATATTCGTACTCTCACTAGTAAAAACTAAGCCAGTTGTTACTATATGTTCTGTAGTAGGACCACATGTACTGGAAAAGGGAGGTGTGAGCAGCCCGTTGCCTATGGATGGGGAAGATGGCATGGGTTACTAGAGAAATACAGGCATGGGCGGTGACATAACACAAGGTGGTGAAAGCTGAGATAACACTTCTGAAGCCTGTGTACTGGTGCTAGCAAATACAAGAACCATCCTTTTTCTCTCTCTACCTCTTGGGTTGAATTTCTAGGCCCCCTCTCCATCCCTTTCTGCACCCAGAATGGGCTATCCCTAGATTTGGGTGTGGCTCTGGCTCAGAGAAGCCCCTAACATGCCCTCTGGAAGCTAGGAGGGATGTCCACCCAGATGTGCCTGCTGCCGGCCGCCTGAATGTGGGCCTCGGGTGTGGACAAAGCAACCAGCCAGCGTGGTGGTACCTGGTGGCCAGAGCAGGGGTATAATGTGGGGTGGTCCATAGGCTGGGCCAGTCTTGGAGGCACTGGGACTGAGCTGCTGGCCCATGCGGAAGGACCACGGGTCTGTGCCTCCCCAGTCCTGATGTCACACCCCAAAGAACAGGCAGTTTTACTAGAGGGTGCCTCCTCTCTGCCCTGTTTTCAAGGAAAAGGGTCCTGTTTTAGGTCTGCGAATGGAGGGGAGGGCAGAGGTGTCCTCCCAGAGCATGACGGTGCCTGCAGGGTGGGGATGGAGATCGTCCCTGTCCTCGGGACTTGTCTTCTGCCTCGACACAGTCACCTGAGGCAGCATTTCTGATGCATCCCTGCTGACTCAATTTTGCTGAATTTTACCGACACCTCCAGCAACCCCAAAGTCTCCAGTGCACCTTCAACTTCTTTATATTGTGGCACACATTTCAATTCAGATTTTGCCTGTGAGTATTTCCATTTACATTTTTAACTGGAGATTCATCCCATCCATCACCTTTGGGAACTGGACTCAGACAAGTGGAAATCAGCAGGTTTGGATAATATGTGCCTGGGGGGTCCAGAAGAGCTGGTGGAGGAGCCACCAGGCCTGCAAGCCTTCCTCAAGTATAGCAAAACCAGTGAAAAAAAAAAAAAAGGAAAAAAAAAGGAACCCTTTAAACCTTCCTGATGTTCTAATATTAAAAAGGAGAAATGGGATTACTGGAGAAATTTGAGAATGCTTAGTTTAACATTAGTTCCAAACAAAATAATGGAAAAGTGAATATGAGACTTGATCAATAAACTATAAAAAGGGTAAGAATGTAAGTAATGGCAATCAGTACTTACTTTGGGTGTTTAGCTTCCGTAGAATCATGTCATTTCATTTTTCTGATGACTTCCACATTTGGGCGATAAAGTTACCTGAAGGCTGAATACAACTGTGAGTATTTTTTTATTTTCACAACATTGGGATATATACTTCATCATTAAAAAAAGAATAAATAAATAGATAATAAGTAAAGCAGATGTTAATGGAGTTTGGCTAACTGCAAAGTCTTATTTCAGCGATAGCTCCCCGCTGAGAGCTAGTTTTCCATATATTTCTGGGGACATTCAACAGGGATTGATTGGATGCTGGCTCTGATATATGATTGTTATCAATTGTGTAGAAGAAAGTATAAAATCATTGCTAATAAGGTTTTCAGATGATGCAAAGACAGCTGATTTAATAGAGGTGAATGCAAAGTCATACTCCTAAGGAGGAGGGGTACAGGCTGTACCCCAGAAGGGGGCTACAGTCCCAGCGGAGGAGGCTCCAGAGAAGCTCAGGTGTCCGAGGGAAGGAGCATTTTTGTGGGGACACTTCGGGTGATGCTCGGCCAACGGGCCAATGTGAGGGTCCCGGTGCCTTCCTGTAGCTGTGCGGGGGTGATGGTGGGTAACGCAGGTCCAGGACAACCCTGTCTTTTTCTCAAATACTTCACCCAGGTCCACATTTCTGAAAACCTGTGGTGAGCTGGGCGAGCTGGGAGGGTCCCTCAGTCCATGCTGCTCTGCTCTCGGTGGGATGGGGAGGGACCAGGGGAGGCCGGGGTCGTGCTGGCTTCCAGAAGAAATCCTGCTCCTTCCCCCAGCACACACCAGCATTACCCAGTCCCTGTGAAACACCTCTCCCACTGCTGCAATGATGAGGGGGATAAGATGAGGGCGAGAAAGTCAGGAGAAACCAGCACCTTGATCCAACTGCTCAGCCAGAAAAATGGCTGGGCGTTGGGTCACAGTCCCCTTTCGAAGAAAGTGAAAGCAAAGCATCTTGCAGATGCTTTATGGTGTTGTGAAGGGAGGTGAAGCTGGGTCATCACAGCAGTCCTCTGTGGTGTTAAAGGCCATGAAAAATAAGCCTTTGGTCCTAGGAGCTGCTGGAGGTCAAGACAAGCTCCTCTGAGTGTCTGCTGAGCAGGTGAGAGACATCTGGTGACTTCAGGTGAGATGTGGGGTGCTAGCTTGAAACTAAGAAGCGCAGTCTGCCCCGATGGTGGGGTATGAAAAGGCGTTTTTCCTTTCCCTATTTTAGCATTTCTGTCATAAAATATGCTTCTCCTTGTCTGATGGCGCAACAAGAACAAAAGGCTGTGTTTTGAGTCGTGGACATCTTTGGATCATGAGCACCATCTGGAGAATTTCCTCTACACAAGTGCAACAGAGGAGTCTAAAACATCTGCCCAGTTTCACAGCTCTCATTGAACAATGTAAAAGGGTGAAAATAATCAGCTGAAATGGAGGAAAAAAGAGGTAATTTTCCATTTCTTTACATCAAGACTTACATTTTGAGGTGGGGGGGGATGGATGGAAGCAAAGTGAGCTGTCTTCTGGGTGTGGGTCCCCCGGGGTTCACAGATAGAGTCTATAAATAACCCCATCCTTGCTGCAAGAGCAAATTCCCCAGCACCTGCACGTCCCTGCCTGAGGGCTGTGGGCAGAGAACCCTCGCTCGTGGCTGGGGCAGGAAACTGGTGAGCTGCTTGTGCTGAGTGAGCGAGTTTCTGGTCTTTTAGGAAGGTGCTGTATCTGTGGAAGGGTTGAAATTAAGAACACGCCTGCTGGGGGAGGCAGGAAGCCTGTGCCACTGCCAAAGCCTCAGCAATGCGCTGCCTGACTTTGTGTCAGGAAGCTGCTGCCTGATGAAACAGCGTTTGAGCCTGTTTCCTCCCTGCGGAGCGACTCAGCTCACTGAGCAGGCACCGGTGCTTGGCCAGACCTTTGCACCCTCCCAGTGCCTATAAGGTGAGAGCTGGGTTACGCCAGGATCAGATGGGTAAAGGAGAACAGGGAAACAGCCTCTCCCTCTTCAGGCTCAGAGAAGGATGCCCTGGTACCACCCTGAATGCACCCACCTCCCATCCGTCTGCAGGAAGGGCTGGTCTATGGTTGCACAGGGATGTATTACAGCCCCAGTGCGTGAACTGGAACGGGTTGCCCAGAAAGCCTGTGCAATCTCCATCCCTGGAGGTTTTTGAGACTCAGCTGTATAAAGCCCTTAGCTGACTCTGCTTTGTGCAGGAGGTTGGACCAGAGACCTCCCAAGGTCTTGTCCATCCTGGATTGCTCCATGGTTCTGTGCCTCTGTGAGTGGTTGTTATGGATTAGGTCTTCTGGCAGTGTCAGTAAGCTTGTGAGAATATGTACTCATGAACAACTGTAGCATTAAACTTTGCTTTGTACTTTCTTTTTAGTCACTGGGAGCCTTGTAGAAAGTTCAAGGAATAGGCTGTCATGTTAGCTGGCAATTGCACTGCCTTTGCTCCCATCACCTGTGTCCTGATGGACACCTCTGGCACAGGGGACTCTCACCTCTGGATCTCCACCCCCATACACTCATGTACATGGTTGCTGTGCTTGGGAATTTCACACTGTCCTTCATCAACGACACGTAGAAGAGCCTCCATGAGCCCAGGTACTTCTTCCTGCCCATGCTGGCAGTTGCTGACTTGCTGCTACCCACTACCACCGTGCCCAAGACACTGGCCATCTTCTGGGTTAGGGCTGGGGACGTTTCTTTGGAAGCCTGTATTACCCAGGTATTCTTCATCCTTGTCGTCTCCTTGACCTTCTGCAGAAATAAACTTGTCCGTCACACCTACTGCAAGCACATGGGCATAGCCAGGCTGGCGTGTGTGGACATCACCACGAACGTCTGGTGTGGTGTCACGATTGCTGTTTATGTGGTAGGCATGGATGTCACACTCATTGCTACAGCTTACCTGCTGTTCCTCCAGTCTGTCTTCCAGGTCCTGCCCAAAGACGCCTGGCTTAAGCCTCTGAGCACCCACAGCTCTGGTGTCTTGATCACGTTACTGTGCTTCAGGCTAGCTTTTTCCTCCTTTCTGCACACAGTTTTTGGCACTGCATTCCCAGGTCTACCTTTATTGTTGTGGCCAATTTCTGTGTGCTTCCCCCCCCCCCCCATGTTAAACCCCATCATTTATGGAGTGAAAAACAAATTCAGAGTGCAGTCCAGGCGCTTTACTAGTGCCATAGTCACAGAATCCCAGACTCCCAGACTGGTGGGGGTTGGAAGGGCCCTCTGGAGCTCACCCCGTCCCACCCCCTGCTGGAGCAGGCACACCCAGAGCAGGGGCACAGGGCCGCGTCCAGGCAGGGTGTGAATGTCTCCAGGGAAGGGACCCCACAGCCTCTCTGGGCAGCCTGTGCCCCTGCTCTGGCACCTGCACAGCAAAGGGGTTTCTCCTCATGTTCAGGTGGAACTTCCCGTGTTCCAGCTTGTGCCCGTGGCCCCTTGGCCTGGCGTTGGGCACCACTGAAAAGAGTCCAGCCTCATCCTCCTGACACCCACCCTTCAGATATTGATAAGCACTGATGAGACCCCCCTCAGCCTTCTCTTCCCCAGGCTGAACAAGCCCAGGTCTCTCAGCCTTTCCTCACCAGGGAGATGCTCCAGCCCCTGATCCCCTTGGCAGCTCTGCGCTGGCCTTGCTCCAGCAGTTCCCTGCCCTTCTTGAACTGGGGGCCCAGAACTGGCCGCAGCCCCGCAGGTGTGGCCTCACTGGGGCAGAGCAGAGGGGGAGGAGAACCTCCCTCGCCCTGCTGGCCACACGCCTTTCCATGCCCCCCAGGACACCGCTGGCCCCCTTGGCCCCGAGGGCCCGGTGCTGGCTCAGGGTCACCTCGCTGCCCCCCAGCACCCCCAGGGCCTCTCAGCAGAGCTGCTCTCCAGCAGGTCGCCCCCAGCCTGTGCTGGTGCGGGGGGTTGTTCCTCCCCAGGGGCAGGACCTTGCACTTGCTCCTGTTGAATTCCCTGAGGTTCCCCTGGGCCCAGCTCTCCAGCCTGGGCAGGTCTCGCTGGATGGCAGCACAGTCGTGGCTGTGCAGGCGTCCTGCTGAGCCCAGCAGGCAGGAAAACACTTCTCAGGACTTCAATACCAAAGTTATGTTTTTCTCTTTGAACACATGGATAACATGAGACGTTATTCTAGACGTGACAGCTTCTGCTGGGCTGAGGTGAGACAGTGCAGCAGGAAGGACCACAAGCAAGAGTCATTGCCCAGTGTCCAGCTGGTCGTCTGAGCTGGACACCCAATGGCCATGGCCAAAGCCCAGAGTCCATGCACTGGGCTGGACTGGGGGCTGTCAGTCTGTCACTGGCTTGCTGGTCGACTGCTCCCTCGCTCCACTTCCTCAGGGCTTGTGTGAGACCCTGGCACTCTGCCCTAGCTTGTGCAGACCCCCGGGCCTGCAGCAGAGCTGTGCAGAGTTAGTCATGCAGAGGTGCAGGGAAGACCAGCAGGCACCAGCATCTGCACTGCAGCGGCAAGGCTTGCATCATGGGGAGCTTCATCTGTGAGTAGCATCAGCCCACAAGCACAGCCCTCGGGTTTGCTACCCGGGACGAAGCAGCTCCTGCTTAAAACCTTGAAACCTTCAGCTGTCCAGCACGTAGGCTGGCAGGAGGGGTTGCAGGCAGGGGTGTTTTTAGTTCCTCTCTAGGTAGGATAGGCTTCCTGCACAGGCAGAGGGAACAGCTTTCATCTGGAGGCACAAACACAAACGAGCTACACGCAGAGACCCTTGTCCCCCCCCACTCAGCCCAGAAGTGAAGCATCTCCTCCTTCATCACCTGTGCGCTGCTGTAGCTGTGGGCACCTTGCCCACACTTGGTGGGCTGCAGATGCCCAACAGCCAGCTCAGAGGAGCCACCCACACAGCAAAAGCCTGTGGTAGGTGATTTCCACCCCAGCACCACCCTGCTCCATGTGTGGGGCCTTGACCCGCCCCGTGGAGATGCTTTGCTTTCCTCATAGCTGACCTGGATGGCTCCTCTCAGACATGCCTTTCTTGGGGAACCAGTGGGGTGCCCCCCCAGCTGTGCTGACCAGCCCCAGAGGCCAGACAGGCTTTTCTTACATGTTGTATGCAGCAGGTGAAGAAAACGCTGCCTTCTGTGGGCTGTCACAGTGTGTTCCCACCCAGACGTCTGTGCTGATGCTCAGAAGAGGGACAAAATGTAGCCTTGTGGTGCAGCCGCTATTTGCGGGATATGGGCATGGTGGGGGAGGGTGGGAGCAGAGGGAATCGTCCCCCTCCCAGAGGTTTTCCGTCGGAGCAGGGGAGGGCTCTGGGGCCAGCAGGGAGGGGCAGGGGCAGACGTATTGGCCTTTGCCCATGCCCTACATCAGTCTGCTCCAGAGCTGCAGTGTGGCACAGCACTGCAAGCTGAAGTGGTTTGCAAACATCAAAGGTTTGATGCTTTGCAAACAAGAAGTTTTGATGCTTGCATTTGTGTGGTGGATTCCTATATGTGTGCCCAGCAGAGCCCCTTTATTGTTGGGTCCTTCATGACCTGTGCCAGGAAGCTGTCTGTGAGAGCTCACAGGACAGGGCTGACTCCAAGGTGTCAGTTTTCCCCAGATCCCACTGATGTCCACAGTGGAGCAAGGGGACCAGTTGTGTTTCGCGTGTCCATGCTTTGAGACTGAACCGTCAGAGAAAATAGAGATCAGACCCTCCATTGCTGTATTTAGCACTATTGTCCCATCATTTGTCAGTGAACTGGAGCCAGAGCTGCAGCCAGCGATGATGAGGGCTGTGGGGTCACCACGCAGAGGGACGGTGCCCTGTGCTACCGCTGCTGCACCCAGCCGGGAAAGGGGTGGCTGGTGGCAGCGGTGGAGGGACGAATCACGGTGGGAGGGAGCAAACAGGCACTGGTGTGCTGGCAGAGGTGTGCATGCCAGTGTCTTTTGTCCAAACAAATAATTGCAGAGGAGCTCTTTGTTATTGCAAACAAGAGCGCTAGGGCTTTGGAAGCGCTCTTCTCTTGGCATGCTGTCTGGAAACAGAAACCGTACCATGTCCTTCAGGGAGCTGCCATGTGGCATGGTTAGCAGAATGGAATAAGCACTCTGCAAATGGATCAGAAGATTTTTTTATTAAATGAAAACTTTTGTAATTTAGAAAATTAGTATCAACATCAAATAACCTGAAAGCTATGAAAGAAGGCCAAACAAATGAAGCTGTTGTTCTGGTATGCACCTGGATTTTTATATTGGCTCGTGAAAGTTAGTCTTTGAATTTTGCAGGTGAAGGAATTGAGCACCAACCTGGGGACTGTCGAAACTTTTTCCAAGTATCGTACAAACAAGAAATAAGGTGTGGATTGCTAAGAAAAATTTACCTCCTTTTGGCTTTGTTTTGGAACAAACATCCCCTTTCTCAGCTGGGTGAAGGAGAAATTCTTTTCCACTAATGGCACTGGAGTGTGTTTGCTTTGTGAACACGGAATTAAATGTGGACGCTGTTAAAGCAGCATCCACAAAGATGGTACGAAGTGTATTGAAATTGCACAGCCTGTATAACCCTTACCCGGGCACATCTGTGCCGGGGCAGTGTCAGGGATAAAAGCTCCTGGTGCTGGTGTTTCCTGGTTGAAAAAGTGAGGGTGCTCCTGGGATCAGGCTGAAGAAGGCGGATATTTCCTTCTCAGACAGCTGAGATCAGGGCTGTGAAGGAGGCGGCAGGCGTGGGGGCTGCGCTGCTAGGAGCCTGCTAGAGGAGAGTGCTGACCCTCGGTGTGGGTGTGCAGGGCTGGCAGCAAAACCACAAAGTGACCCAAAGGCTGACGGGGATGGGATGCAAAGCTTCAGGGTGCTTTGAAGCAAACCTGGCAGGAACGGGGTATTCACTGAAACAGGGGAGCAAGGTCCAGAGTGGAGAGGGTGGGTGCCTGGGAGCTTTGCAATGGGGTTTCCTGCCTGCGAGCAGCTGGGTGCAGTGGTTGTCTCGAATGGAAATGGTTCTGGAGTGCCCTGAGACAGGACTTTCCCATGTCATGGTCCTCCCTGTGCCCCAGGGAGTAGGTTGGCTGGGAACCGCGGAGGCGAGGAAGCCTGAGCTCAGCTCCAAGGGAAATGGCCCCCCTCCAGGCCGTTGCTTCTCACTCTGACATCAGCGGTGATGTCATAGCACAGGGACGGCTGCATGGCAGTTCCATGTAGGCAGGAGGCTGCAGTGGGACAAGGAACATGGGGGGTGCTCTGCGTGGCTGGTGAGCAAGCAGAGCAGCTGTGCAACATCTGGCTGGTATGTGCATTCAATCTGCACTGCAGGGAGAGGTGGTCCTTGTCCCTGTGTCACTGCTCTCTCCCAGCAGCTGTCACCGTAGCAGGGGCAACAGCCACCCTGCTGTTTCAGCTGGCAGCCACTGCGCCCTGTTTCTCCCCACCTTCTGCCAGCATCTCTGCTTCTCAACAGACCAAAACGCAGTCCTGGTCTCAGAGTCACCGTGCCCGAAGGCAAAGGGGCAGCGGAGACTAGTCAACCGGTTGTCACCATGGATTCCTCAAATATCATCAAAGTGACCGTGAAGACCCTCAAGCAGAAGGAGCAGTTTGAGGTTGCCCAGAGCAGCACCATCCATGAGTTTAAGGAAGAAGTTGCCAAACGTTTCAAAACATGCCCTGATCTGCTGGTCCTGATATTTGCTGGGAAAGTCCTCAAGGATCAAGACACTTTGAGCCAGCACAGAGTTCACAGTGGAGTCAGCATCCATGTGGTCATCAGGTCCCAAAAGAGACCACAGGACGGCCTGACAGGTCAAGGAAGAGCAGCCACCCTGACGCAACCTCCCAGCCACAGTAATTCCAATCTATCCTACTTGGGAAGCACAGCTAATCTGCAACCCCCATGCTTGAACCATCATAGCTTGCCTGAGCTGTTGACCTCCAGCCAACAAATAGTGGCCCAGACCATGGAGGACCTCTTGTCTAGCATCTTAAGTTCAGACCTGGATCTGAACACCATCAACAACAATGCCTTTTTGCTTGGGTTCCTCCTTGGGGTGACAGGTGCATATCTCCTAGGCCTGCACTCAGCAGACATGCTGGACTTGGTGAATAGCATTCAAGAACAAAATGTGCCCATGCACAGCCTGATAAGTGAGATGATGCAGGGCACCTTTGGGCGGAACATCTTTAACAACGCCGATCTTGTCAGGGATCTCATCATGTCGGACCCTCAGATGCAGCGGCTGGCTGAAGAAAATCCTGAGATTGGTCAGACTCTCACTAACCCACATACTATCAGAGAAATCTTAGAGGCTTCCAGCAGTTCTGCCGTTATGCAAGAGATGATGAGGACCCATGACGTGGCCATGAACAACCTTGAAAGCATCCCCGGTGGGTACAGAGCTCTGGAGCAGCTGTACAGGGAAATTGAGGAGCCCATCTTGGCTGCTGTGCAGGCACAGCTGGGCAACAACCCCTTTGCTTCCTTGGACAGTAACCCACCCCTGAATGGAGCCAGGCTACCAGCCCACACCGAAAACAGGAGGCCATTACCCAACCCTTGGGCTCCGCAGTCCAACGGAGTCAGTGATAATGCAGATGACTACGACAGCCAATTTGCCAACAGCAGCACCGGTGACAGCTTTGCCCTGCTGAGTTTGGGTCCTGCAGCAGGTGCAGTGGTACCCAACTCGGGGGAGGCTCAGAACATGGTTCAGCAACTAATAGGAAACCCAGAAGTCATGCACAACCTGGAGAGTGCATTAACAAACCCCAGCAGCCCAGCACAAATGCTGCTGAATAGTGCTCATATATCAAGCGATGGAAATTCTCCACCTCAAGACCAACAGGCCCAGCAGCTGCCACTGGAGATGGAGAACGCCGAAATTTCCTACTTGCTGAGAAACCCCAGAGCACAGCAGGCGTTGCTACAGATCCACCTGGGATTACAGACCCTCTCAAGAGAAGCACCAGATTTTTTACTTAGTTTGGAGGATTCACGTATGGATCTGGATCTGGAAAGCAGGGATGACCCAGCAGAAAGCGGTACGTCTGAGGATGATGCAGTTCTGGAGTCAGATGAGGATGAAGCAGATGACCAGACAGAGATGGATGAGGAGGCACCACAGACCAGATTTAAGAGACAAATGGAAGAGCTCAGCGCCATGGGCTTCCAGGACCAAAGTGCAAACTTGCAGGCACTGTTTGATGCAGAAGGAGACGTCAGAGCAGCAGTGGAGAAACTGGCAAAAGCACCATCATCAAAGAAGATACCGTAAGTGGTTTGTCCAAACGAACCACTTACAGTACCTTATTTGTTGATGGTTGTGTTTCAGTCTCATCACACACTAAAAGCAGCAGGGTGCATAATCAGGGGTTGTGTGCTGTAGCATTCTTCCATCTATGAGAATTAACCTCTTGGCTGCAAGGATTTCTTGTATTCAAAAGCAATAGACGTAAGGACCTTTCTGTGTTGTGAAAGTGGGAGGGCAGGCCCTACCTGAATGAGGTGCTACCCCTTTGCTGATAGAGTCTGTGATCCAGGTGTGCATGCAGGGAAAAAGACATGCCAAGAAAAGACACCAGACAGGGAAAATATGCTCTTTTACAGGTTAGGAACTGAGATCCAGAGGTGCTGAGGCCAGATGATAAATGAGCTTGGCTCCCATTTGGAATCCAAAACAAACAGTGGCACAGCTGCTTTTTTTTAAAATCTGGCCCTACAGAAGAGAGGCAGGGAGTATCTGAGCCATCTCATTCCTGTCACTGTGGGCATCAGCCTTTCCTCAACTGAGCAAACACTGTTTTGGAAGTCAATCTGTCATTTCTGTCTCTGCTTCTCCTCCAGGACTGAAGTCCATGAGGGTTATGGTAGCCATCAGTGATGGCTGTAAGTCAGATTTTCATCCCAAATATGTTCACTATTGTTTTTTACCCACCTGCGGTTGCACAGAAGGTTTTAGTTTCATGCACCAGTTCAGAGCTTCTCCCACTAGGAAACCCTAAAGTCTTTGTGCTTTGCTCAATCTCACACAGGGGACCAGGGATTAAGGCATCTTCTCCAGGGCCTTCCTCAGGACCAGAACTGAGTGTCTTTGCAAGCCTTGTCCCCTTTGCTCTGTGTGTGTCTGAGGCTGTGAACCGGGTTGTGTCATGTGCAGCCATAATGGTCTTCAAAGCCTTGTGAGTAACACAAGCTGAGATAACTGATTGGGAGCTTTAGATGTTCAAGGTTTGCTGCTGCAGACCTGCCCATAATGTCCTGGCCAGTCCTGCTGCTGCTGCAGAGGACATGGAGCAGCTGGGGCTGGGCATGATCCTCTGAACCTTCCTCCCTTCTTCCAGCCCTGCCTCGTGTGAACAAGGTGAGGATCAGCCCAGACCCCTTCCCTTTGGCCCCTCTGTCCAGTTTTCCACCAGCCCCATCACCTCCCTCCTTTGCTGCTCCTCACTCCTCTGCCCTGCCACCCGAGCTCTGAGCGTCCTTCTTCCTGCTCTGGGTTTGCTACCCATTTCTTCTGCAAGCATTTTCTGTCCTAGCATCCTTTCCTTACAGTATGTCCAGTGAGAGGCTTTTCTACCTGTTTCTTTCACCTCCTCCTCCACCTGCCCCTTTTATGGTTCGTCAGCCATTCTTATGCCAAACTCAAGACTTTTTGTGTCCTATCTCTCCTTGCCATTTTGTGTCTTGTTCTTTCTTTCTCCCCACACCCTCTTTTTTCACCTTTCTGGAGGTGTTTGGAAGATTGGTCCTGGGGAGATGGGCTTGGTGCTCAATAAACTGTGGCTGGAAAATGCCCCTCTCTCATGGCAGACCCCATGTGTGACTACGCATGTGCCAGCAGCTGTGCTTCGTCAGACCTGCTGGGATGAAGCTAATTCCCTACGACATTAGCCTGTGGCAGCAATTAACAAGCTGATCTTGGCCATGGCCTGTTTACTGATGGACAAAATCTTCAGCCCTGCCCTCTCCCCTTGGCCGCAGGGGTGTAGTTTATTGTGGGGGTGGTGACCACAGGTTTGTTGGCGTCTCCATGCAGCAGCCATGACCTGAGGAGTGTGTTAGCTGCACCAAGTCAAGACTTTGCAGACTTCCCCAGTGGTTAAAACTGCCGCTGATGCTTCAGGATCGTGCTGCTGTGAAGTGTCTCTGCTTGGGGCCATGCTTGAAAACTCCGATGATAACGGCTGCCCCTGAAATCATGAGAGGTTGAACATGTGTGCAGAGCCTATGTGACCTGTGCTGGGCCGTTTGTCCAAGGCTGATGCTGGAGTGAGGTAGGTGTAGCTGGTAGACACCAAAACGTAGGGATCTAGATGCGAGTTGTGCGTCCAGCCTCCTGCTGCAGTCAGTGGACATCTTTGCATCTTTGCACCACCAGAGATGCCTTTGGACATCTGAGATGTCCACCTGGGACTGGTAGATGTGACACAGGACCTACAAGACACCTGTGTCCCTCTAGATCAGTGGCTGGAGATGAGGAGGAATAGAATAGGGTATCTCAGAAAGTGCTTTAAAAATCAATGGAGCATTTACACACAAAAGGTCGGTGGAACAAAGTATCTCTTTAAAATGCTTGTGTTTCAAATTCAAGCAGTTTTAAGGTTTCAGTTATGAAAAAAGTGCTATAATAATTTGCCACTTTAAACAGCTTTTTACTTTTTTTTCTTACAAATATTTTGGTAAAACTGTGAGGAACTCATGACACATGAACAAATCACCGAATATAGATATTTTTTCTCACAAAAATGACCTCCTGACTTTGCTCAGCTTCTGTATGGTATTTTCGGTATGATTTGGCAGTTGCTGGAGGACTGTGGTCCTTTGCAGTCTGTGTAGTGGGGAGCGTAAGGACCATTTGTGCTTGCAGGACAGCATGAGCCCTGCCACTGCTTTCACATCCTTCTCTCTTCTCCTTGCCCATGGAGGCAGTTGGGCTGATAAACTTCATCCGTCCATCCATCCATCTATCTATCTATCTATCTATCTATCTATCTATCTATCTATCTATCTATCTATCATCTCATTAGCAAGCTGGTCTTCATCCCTGGGAGACGGCCTTTTTTAAAGGGTGCCTGAAGACATGAGTGCACCACTGGGATCCTGGCAGGCACAGAATGGCCTGCATCCGGGGTGCTCACCACCTTCCGAATCAGGGGGCAGATTCAGCCCTGGGCACTGCCAGCTCCTGTGCCTGGGAAATGCTGTACCACCTATTTGTACAGATGGCTGAGCTTCAGTGCCCGCCCGCGTTCCTGGCACGGGCTCCTTCCCTGGCACGGGCTCCTTCCCTGGCACAGGCAGCAGTGGCAGGCAATTGCAGGCACACATCTCCAGTGTGGCCAGGACGATGAATATCATCTGCCCAGCGTCACCCTTGATAGCACTAACCATGCTTTTCTAGGTCCCTGAAGCAGTGATGCCACTGCAGCGTTGCTCCAGCCATCCTGCAGCTCTCTCAGCCACCTATACTGGCCCTGGCCTCTGACACAGCCAGGCATCACATCTTATTTTGTGTAGCAATCCCAAATACCTGCAATGCCTGCAATCCTCAACAAGGCTCAGCACGGTGGGACTTCTGCCTTGGGGGTTTTATGTGTGTTGAATGCTGTGCTTCACAATTGCTCTTGTGGAATTATTTTATTTTATGGTCAGAATCTTTGTGTGTTTCTTCAGGTGTGGGTGTGCTGCTGAGCCTGTGACATCCACAGCTGCCTCTGCTTGGAGGCTAATTTATACTGAAATGATTCAGCCTGCAGAAAATCATTCCTGCAGACTAATGTGTTTCTAACCCTGTGTATGGTGAGACTCCGGAGGGGCTGAAGGGAGGGGCGGTCACCGACTGCCCAGGGAACTGGGGGCAGTGTCCAGTCATTCATCCAAGGAGGGGCCCTAAGCCCCAAACTCTTCCTCCCATCCCTAAGACGAGCACAGCCCACAGTTTGCCTCATTGCTATGGGGAAACTTCCAAATGCCTTTTACTGCATTAATCACCAAGTGTTATGTATCACACTCAATAATCTATTGCAAACACGGATTACTATTTATATGTGCTAAGATATTTGCAAAAGTAATTGCATCGAGTTTGTACGTCTGGATGCTCGGCACTTTTGGTAAGTCAGACCACTTTTTTAGGACTCATCATGCCTGTTTTTCCAACGCTTGACTGTGCCTTGCCGCAACCTGCAGCTACGTCACATCACTCCCACCAGGGCCCCGCGGACAGGAGATGCAAAGCAGTGCCGGTATAATCGTGTGCTTGGTGAGAAGCGAGGCAGGGCAGACACAGAGCCATGCGTTAGGGACCTGCGAGTGTGTCTGCAGAGAGCATCACGGTTATAATGGGTGTGGTGCAGCAGTGGGGCTGGAGGAGTGGGGGGAACAACATCCCAGGGCTCGTCTCCTCAGCTGGAGGGCACTTTTGGAGCTCCTGAGCGTGGCACAGTGCTTCCTCCGTCCCCTGGGATCTTGCAGAGAGGTACAGGTGTCCCCGCTGCCCTGGCTCCAGCACTGCAGCCCCTGTCCAGAACACACCTGCGTTCCTCTTGAGCTCCGGGACCTGGGGAGCCGTTTGGGTAGTGGATTTGGGGCCAGAAGAGTCTAGGATGCCGAGAGCCTGGTGCAGAGATGCCAAATTCCCGATGGACAATAAACATGTGAAAAGCCTTCCCTTGCCCACCTGTGAGATCAGCCACTCTCTAACTGAGATTATGCGTTTTCGAGATCTGGGGTTGCTGAGTTAAAGATGACAGGGCAGCACGAGCAGGCAGGAGTAACCCACCAACGGGGTGATGTACATGAAAGCAATGCCAGCATGGGCTGCCCCAGCCGATGCCTGCAGCTCGCTTGGGTCAGATGCAGCATCCCACACCTTGCTCCCATGGGAGAGCTGCCGATGTGCCCAGACCATGCAAGAGAAGTAGTTTTCTTATTTTCATTCTCTCATTAAGAGACAATAAATCACCAATGAAACCTTTCTCTCCCACCCCCTTTTTGTTTCCCTAACTTGCCTCCTGAAGGCTGATTATTTCTGGGGAGGCTGCCCCCATGGATGGCAGTGAGGGGGGGCTCCCTCCCCTCTCCCTCCCCTCTCCCTCCCCTCTCCCTCCCCTCTCCCTCCGCAGCACCGGGAAGCCACATCCTGAGCCAGAGCAATTGTGTGGGGTGCTGGGGATGTGCAGGGCAAACGAGTGGTGCTTGCAGCTAAAGCCTTCTGCAGTGATGACAACAGACTTCTGCAGACCTTTTTGTAATCCTTAGGCAGCTCTGTAGGAATGGGATTTTTTTCTAGGTTATAGCTTTTAGTTTAAATTAGGATTTAAAGATTTTATGAAAGAAGAATCCAAGGGACTGCTCAGGGGCAGCTGCAGGAGATGCATCTTTGGAGCTGTATCTGCACTAATACAGTTTTACGGTGGCCATTAGATTGTGGAGGAAGAGGTTTAATGCTGAGAGTCTCCTCTGGTGCAGAGCTCCTGGCTGCACTGAAGTTCCCACTTTCAGGTGCAGCGGATCCTTTTTTATTTGCAGTTTAACATTTGCATTTTGCAAGAGACAATTAGCTTTTGGTATGGCAGCACAGAATATATATGCTATCTGCATTAATTATCGTTTGTCTGCTAATACATCACATATACTTTAATTTCATGCAATATTTATACTGACTTTTAAAAAATAATTTACAGAACTAGATAGTTACTATTAAAGGCAGTTTACTGTCATGTTTTTTTTTTCTATGGAGCAGGCTCCTTGGACTTTCTTGGTCCAGGATATTTTAGATGTGAAATGCGTCTCTCTCTCATTGAGTGTGAACAGGGAATCAGATCTGTTGTTTAAAATATTTATGTTTAATGTTTAAATGTTTTAAAAAAAAAAGCTTTCTCATACATGGAGTCAATATTTTGGTATGCAGCAACCTCACAGTTTTGTTTTCAGGTACTTGCCTCACTCTCTCATCTCAGCTGCCTTACAGGTAACTCCTGTTTTGAGTTTTGATATTTAAGAGCTGACTGTTATTGCAGAAGCTGCTGAAAAAGTCTCATCCCATTTTAACTTGTGTGAGTCTGGGCCTGATTGAGCCTCCAGTGCTCTTTAGATCTCTCCAGGGCAGAAGTACACCCCTTTCTTTGGCTGGTGGGGGAACCCCATATCACACAGGTTTTCCCCTGACACAAAGGTCTTTCCAAGTGCCTGGTTAAATTTTATTTCTGCTTGATTTGCCCTGAAAAAGAAGTTGAAAAATAAGTTGAACTGGGTTGCAGAATCAAAAGGAAAGGGAAAGAGAAATTTGGAGATAAGGAAGGAACATGGGCAGCCAACTTCAAACCTAGAGCTAATTTTGTTCTCTAACCTAGTATGAGTCCAGGTACCTTAAAACTCCCAGTTATCTCCTCTGCAGTTCCTGATGTCTGAGAATATCTTGGGCATCCCTGCAAACACTTGACCTTTTCTCTCTTGTTACCTGACTTCTTCCTTCTACTCTGGACTTACACAACACCAATTTAAAGTATTTGTGCAATAAGGGTTGATTCTGTCTCCATTCACTCTGGTCTAAGTGGAAGTACCTGGAAGAAAAATACACTTACATCGTGTTAAAATCAAGCAAGGAGGGAATTTGGACATTGCTGTTTACACATATAGGAGTATGAGTACATGCTGCAATACACTGCAGACCACAGGTCTTCATAATTTGGGTTCATACCTCCAGTTGTGGCTATTAGCAGATCAGAGAAGGTGATATAAGGCATTTGGTAGTGATGGAAGAGCTTAAGCATCTAAAATAACGTTCTGCAGTGTCTTCTGCCTTTGCTTTCAGGTGAAAAATGCCACCATTCAACCTGACCATCTTGATGCCAGCAACATTTATCCTGGCTGGCATCCCAGGCGTGGATAAAGTTGCACATCTGGATCCCGTTCTGCTCCGTGTATCTGGCTGCTGTGCTAGGAAATGGTGTCAGGTAGTTTGCCATAAGGACAGAATGTGCTTCAGAGGCATCAGATCAGGCATCCCAGCTGTACCTTTGGCTCGATAAGTGTCAGTCTCCTCTTGGACAAACTCTCCCAGTGCTCTGAGTGTCCTGTCCTCATGGACCCCAAAAAGCTGCCCCTATGAGAAAGCTGCAACCTCTGCCCTTCCTAAAGAGGAGCTGAGAGGTCAGTGATGGGTCAGAGCAAGACAGAAAAAGAGGATGAGGTGGGATCACAGCTGCAAAGAAAGATAAGCTGCTTTCTTGCACTGGGAAAGTGCAGGACTGTGATGGTCCTTGGCCCTGGAGCTGAACCTGCAGGAGGGTGGCAGCACCTCCTGTGGGGTTGGAAGAAGGAAATGCAGCCAGGGCAGGGGGGAATGGCTCCTCCTTTCCTCCTCTCCCTGGTGTGTGCATGGTCGGAGGTGAGGCCACTGAGGTTCAATGCAGTTAACAATCAATCAACCCTCCCTGCGGCTAAAAATGTGCAATGTGAAAACTTTGTCCCAATAGAGGATCCTTTCCAGATGTTTGTTGCTAACCAGATGTTTTTGCTGATGCCCAAACCCCACCAGCACCTTGGGGAGCTCGGTGCTGGGCATTTCAGGCCATCTTTCAGCCTTTACTGCCACTGGTTCACCTGAAAAGGGGGAGGAGAACGATGATGTGTTGCTCCCTGAGCATCCCCATCTCCTCAGTGGGGTTTGGGTGGAGAGCAGCTACCCAGAGCTGTTTGTGACTGCCACTAGCAAAACTGCCAAGGAAAGCTTGGTTACAAACATGCCAGGCTTCAGTTTTGACAGATGGGGCAACGCTGCCCGTCTGGATATCTTTAGCATATGTATCCTGGTGTAATGCAACCCCCCCCAGGCTGACCTAAAGGATGAAGTAGCTCAAGGAATTGCAGTTAGGGGCAGGAAAAGGAAAAGGAGGCAAAATATGAAATACCAGTAAGATTCAGACATGGCCTTGAAGTACAAGGGCATGGGCAGGAGGCTGAGGATGGGAACATAGGACAGTGAGAGCCCTGTCTTCAGAAACGGTTCTTAGATCCTTTGAAGGTGTTTGTGCAGGCCAGGATGGTGATATCTGCAAGGCTGCCTTACGAGTGGTGGATCACACAGGACAGCATCCACTCCGGCTTCAGGTCAGGAGCAGAAACACTCAGAACGGATAATCTCATTTTGGTTCTCTCTGGCATGGCCAGGATGGGGCACAGCTCAGGTGTGGATAGAAAACCATGACCAATGGTGCCTGAGCAGCTGTCACAACCTAAAGGGTCATGCTCACGTCAACAGCGTTAGTGATGACACAAGAGGAATGCTGGTCGTGGAACGAGAAAGTGCTGGACAATATCTCCTGAGTCCTCCATTAGCAAGCAGCTTGACAGGTACCAGACCTTATCCTGGCTGTAGAGGCGTTGCATTGTTGCAGAAGGTCTATACAGAATGTCTGCAAACACCAACTCCATCCTGAGTAGTTATTTGATTTGCAGATCACACACTTGAAGTGTTTCCTTCCATTGCTCTCGCCAATGATATTTTTTATGGTCAGCTTCTGCTAATACTGGCTTCCTATCCATAAAGGCATGATATTTATTTCTATTGCAGAATAAGCCAAAGTTTTATCCTCTATTTGAGAATACCGATGTTAATTTTTTGCTACCACCTGTGGTGCATAAACTATTGTTAAAGTACAAAGACAACAGTGGATGATTTAGCTTTGCTTCACTGTTATGGTACCTCCCAGAGTTTTCCTTCCATCAACTCCTTCAGTTTAACTCATGTCTTGGCCATCTTTTCTCAGTAATACTTGGCAGTTACTTCTTCCATTGGGCTTAAGTTCTTTACACGGTTCTCCTTTCCACATAAGCCCTTTTGTGCCTGCTTCTTGAGTTTTGGGTAAGCAAATGTTACTTCAACCTTGATGGGACCTAGCTGCACACTTTAGCTTAATTTTACGCCTGTTATTCACATTGGTACCTGTATATATTGTTTGTACAAAATTATTAATGAGCAGTTTGCTGTAATGTTAACACTTTCAGCCAGCTCTTCCCTGTTGCTGGGGTTGGGACCAGGAAGACCAGTGGTGGAGAGGATCCTTCCCCTCTGCTCAGCACTGGTGAGGCCACACCTGGAATACTGTGTCCAGTTCTGGGCTTCCCAGTACAAGAGAGATATGGACATACTGGACCGAGCCTGGCAAAGGGCCACCAAGACGATGAAGGGACATGAGCATCTCTTCTATGAGGAGAGGCTGAGAGAGCTGTGACTGTTCAGCCTGGAGAGGAAAAGGCCTGGGGCAATCTTATCAATGTGTATAAATACATTATAGGAGGGTATGAAGATGAGGGCACCGGACTCTTTCCGGTGGTGTCCAATGGTACAATGGGAGGTAATGGGCACAAACTGAAATACAGGAAATTCCTTTTAAACACAAATAAACTCCTTTTTACTGTGGGGGTTGTCAAGGACAGGTTGCCCAGGCAGCTTGTGGAGTCTCCATCCTTGGACATATTCAAAAGTTGTCTGGACATGGTCCTGGGCAACTGCTTTGGGTGGTCCTGCTTGAGCAGGGGGTTGGCTCTGATGACCTCCAGAGGTCCCTGCCAGCCTCAACCAGTCTGAAGCTGCGATGCATTTGCATCTGACACCCACAGAGTGGATCAGACAACTGGCTGTCAGTGGCCATATACAAAATAGAAAAGACCAAAACCACAGGTAGTGTAGACTGACTTAGATCCTCAAAAGTCTCTGAAGACACCTCAGATCTTGGCTGTTGAAGAAAGATATCTAAGAGTCTTTAAACAGCCCCTGTTCTGCTGCCTAGGTCTTGCTTCACTACACAGAAATGCTTTTTTTCTGAAAATTTTCTACAGCACAAGGAATAGTCGGTGCTAAACAAGCAGTTGAGAAACCATGTAAATCCAGTCGCTTCTCTGCCTTAAGACTGATCTCTTGTAATGAAAAATGCCCTCAAACTCTTGTTTTAGCCCTTAATATCTTTCTTTTCTGTTGGTGCAGATCTTGACATTCCTTGTCTTGCTACATATCCCACATTTCAACAAATAATTAAAAAGAAATTATCTCAGTTCCAAAACCAGTCAGTCTTGCTTGGTTCCTAACCTTTCAAAATTGCTATACAGATGATCCAGCACAGTCACAAAAGCTGCCAGAGAGAAGGAAACTAGTGCCACAACACTCAGCAAATGGCATATTTACAGCATTGTCACTGGTTCCCTCGCAAAACAGAGATGATGCATTTCTTCTTTTGCCAGGCATCACAGATTCGAAAAAGTTTTGAGGTAAAAAGTGAATCTAAGTTTGGCTTTGGTTTCCAGTGTTTGAGTTGCATTAGGTCAAACTACTAATTTGGGTTTAATTTATACTGAAAATTCTGCATGTCTGTGATCTTCATATGAAACACAATAAGCTCTTCACATGTATGTGTCAAATTTGGGCTGGTATTTTGCAGTAGGTCTGTTTTAGGAATGTTTGTCATGTCCTGAACATTGCTCCTTTAGAGAATAATAAAGGAGCAGTTTTCCTGGATGGCTGGAGAACTGAATAAGCACCACTTTGCTGATCAATAAAACCCTTTAAATTCAGCTGGTGAACCTGCAGCAGTCTAATTGCCAGCAGATACAGCCGTGTCACTGACCAAACAGCCTCTGCAAAGATATTCAGGGGGAATGATTCCCTCTTTTTTCTGAGTGAGGGAAGTGGATGACCTGGGGGGGTCTCACCAGCAGAAGCCCGCTAAGGCTGGACCTAAAGAGCAACTGTATGAAACCTCACTGGGATCCCTGGGTCACCATCACTGCTTCAGGGAATGAATGCAAATCCACTTCCATCTCAACTCTACTAGTGGTTTGAATCAATAGAGGTCAGAACTCAGGTGAAATCAAATCCTGGGCCTTAATTTTCAATGCTATTGATACCTCAGAAAATGCCAGTCCTGGGTCCCTCAGGGAGGTGCGTAGCTCTGTGTGTGGGAAAGCAGTCTTGCTCACCCAGATGCCTGATAAATTGGAATAGGTCCTGAGCCAACCCTAAAACAAATGATATCCTATTTTACTTAGTCCATAATTACCTTCTGTAGTAGTTACCAGGCTGTAGATACCTTTTAGTTTACACGTGTCATGCAGCATACGTCTGCTAACAGCTCTGGGACATGTCTATCCAAAACCGGGTTTATATCAGGCTTGCTTGGCTGTGGAAATCAGACGTTTTAGCCCTGGGAGTGACTGCCTCTGGTTCAGTTCATCTTCCAGGGCACACAGAGGGCAAGCAACATTGGAACAGGTAGTTCAGAAAGTGATGCTGCAAATGGAAGTTCTTATAAGGTGAAGCATATGATTTTGTTTTGTTATCTCCATTAGTTTTGTCTTGGACTTGGAAGACTCAGGATACATCAATCACAGAGGCTCATTGCCAGAGGCCTATTTTGGGGACAGACTTTTTAGCAGGACCTGTAGCGCTAGGCCAAGGGGTAATGGTTTTAAACTAAAGGAGAGTAGATTCAGACTAGATATAAGGAAGAACTGCTTTACACTAAAGGTGGTAATACACTGGCATGGGTCGCCCTGAGAAGTGGTAGATGCCCCATGCCTGGAAACATCCAAGGTCAGGTTGGACTGGGCTCTGAGAAACCTGACCTAGATGAAGACATCGCTGCTCAGGGCAGGGGAGTTGGACTAGATGGCCTTTAAAGGTCCCTTCCAACCCAAACTATTCTATGATTCTAAAGACTGCTGGTACTTGGCTTAGCTGTGGAGCTCTCATCGTCATAGTCCCACTAGACCACCCTGCTGTTTCCTGGGTTCTACCAGAATAGAATAGAATGGAATAGAGTATTTCAGTTGGAAGGGACCTACAACAACTGTCTAGTCCAACAGCCTGACCAATCCAGAGCTCACCAAAAGTTAAAGCATGTTATTTAGGGCATTGTCCAAATGTCTCTTAAACATTGCAGGCTTGGGACATTGACCACCTCTCTAGGAAGCCTGTTCCAGTGTTTGACCACCGTCTTGTTAAAGAAATGCTTCCTAATGTCCAGTCTAAACTTCCCTGGCACAGCTTTGAACTATTCACTATCCCACTGGGAAGCCAACAAGTCTCTTCTCTGGGAAACAGCTCAGGAAGGACCACTTGGCTCACCACACCCAGCTGCCATCCCATCCCACTCGCCTACCACAGGTCACCACAAAACTTTCTGTGGACATTTGGTCCAGGAGGGACAGAACAGTGACTTTGCACTGCATGTCATCTGCACACTGCAGACAGAAATGTCCCTACCACCATGGGGCAAACTTAAAACCCTCGAGGAAAATCTGAGAGGCATGGAAAGAGGTCAGAAAGCCTGGGGGCCAGCAGAGCAAACCCAGGGACTGCTGCCCAAGGGCAGTGGATGTCCCTGCAAGAAGCAGCATGTGGCACTTGTTCCGCACCTTGGAGGACACATTGCACTGGGCAGCGCTAGCAGCTCTGACCCTTGGGCAAACCTTCTCCTGAGAAAGCTCCCCTCTCTCATCCAAATCCTCTTAGCAGGAATCAGTCTTTAGTTGTCGCTCTGCTGGGTGCAAATTCCTTTTGGCTGATGATGGTGGAACTGGGGATAACAGACCTATACCACAAAGATGAGAGTACTTTTGTCAAAGGGCCATACAGGGCAGTGCCAGCCAGCAGGTGGTGTGTGCTGACACTTAGGGAAGGACATGCAAGTGTTGCAAACCCTGAAGATTGTGTTAGTGCCAATACTCAAGAAGGAGGAAGGAACACCGTGCTTCACTGCAAACAAGACCCTAAATGCAGTGGGAGCCCAGAGACAAAAGGGCAAGATCTTGTGTTACACCAACATTAGGTGTCCAGACCCAGGTAATATGGGAGACTTCAGACTATCACTGAGCCCTTGGAGGAAAGAGAAGCACAAAGCCTCTGGTTGGGAAGGGAGGGATGGGGTCTCTGGCACAGGGAATACGGGCAGAGATGTCCACTGAAATCAGAAAGTGAGAAAGTCAGAAGAGTGAGGGACTGAGTGGGATCATGTGGGTCTGTGAACTACTGTTGACATCTCCAGAGCACCCAGAAGAGAGCAGCTTCACTGTCAAGTGGCTGTCCATGTACAGGTCCTGGGGCCTGCAGCCCCCATGAGTGGGTGGCAGCTGACCCAGGTTGGGCAGGGCAAGCCCAGATGTTGGTTTGGGATATTATTCTGATGATTTCCTTACAAATTTCCATTGTTTCATTGATGTAAGTGATGGGGTTTAGCAACGGAGGGACAAAAAGATAATGTGACTGTGAATGCAGAGTTAGCAATTATTGTTGGGCATGAAAGGGGCACAGGGCAAATGCAAGACATGAAGTTCAGAGCTTCAGGTGCAACGGGCTGCAAGACTGAGATTGAAACATGATTAGAAAACCAACAAAAAATATGTGCTTGTAAGAGACATACCAACTTAACTGCCTGTCTTCAGGTCTGGAGAGGAAAGTTTGTGCCTGAAAACTCATCCCTTTTGCCCATGTGCACAAACCTGCCTGGGAGAGGTTGCCTGGTACGTGAATGAATTAACCCATTGCAAAAGAAGCTTTCCTGATTATAGGAAGGCTGAATGCACAGTGTAATTCTGTGAAGCCTGCCTCAATAGGACTTAATTTGCCATAGTTGGAAATGTCTGCTTTTCAGTGAGTTGCCTGCTGCTTTGTATGCAAGTGAGTAATTTGACTCACATCTATGCTTCTGGGTCTGCATCTTTACCTCTGTGCTCACAACCTCAGCTGCACAAAAATATAATCTTGAGGTGGTCCAGTTTACTATCTGCTAAAGGACACAGAAAAGGTCAGACTGTCTTTTGCAATGCTGTAGGGAAGCGGAATTTCCTGCATGCAGTTTATTGGAAAAGATATAGCACTTTTCAGGACTTTGTACTAGGCACAGGGACATTTAGTCCTTAGGTTTCCCAGCCCTTGACCTAAAGAAAGTTGGAGAAATTAATTGCAAATAAGACAGTCTTATACTGTTTAATTACCAAGAGTTGGCAGGGAAAGTGCAATGTACTTGGTGATCTGTGCTTGACTGCAGATGGAATGGTGACACACCACACTGCAAAACTTGGCAACTGATTATCTAGACATGAGGCTCTGGTGGGGCAACGATGGGGAGGCAGAGTACACCCAAGGAATGTTCTTTAAACACAGTGTTCTTGTGTAAATCTGATACAGTCATCGCTGCAAATATGAATACCTACTGCAGAAAGCTGTTTGCAGCTGGACTGAACTGAGGAGAAAGGTTTGGTGACTCAAACTTCAGGGAAATAATGCTTTTGTTAGTGCACATGCTATCTAGTGGGCCTTGCAGTGCAGGTAGGTGGTCCAGGCTGTGCTGGCTGTCCTTGGAGCCACCTTCCTTGGTACTTGTGGCTCCTGGAGTGCTTCAGTTGCACAAAAGATTTGAGTGATTTAGGTCTTTACCGTCCCAAGCTGTCAGACCCTGGATGCCTACAAAAGAGACAGAGTCTAAGGCAGAAGCAGACTGTTTATTTGTAAAGACTTTTTATAACTTACAACAGCTACCTCTGGTCCTGTGCTTTTGGAGGGACAGGTGACCTCCAGCAGGGAGTCTGGCTGAGCAGCATCAGCGTTTCGACTATTTTCTCACAAAGGTGTCCTGCACATTTTGAACATTTCCTCACAAACGTAAAGGGCTGGTTTTCTTTCTACGGACCATGTGTTAGTATAAGCTGATGCCAGGATGTAAGTGCCTGAGGTGGGCAGGGACAGGGTTTCCTGCTGTTTCTGGAAGGTGGGATATTGTGTATGCAGCATGTAAAAGCAACAACTGCCTTGCTCATTGTGAAGACTGGATTAGAGGCCATCAGTCATGGACTTAAGTCCCAAAGAATTTGCGAAGGGTTCTGATAAAGAGCATGGTTCTGCACACTGTGCATCAGTTTACTTCTCTACATTCTCTCAGAATCATAGGAAGTTAATCAAAGAATCCTTCAAAGTACATTAAATGATCAAGGAAAGAAGGCTGGAATCACCTACTACAGACTTTCTTAAGAAGTTCTCCTGTCTACGTTATTTGTGATGGTGCCATTTCTTACCATTGCAAGTAAAATAAAATATTTTGGGCTACTTTAAATGCTTTCAGAGTTCTTGTTCTCAGAAAATGAAGTCCAAACAAGCTTTGTGTTAAAACTCTTTCAATTTCCATTTTGTCAAATTACAAAATTCTGCTCTGTGAAAAGAAAAGACAATTTTTCTTTCAGAGCTGCGACTTAACAGGCAATGTAACAATATATTTAATTTTTATTTCTTTTCTCTTTTTTAACACATTTTATATGTTAAATATTTAACACATTTTATTTACACTGAGTAAATGAAAGACATAAAAGCTGGCATCACAGAACCATGTGAGTAAACATCTTGGGCAACAAAATATGCTATTTCTTCCACTGAGAAGGAGAAAATGATGTGCAACATATCAATTTCCTAGGTATCATACCACTCTGATTTTTTAAATGCAGCCTTTCAGGTAATGTAATAAAAATAAATAAACAAAAAGGTTCTGGCTCTAGAAATGATACAGGAAATACTGTTTAATAACTTACTAAAAGTCATATTCTATTGTCATATTCTCATTGTGTTGACATTGATTTGATGTACAAGGCAGCTGTAGCATTTCACATCTCCCAGTATTCAAGAGTATAAAGTATTGATAAAATCCACATTAAAATAAAATAATCTCTGCAACACAGAAAGAAATACAAGTAATGCTACTGTCTGATGGCCGAGTCTAAAGACCAAGAGAAGTTTGCAGGTAGGTTGATGGGTTTAAGAAAAGCCCAATTAGAGGGATGATTCCAAACTGCAACACAGTAAAGTCATCCAAGTGTCGTGGGTGCAGCATGTCTGCTCTTAGGGGTGCAATCTCCTCCCTGCAGGATGAAGAGAGGGTGAGAGTCCAGCCTCCCCTCCAGTTGCTGCCACCTCCTGGCAGGATGCGTGCCTGTGGCCCCTGGATCGTGCAGCCCCTCCTTGCACACCTTGTGTGCCCACAGCTACAGCTGGGTGCAGCACATGGTGGGTGCACGGGTCAGCAGTGTCTCAATGGCAGGTGACACCTGTAGATGTTTGACCAGCTCCTCTAATTCAGCTGCTTACACTATGCAATGAGTTGGGTGGCTGCTCCTGAGCTGGATTTACACTGGTCTGTGGCTGATGACCTGCACTGCTTGGCCACATGCCTCCTGCCCCTTCCATGGCTGGCCAACCGAATTCAGGACTGCACAGTGGGTTTTATTTCTTTGTAAGATGAACGCTGCATGAAGATGGCTAGACCTTACCTGCTCTCCACTTACCCACCCAGACACAAGCAGTACAAAACTATTGACTGAACAGACTGTTATAAATGAGAACTACAATCTCTCTCTCCTCTGTTGGTTAGACACCAAGTAAAGATATCTTCAGTTATAGATATATTTACCTTTATAAAGACATTTAAGAACTTTAACAGGTTATCAAGAGACTGTGGAAACCACTGGCAATTTTAAGAACAATCTGATTATGAACAGTCTAATTATTCTAATCCCTGAGAGGTGCACCTTGGCAGTCTGGAAGATGGTGATGCTAAGGGCTGTCACAATGAACAGTGGTTGCATAAACTGCTTTGTGAAAACAAAACATATACACAGGTAAACCTGTAATTAGATAAGGGGGAAGGTGTGTCAAATCAAAGAATCACAGTCAGAAAAGCACAGAGCAAAAAGGGCAAATGCTGCTGGGGAATAAATTCAAATGGGATGGATCAGTCTCTGGCCACTTCTTCAGGCTGTGAGCTCAGGTCCATGGGCTTCTTCGCAAAGGAGATACCCACCAAATAGATTGGTAGGGACGGTGCAGCTCAGCCTTTTCCCCATCCTTTGTCACTACATTTCCCCTCACATCCAATAAAGGATAGAGATTCTCTTTAGCCTTCCTTTTGTTGTAAAGGTACTTAGAGGAGGAGCTAGGGTCCTTGGCTAAGGCGGCTGGTGGGAAGATGGCAGCGAGAAAGAGCTATCCGAAGCAGAGAGCATCGCCACCTGAACCCTATGGGTAAGTCAAGAGCAGGCAGAAGCAGCTGCCCGGGCCACATCAAGATCTGAGCTCCAAGCACTGCGCTGCCCCCAGCTCTCAGAGGCTTCAGAAAAGCACAGGGCTGCTCCTTGAAAACGTCCCCGTTGCTAACTTCATGGAGGCTTCCCCTTCCGCGAGCGGCCAGCCCGGAGCAGGCAGGAGCACAGGGAGCGGAGCCGGCACTGAGGCCAGCACTGGAGCTTCTCTGCGTGATGGGGCCTGCGGGGCTCCCCTGCGTTCCTCTGCGCGCGCGGGTGCCGCAGCACCCCCAGGCCTGGGGGCCCTGTGTGGCCGCAATGCCTGGGGACAAGGCCGCGGCGGTGGCACCCGGAGCGGCTGAATGCACGCAGGACGGAGCTCTGCAGCGGCCGCTGGCACAGCGCGTATGGGGGAGGTGTTGTCTTGGGCCGGGCTGGGGCCTCGCGCAGGGCAGAGCAGGGACTGGGCCGGTCCCAGCCGGTCCCAGCCAGTTCCAGCCAGCCACGGGCGTGGGCGCCTCCATAGCGACCCCCAGGGCTTTATGATGCAGGGGCCTCGTGGTGCCCATTGGCCATTGTGACAGGGGTCCCCACGGTGACCGTGGGGGCATATAAGGAGCGAGAGCCCGGGGACACCCACTCCCAGGAGAGCACCTCCCTCAGGAGGCAGCATCTTCCCTGGGTGCCTGCCCGTGGCAGGTCGGCGGCGACGATGCCCAAGACGCCCATGGATAAGGAGGCGAACGCCCACTCCCAGCCCAACAACGGGCTGCTGAGCCTGCGGAAGAGCAGCCAGGTGAGGGACGGGGCAGGAGGGAGAGGCCGCTGGTGGGACGTGGCCGCACAGAGCTGCCCTGGTGCCAGGCTTGCCGGCACCGTGGGGGCCGTTGTGCCAAGGCAGCCGCCTCCATCCCACGCCTCCTCCTCCTCCTGCCCACAGGTGGGCCGCAGGCTGCCGCAGGCAGCACCACAGAGCAGACAGAGCCAGGCCTCGTCCCTCCATGGGGCCAGGCTGCCACGGCTCCCCTGCTCAGAGAGCTTGCAGGCCACTGGGAGCCGCCATGCACAGGTAGGGAGCCCGACGGAGACGGGGCCGAACGTCTTCCCGACCCCAGGAGCTGCCGACGGGCGGACGGGAGGGGCAGGATGGGACAGGCGGGCCCGTAGCAAGCAGAGCCCTTCTCGGCTGGGTGCCCGGCCATGCCGGGAGTGCTCCTGGGAACTGCCGTGATCCGCAGGGGGACCAGCCCTCATCCCGGCCGACTCTGGAGCAGGGTAGCAGCCGCCTGCGGGGCAGAGCATTGCCCTGGGGGCTGGCAGGGGAGCCCAGCTGCAGCAGCTCTTCCAGCCAGGGCGTGGGGGCACGGGCCACAGTGACACGGCCTCTCTGCTTGCCTTCTCTTGTAGATGGACAGCCTGGCGCTCTGCAACACGGTGAGGCGGAAGGAGACAGCCCCTCTGCCAGCCTTGCTGCCTCTCCCCCGGCAGGCAGCGGCACCCGGGCACGCACCCGCAGCTCGGCCAGCAGCAGTTGCGAGCACCTGCTGCAAGCTGCCCACTTTGCCAGCAGCACCCTCTGCACCTGCTGCCAGGGGCAGGGAAATGGCTGTCAGCACCACAGCCGGCGGCCACCAGCAGCTTGTCGCCTCTGCTCGGGGCACCTACCCTGCCCAGCGCTCAGCCACGAGGGTGGAGTGCTGGAGGCCTGCCCTGCACAGCCCTGCAGCCGATGCTGCAGCTGTGAAGGGCACAGCGCAGTGCCTGGTGGGTAGGGTCCAGAGCAAGGATTTGCCTGTGAGCCAGGGGCCCAGCCAGCAGCCGGCAGCCCAGCGTGACCGGGCACACAGCAGAGCCGCGGCGATGACGGCGAGAAAAGACATGGTCGGGCCGAGCAGCGGGAGCAAGGCCCGCGCAGATCAGCCCACGCCTCATCGCCATGCACATGGCAGCACCAGTGCTGCTGGCAGGGCCGCGGCGCCAGCATGGCCAGGCAGTGGCACAGGGACAGGCCGCTGGCAACGAGAGGCAGAGCTATCAACATCGGCAGCGTACATCAAATCCTACCTCGACAGCAGGGCCTCGCGGATGCACCGTGAGGCTGCTGCGGAGTATCTGGCCACCATGTCTGTTGAGCAGGACAGGTGCTGCCTGGGCCGCAGCAGGAACGGTCAGGCCCTGCTCAGCCAAATTATCATGCAGCGGCAGCAGGATGGTCTGCAGGAAAGTGTGTTCCCGCAGCAGGAGGGTGAGAGGCAGCATTTCCCCCTGACGCAGTTGGGGCGGCTCAATGTCCCACCCATGCAGGTGAGTGCCAAGGAAGGGATGGGACGGCATATCATGGGACAGAACAGGAGGACAAGCCTCCCTCTGCCTGGGGCCAGCTGCTGCACCGCACAGCTGCGGCCCCATCATATGCCAGCAGCTGCTGCTGGGGAGTCGCCAGCAGCCAGCTGCTGGTAGGAGCCAGGCTGCCTTTACAAATCTCCCTCTCTCCCTCTCTGTAAGGTGCACAAATTCTTGAAACGGCAACAGCCAGAGCTGACCTGTGTGGAGCTCGATAAGGAAGCTGCGAGAAAGAAAGAGCTATTGGAGGCCCATGCCCGCCGCAAGCAGCGGCTGAAGGCAGCAAGGAAGGCAGTCCTGCCTGTGCCAGAGAACAAGCTAAGGGGCTTCGCAGTCAGGAAGCTGGGGTGGGAAAATGACATCACCACCTCCAACATCTGGGTCAACCCCTTGTTCCCAGAGCTCTTCGAGGACACCCACTCTGGTCCCCAGGAGCAGCCTGGCTGCCCCAGCAGCGTTGGCACAGAGGCAGCAGGAGAGGCAGCCGGTGACCAGCAGAGCGCTGCAACCCCTGCCCCGGCGGCTGCCATGGCTGCTGAGCCGGCACCTTCTGCTCTGGCCGGAGATAGTGAGCAAGAGGGGCACGACACGCCCCTCGCTCCCATGGCACTAGACGAAGCAAAGGCACCAGAGCCTGCCCAGGTGGAGAGCCAGGCACCTGCCCCACTCACCAACACAGACTATGAGGTGGCTCTGCTGGACACGGCCCAGCGCATTGTGAAGGATGCTGTGATCCTGGGGCTCAGCCAGCAGCCAGTGGAACAGCAGGCCCTAGCCCAAAGCATGGGTACGGCATGCAAGGAAGGAGAAAATGTTGCCTCTCCCATGCCTGGGGACCATCAAGGAGAGGCCAGCAAAGCCACTGTATCCCCGGCAGCGTACGAGCATGAAGTGGCTTCTGCATTGCCTCAGAGCCCTGTGGCAGATGCTGGCACACCCAACCTTTCAAGAGCTGCAGAAGACGAAGGAGACGCAGCATCTTCTCCCTTGCCTTGGGAAACTTGGCACCAGGTGAGCCACGCACACATGGCCAGCACCGGTTGTGTGTGTGTCAGGGAGGTGCCTGGTGGTCTCCGTGTCAGCCCACTGACATCCCCGCCCTCCGCTACCTGTGCTCTTGCTCTCCCCTCGGGGGGAAAGGCACTGAAGAAGCGCAGCCTCTGAGGGACCTCCCCACTAGGCAGCTGACAGCTGGGCTCGGGATGCCGAGCGCCACCGCTCTGGGCCCAGCCTGGCCAAAGCACCAGCCATCCCTGCCACTGGTCACAGAGCCACAAGGAGAAGCCACCCCACACCATGGGACCCAGACAACTAACGCCCAGCACCGAGACAGACAGACAGAGCTGGAGACAGCTGTTAGATCTTGATGGTGCTGCTGCGCGTGGGGTTTCCAAGGGAATAGCTCCCAGGGATTTTGTTGGGCTTCCCAGGACAAGAAGCCTCTTCCAGTCCCCTGGCCCAGAGCAGCGTTACCAGCACTCTTGGACGCTCTGCTGGTATTGCCCCAAGCAAAGCTTCTCCCTGAAGAGGCCCTCTTTGGGAACCGTTGGGTGATGTGCTAAAGCTCCTCTGCAGCCCCACGCAGGGGCTCAGAGAGACAACGGCAGGAGGGGCAGCCCAAACTGTTCTTGCTCACCTCCAGACAACTGGGATGTCCCTCCCCGGTTAGCCAGGGCTGCGGATAAGTGATGGCAAGTGGCTTGGAGAGCCCTTCTGCTGGCTCCCGCAGCACCCTTGGGTGGATCCCGCCTGGCCCCGTAGACTTGTGTGTGAGTCAAAGTGGTGGAGCAGGTCGCTAACCATTTCCCCTTGGATTCTGGGGGCTCTGTCCTGCTCCCCGTCCCTGCCTTCCAGCTCACCAGGTTGGGTACCTTGGGAACAATTGGCTTACACTTAAAGGCAGAGGCAAAGAAGCCATTAAGTACCTCAGCCGTTCCCTCATCCTCTGCCACTACGTTTCCCCCCACATCAAATACAGAACGGAGATCCTCCTTAGCACCCCTCTTCTTCTTGTTACTGTGTTTAAAGGAGGAGCCAGTGGCCTTGGCCGAGAAGGAGGCGTGGGAAGACGACAGCGACAACGAGCTGTTGCAAGGAGAGGACAACATCACCTCCAACATCTGGGTCAACCCTTTGTTCCCAGAACTCTTCGAGGACACCCACTCTGGTCCCCAGGAGCGGCCTGGCTGCCCCAGCAGCGTTGGCACAGAGGCGGCAGGAGAGGCAGCCGGTGACCAGCAGAGCGCCGCAACCCCTGCCCCGGCGGCTGCCATGGCTGCTGAGCCGGCACCTTTTGCTCTGGCCGGAGATAGTGAGCAAGAGGGGCACGACACGCCCCTCGCTCCCATGGCACTAGACGAAGCAAAGGCACCAGAGCCTGCCCAGGTGGAGAGCCAGGCACCTGCCCCATTCACCAACACAGACTACGAGGCGGCTCTGCTGGACACGGCCCAGCGCATTGTGAAGGATGCCGTGGGCAAGGCTGTGGCTGTGATCCTGGGGCTCAGCCAGCAGCCAGTGGAACAGCAGGCCCTGGCCCAAAGCATGGGTGCAGGATGCAAGGAAGGAGAAACTGTTGCCTCTCCCATGCCTGGGGACCATCAAGGAGAGGCCAGCACAGCCACTGTATCCCCGGCAGCGAATGAGGATGAAGTGGCTTCTGCATTGCCTCAGAGCCCTGTGGCAGATGCTGACACACGCCACTGTGCATCAGGACCAGACAACGATGGAGACGCAGCATCTTCTCCCTTGCCTTGGGACCCTCGGCTCCAGGTGAGCCAGGCACGCACGGCCAGCACCAGGGGTGTGTGTCAGGGAGGTGCCTGGTGGTCCCCCTGTCAGCCTGCTGACATCCCCGCCCTCCCCTACCTGTGCTCTTGCTCTCCCCGTGCAGGTGTCCTCAGAGCACAGGGGTGACGCACAGCCCTCCTGCAGCTGCAGGGACATGCCCGAGGATGACCCAGGTACGTCCCCGAGTCAAGCAGCGCCACAACTAGGGCAGGCCTGGCCCAGCCATCCTGGCAAGGCCTACCCAGGTCAGGCCGGCAGCACTGTGTGCACGGGGGCTGGCCATGCCCCTGCCACCCCGCCCTGGGGAAAGCAGGAGCTTGCCCGGTGCCCACCCACACGCTCACCTACAGCTCTCCTTCCCCTGCAGGCACCGCGGCTCTCCCGCACCCCCTGCATCAACAGCAACGGCCCTCGCTCTTCAGGAGGGCGCTCAGGGCTCTGCGCAGGGCTTTCTGCTTCAGCTGCATCGCGGGATAGCAAGAGAAGCAGTGCCCCGCTGCCAGCGCCCGGCGGGTCCCCGGGCACGGCGTCTGGCCCTGAGCCTGCACAGCGCCCACAGGGAGCGGCACGCAGAGGCACGTGAGGGACGGCTGCATGGACGGCACCTCAGGCATTCAGCTGCTCCGAGGACATCGTGCTGCCCGCCTCTGCTCGGCTGTGGATGCTTTCCGATGCCAATAAATGATGAGTGTTTTCCCACAGTGCTTGACTGTGCCTGCTGCACCTCGGGAGAAAGACGGGTGGAGGCAAGAACCATGCCGGCAGGCAGAGCTGGACAGCCCCTCTGCTGCCTCTTCTCCAGGCCGAGCACAGCCCATGCCCTCGGCCCCTGCACATGCCCCTGGCACTCCAGCTCCGGCACACCAGCTAGGGCCTCTGCTGGCCTCGCTCCACAGGCTCGCCGCCCACCCCTGCCCACCTTGGCCTCCAGGGCCTTTCCCACAGCCGCTGCTGCTCAGCAGCCACCCAGCCCCAGCCCCAGCCCCAGCCCCACCTCCCGTGGGCAGCCAGCCCATCCTTGGGATGGTGCTTGGCGCTTGCCTTTGCTGCATTCCCTGGGGTCCCCGGCAGCCCATTCCTCTGCCACGGCCAAGTCCCTCCAAAGAACTGCCTGGTACCCACCCAGCACCGCCACTGCCACCCCCAGCATGGGCGCCTGCCCTGTCCTGGCTGTCGGTGTCATCTCTCCCACACTCCACCTCTGCAGGAGAGGCGCTGAAGAAGGGCAGCCCGGGAGGGACCTCCCCAGTAAGCAGCCACCAGCCAGGCTCGGGATGCCGAGCGCCGCCGTCCCCAGAGCCCAGCCGACCGCACAATGCACCACCCACCCCTGGCGCTGGTCACAGAGCCTCCCCTCTTTGCTCAGTCCCACGGCCGGGGGCAACCCCAGAGGACCTCCAGCCTGCCTGGCACCGCTGGGCCCGGGGAGAGCCCAGCTGGCTCTTCCCACTCCCCTGCTCCTCCGGCAGGGCCACGGGAACCACGTCCAGCAGCGTTTGTGACAACACCTTCCCAGCGACAGAGCAGCCTGGACGTTCCCCCACCGCTCCTCCTCGCCCTTCTGGAAGATGGCTCTGCCACAGTTGCTCCAATCACCAGGAGTCTCCCCAGATCAGCACGCCCTGCCGCGGAGCAGAGCGGGGTTTTGCGCTGGCACGCCGCGGCTGCCCCCAGCCCCGCCAGGCTCCCCAGCCAGTCGCACAGTCGTTTGGTAAACAGTTTAATTAATACACTGAAAGGACTGCTGCTGGCTCCAGCTGGAGTTCACCCGCTGCTCTGCTTGGCCGCCAGTCTCTTGTCTCTCTCTTCAGCAATGCTGAGGCGCATGCCCTTTCCACGGGGCGGGGAAACCCACGGCTTGTGGCCCTGCAGCAAGGGACAAGCAGCCACCTCACAGCGTGACACCCGCACAGGGGCAGAGCTCTCCCTCTCGGCGGGAAGCAGCAGCAGGTGCTAGCCCCTGCCCATGCTGGGCCACGCACACATCGCCGCCTGGGGCTATGGCCCAGCAGAAGCCCCTCGGGAAGGTGCCCAAGGTGTACAGGCCTACACTTGCCTCTTCCGCTCTCCTCCGTGAAGAACGCACCGCAGCCAAAAGGGAAACACCACCCCTTTGTGACCGGGACACGAGAGCCCAGCGGGGATGGCGGGCGAGAGAGCAGAGGCGCTGGCGGGGACGGCACTCTCCCTCGGAGTGGCTGCCCAGGCCACATCAAGATCTGAGCTCCAAGCACTGCGCTGCCCCCAGCTCTCAGAGGCTTCAGAAAAGCACAGGGCTGCTCCTTGAAAACGTCCCCGTTGCTAACTTCATGGAGGCTTCCCCTTCCGCGAGCGGCCAGCCCGGAGCAGGCAGGAGCACAGGGAGCGGAGCCGGCACTGAGGCCAGCACTGGAGCTTCTCTGCGTGATGGGGCCTGCGGGGCTCCCCTGCGTTCCTCTGCGCGCGCGGGTGCCGCAGCACCCCCAGGCCTGGGGGCCCTGTGTGGCCGCAATGCCTGGGGACAAGGCCGCGGCGGTGGCACCCGGAGCGGCTGAATGCACGCAGGACGGAGCTCTGCAGCGGCCGCTGGCACAGCGCGTATGGGGGAGGTGTTGTCTTGGGCCGGGCTGGGGCCTCGCGCAGGGCAGAGCAGGGACTGGGCCGGTCCCAGCCAGTCCCAGCCAGTTCTAGCCAGCCACGGGCGTGGGCGCCTCCATAGCGACCCCCAGGGCTTTATGATGCAGGGGCCTCGTGGTGCCCATTGGCCATTGTGACAGGGGTCCCCACGGTGACCGTGGGGGCATATAAGGAGCGAGAGCCCGGGGACACCCACTCCCAGGAGAGCACCTCCCTCAGGAGGCAGCATCTTCCCTGGGTGCCTGCCCGTGGCAGGTCGGCGGCGACGATGCCCAAGACGCCCATGGATAAGGAGGCGAACGCCCACTCCCAGCCCAACAACGGGCTGCTGAGCCTGCGGAAGAGCAGCCAGGTGAGGGACGGGGCAGGAGGGAGAGGCCGCTGGTGGGACGCGGCCGCACAGAGCTGCCCTGGTGCCAGGCTTGCCGGCACCGTGGGGGCCGTTGTGCCAAGGCAGCCGCCTCCATCCCACGCCTCCTCCTCCTCCTGCCCACAGGTGGGCCGCAGGCTGCCGCAGGCAGCACCACAGAGCAGACAGAGCCAGGCCTCGTCCCTCCATGGGGCCAGGCTGCCACGGCTCCCCTGCTCAGAGAGCTTGCAGGCCACTGGGAGCCGCCATGCACAGGTAGGGAGCCCGACGGAGATGGGGCCGAACGTCTTCCCGACCCCAGGAGCTGCCGACGGGCGGACGGGAGGGGCAGGATGGGACAGGCGGGCCCGTAGTGAGCAGAGCCCTTCTCGGCTGGGTGCCCGGCCATGCCGGGAGTGCTCCTGGGAACTGCCGTGATCCGCAGGGGGACCAGCCCTCATCCCGGCCGGCTCTGGAGCAGGGTAGCAGCCGCCTGCGGGGCAGAGCATTGCCCTGGGGCTGGCAGGGGAGCCCAGCTGCAGCAGCTCTTCCAGCCAGGGCGTGGGGGCACGGGCCACAGTGACACGGCCTCTCTGCTTGCCTTCTCTTGTAGATGGACAGCCTGGCGCTCTGCAACACGGTGAGGCGGAAGGAGACAGCCCCTCTGCCAGCCTTGCTGCTTCTCCCTCGGCAGGCAGAGGCACCTGGGTATGCACCCGCAGCTTGGCCAGCAGCAGTTGCGAGCCCCTGCTGCAAGCTGCCCACTTTGCCAGCAGCACCCTCTGCACCTGCTGCCAGGGGCAGGGAAATGGCTGTCAGCACCACAGCTGGCGGCCACCAGCAGCTTGTCGCCTCCGCTCGGGGCACCTACCCTGCCCAGCGCTCAGCCACGAGGGTGGAGTGCTGGAGGCCTGCCCCGCACAGCCCTGCAGCCGATGCCGCAGCTGTGAAGGGCACAGCGCAGTGCCTGGTGGGTAGGGTCCAGAGCAAGGATTTGCCTGTGAGCCAGGGGCCCAGCCAGCAGCCGGCAGCCCAGCGTGACCGGGCACACAGCAGAGCCGTGGCGATGACGGCGAGAAAAGACATGGTCGGGCCGAGCAGCGGGAGCAAGGCCCGCGCAGATCAGCCCACGCCTCATCGCCATGCACATGGCAGCACCAGTGCTGCTGGCAGGGCCGCGGCGCCAGCATGGCCAGGCAGTGGCACAGGGACAGGCCGCTGGCAACGAGAGGCAGAGCTATCAACATCGGCAGCGTACATCAAATCCTACCTCGACAGCAGGGCCTCGCGGATGCACCGTGAGGCTGCTGCGGAGTATCTGGCCACCATGTCTGTTGAGCAGGACAGGTGCTGCCTGGGCCGCAGCAGGAACGGTCAGGCCCTGCTCAGCCAAATTATCATGCAGCGGCAGCAGGATGGTCTGCAGGAAAGTGTGTTCCCGCAGCAGGAGGGCGAGAGGCAGCATTTCCCCCTGATGCAGTTGGGGCGGCTCAATGTCCCACCCATGCAGGTGAGTGCCAAGGAAGGGATGGGACGGCATATCATGGGACAGAACAGGAGGACAAGCCTCCCTCTGCCTGGGGCCAGCCGCTGCACCGCACAGCTGCGGCCCCATCATATGCCAGCAGCTGCTGCTGGGGAGTCGCCAGCAGCCAGGTGCTGGTAGGAGCCAGGCTGCCTTTACAAATCCCCCTCTCTCCCTCTCTGTAAGGTGCACAAATTCTTGAAACGGCAACAGCCAGAGCTGACCTGTGTGGAGCTCGATAAGGAAGCTGCGAGAAAGAAAGAGCTATTGGAGGCCCATGCCCGCCGCAAGCAGCGGCTGAAGGCAGCAAGGAAGGCAGTCCTGCCTGTGCCAGAGAACAAGCTAAGGGGCTTCGCAGTCAGGAAGCTGGGGTGGGAAAATGACATCACCACCTCCAACATCTGGGTCAACCCCTTGTTCCCAGAGCTCTTCGAGGACACCCACTCTGGTCCCCAGGAGCGGCCTGGCTGCCCCAGCAGCGTTGACACAGAGGCAGCAGGAGAGGCAGCAGGTGACCAGCAGAGCGCAGCCCCTGCCCCGGCGGCTGCCATGGCTGCTGAGCCGGCACATTCTGCTCTGGCCGGAGATAGTGAGCAAGAGGGGCACGACACGCCCCTCGCTCCCATGGCACTAGACGAAGCAAAGGCACCAGAGCCTGCCCAGGTGGAGAGCCAGGCACCTGCCCCACTCACCAACACAGACTATGAGGTGGCTCTGCTGGACACGGCCCAGCGCATTGTGAAGGATGCTGTGATCCTGGGGCTCAGCCAGCAGCCAGTGGAACAGCAGGCCCTAGCCCAAAGCATGGGTACGGCATGCAAGGAAGGAGAAAATGTTGCTTCTCCCATGCCTGGGGACCATCAAGGAGAGGCCAGCAAAGCCACTGTATCCCCGGCAGCGTACGAGCATGAAGTGGCTTCTGCATTGCCTCAGAGCCCTGTGGCAGATGCTGGCACATCCAACCTTTCAAGAGCTGCAGAAGACGAAGGAGACGCAGCATCTTCTCCCTTGCCTTGGGAAACTTGGCACCAGGTGAGCCACGCACACATGGCCAGCACCGGTTGTGTGTGTGTCAGGGAGGTGCCTGGTGGTCTCCGTGTCAGCCCACTGACATCCCCGCCCTCCGCTACCTGTGCTCTTGCTCTCCCCTCGGGGGGAAAGGCACTGAAGAAGCGCAGCCTCTGAGGGACCTCCCCACTAGGCAGCTGACAGCTGGGCTCAGGATGCCGAGCGCCACCGCTCTGGGCCCAGCCTGGCCAAAGCACCAGCCATCCCTGCCACTGGTCACAGAGCCACAAGGAGAAGCCACCCCACACCATGGGACCCAGACAACTAACGCCCAGCACCGAGACAGACAGACAGAGCTGGAGACAGCTGTTAGATCTTGATGGTGCTGCTGCGCGTGGGGTTTCCAAGGGAATGGCTCCCAGGGATTTTGTTGGGCTTCCCAGGACAAGAAGCCTCTTCCAGTCCCCTGGCCCAGAGCAGCGTTACCAGCACTCTTGGACGCTCTGCTGGTACTGCCCCAAGCAGAGCTTCTCCCTGAAGAGCCCCTCTTTGGGAACCGTTGGGTGATGTGCTAAAGCTCCTCTGCAGCCCCACGCAGGGGCTCAGAGAGACAACGGCAGGAGGGGCAGCCCAAACTGTTCTTGCTCACCTCCAGACAACTGGGATGTCCCTCCCCGGTTAGCCAGGGCTGCGGATAAGTGATGGCAAGTGGCTTGGAGAGCCCTTCTGCTGGCTCCCGCAGCACGCTTGGGTGGATCCCGCCTGGCCCCGTAGACTTGTGTGTGAGTCAAAGTGGTGGAGCAGGTCGCTAACCATTTCCCCTTGGATTCTGGGGGCTCTGTCCTGCTCCCCGTCCCTGCCTTCCAGCTCACCAGGTTGGGTACCTTGGGAACAACTGGCTTACACTTAAAGGCAGAGGCAAAGAAGCCATTAAGTACCTCAGCCGTTCCCTCATCCTCTGCCACTACGTTTCCCCCCACATCGAATACAGAACGGAGATCCTCCTTAGCACCCCTCTTCTTCTTGTTACTGTGTTTAAAGGAGGAGCCAGTGGCCTTGGCCGAGGAGGCATGGGGAGATGACAGTGACAACGAGCTGTTGCAAGGAGAGGACATCACCACCTCCAACATCTGGGTCAACCCCTTGTTCCCAGAGCTCTTCGAGGACACCCACTCTGGTCCCCAGGAGCGGCCTGGCTGCCCCAGCAGCGTCGGCACAGAGGCGGCAGGAGAGGCAGCCGGTGACCAGCAGAGCGCAACCCCTGCCCCGGCGGCTGCCATGGCTGCTGAGCCGGCACCTTATGCTCTGGCTGGAGATGCTGAAGAAGAGGGGCACGACACTCCCCCTGCTCCCATGGCACAAGAGGAGGTAAAGGCACCAGCTTCCCCTGTCTTTGATGAGCAGGCCACAGCAGCACAGGAGGAGAGCCAGGCACCTGCCCTACACAGCAACAGAGATTACAAGGCAGCACTGAAGGATACGACCCAGCGCATTGTGAAGGATGCCATGGGCAAGGCTGTGGCTATGATCCTGGGGCTCAGCCAGCAGCCAGTGGAACAGCAGGCCCTAGCCCAAAGCATGGGTGCGGCATGCAAGGAAGGAGAAAATGTTGCCTCTCCCATGCCTGGGGACCATCAAGGAGAGGCCAGCAAAGCCACTGTATCCCCGGCAGCGTACGAGCATGAAGTGGCTTCTGCATTGCCTCAGAGCCCTGTGGCAGATGCTGGCACACCCAACCTTTCAAGAGCTGCAGAAGACGAAGGAGACGCAGCATCTTCTCCCTTGCCTTGGGAAACTTGGCACCAGGTGAGCCACGCACACATGGCCAGCACCGGTTGTGTGTGTGTCAGGGAGGTGCCTGGTGGTCTCCGTGTCAGCCCACTGACATCCCCGCCCTCCGCTACCTGTGCTCTTGCTCTCCCCTCGGGAGGAAAGGCACTGAAGAAGCGCAGCCTCTGAGGGACCTCCCCACTAGGCAGCTGACAGCTGGGCTCGGGATGCCGAGCGCCACCGCTCTGGGCCCAGCCTGGCCAAAGCACCAGCCATCCCTGCCACTGGTCACAGAGCCACAAGGAGAAGCCACCCCACACCATGGGACCCAGACAACTAACGCCCAGCACCGAGACAGACAGACAGAGCTGGAGACAGCTGTTAGATCTTGATGGTGCTGCTGCGCGTGGGGTTTCCAAGGGAATAGCTCCCAGGGATTTTGTTGGGCTTCCCAGGACAAGAAGCCTCTTCCAGTCCCCTGGCTCAGAGCAGCATTACCAGCACTCTTGGACGCTCTGCTGGTATTGCCCCAAGCAAAGCTTCTCCCTGAAGAGCCCCTCTTTGGGAACCGTTGGGTGATGTGCTAAAGCTCCTCTGCAGCCCCACGCAGGGGCTCAGAGAGACAACGGCAGGAGGGGCAGCCCAAACTGTTCTTGCTCACCTCCAGACAACTGGGATGTCCCTCCCCGGTTAGCCAGGGCTGCGGATAAGTGATGGCAAGTGGCTTGGAGAGCCCTTCTGCTGGCTCCCGCAGCACGCTTGGGTGGATCCCGCCTGGCCCCGTAGACTTGTGTGTGAGTCAAAGTGGTGGAGCAGGTCGCTAACCATTTCCCCTTGGATTCTGGGGGCTCTGTCCTGCTCCCCGTCCCTGCCTTCCAGCTCACCAGGTTGGGTACCTTGGGAACAATTGGCTTACACTTAAAGGCAGAGGCAAAGAAGCCATTAAGTACCTCAGCCGTTCCCTCATCCTCTGCCACTACGTTTCCCCCCACATCAAATACAGAACGGAGATCCTCCTTAGCACCCCTCTTCTTCTTGTTACTGTGTTTAAAGGAGGAGCCAGTGGCCTTGGCCGAGAAGGAGGCATGGGAAGACGACAGCGACAACGAGCTGTTGCAAGGAGAGGACAACATCACCTCCAACATCTGGGTCAACCCTTTGTTCCCAGAACTCTTCGAGGACACCCACTCTGGTCCCCAGGAGCGGCCTGGCTGCCCCAGCAGCGTCGGCACAGAGGCGGCAGGAGAGGCAGCCGGTGACCAGCAGAGCGCCGCAACCCCTGCCCCGGCGGCTGCCATGGCTGCTGAGCCGGCACCTTTTGCTCTGGCCGGAGATAGTGAGCAAGAGGGGCACGACACGCCCCTCGCTCCCACGGCACTAGACGAAGCAAAGGCACCAGAGCCTGCCCAGGTGGAGAGCCAGGCACCTGCCCCATTCACCAACACAGACTACGAGGCGGCTCTGCTGGACACGGCCCAGCGCATTGTGAAGGATGCCGTGGGCAAGGCTGTGGCTGTGATCCTGGGGCTCAGCCAGCAGCCAGTGGAACAGCAGGCCCTGGCCCAAAGCATGGGTGCAGGATGCAAGGAAGGAGAAAATGTTGCCTCTCCCATGCCTGGGGACCATCAAGGAGAGGCCAGCACAGCCACTGTATCCCCGGCAGCGAATGAGGATGAAGTGGCTTCTGCATTGCCTCAGAGCCCTGTGGCAGATGCTGACACACGCCACTGTGCATCAGGACCAGACAACGATGGAGACGCAGCATCTTCTCCCTTGCCTTGGGACCCTCGGCTCCAGGTGAGCCAGGCACGCACGGCCAGCACCAGGGGTGTGTGTCAGGGAGGTGCCTGGTGGTCCCCCTGTCAGCCTGCTGACATCCCCGCCCTCCCCTACCTGTGCTCTTGCTCTCCCCGTGCAGGTGTCCTCAGAGCACAGGGGTGACGCACAGCCCTCCTGCAGCTGCAGGGACATGCCCGAGGATGACCCAGGTACGTCCCCGAGTCAAGCAGCGCCACAACTAGGGCAGGCCTGGCCCAGCCATCCTGGCAAGGCCTACCCAGGTCAGGCCGGCAGCACTGTGTGCACGGGGGCTGGCCATGCCCCTGCCACCCCGCCCTGGGGAAAGCAGGAGCTTGCCCGGTGCCCACCCACACGCTCACCTACAGCTCTCCTTCCCCTGCAGGCACCGCGGCTCTCCCGCACCCCCTGCATCAACAGCAACGGCCCTCGCTCTTCAGGAGGGCGCTCAGGGCTCTGCGCAGGGCTTTCCGCTTCAGCTGCATCGCGGGATAGCAAGAGAAGCAGTGCCCCGCTGCCAGCGCCCGGCGGGTCCCCGGGCACGGCGTCTGGCCCTGAGCCTGCACAGCGCCCACAGGGAGCGGCACGCAGAGGCACGTGAGGGACGGCTGCATGGACGGCACCTCAGGCATTCAGCTGCTCCGAGGACATCGTGCTGCCCGCCTCTGCTCGGCTGTGGATGCTTTCCGATGCCAATAAATGATGAGTGTTTTCCCACAGTGCTTGACTGTGCCTGCTGCACCTCGGGAGAAAGACGGGTGGAGGCAAGAACCATGCCGGCAGGCAGAGCTGGACAGCCCCTCTGCTGCCTCTTCTCCAGGCCGAGCACAGCCCATGCCCTCGGCCCCTGCACGTGCCCCTGTGTGCTGGTTTTGGCTGAGAAGGGGTTAATTCTCCTCACTGTGGGGGTCGGCTACCTTTCCAGCTTCCCGCGCTCTGCCGGGTGGCGGGGGGGGGCTGGGAGGGGCAGGGCCATGGTGGGGGCGGCTGACCCCGACTGGCCAATGGCAGGTTCATTCCATACCATGTGACACCACGACCAGTATAGGGAGGGGGCCCAGTTGCAGCTCGGGAGCGGCGCGGCGCGGCTGCGGCGCGTGCGGTTTGTTTCGGCGGTTCGTTCCCCCTCTGCCCTCCCTTCCCCCCTCCCCCGGGGCTTTGCGCCTCTCGTTGTTCTCCTTTACTTTGCATTTCTATTGTTGTTTCTTTTAATTTTAATTATTAAACTGTTCTTCTCCCAACCCACGAGCGTTACCCTTCTGATTCTCTCCCCCATCTACTGGTGGGGGAGTGAGCGAGCGGCTGTGTGGGGCTGAGCTGCCGGCTAAACCATGACAGTCTTTTTGGCGCCCAATGTGGGGCTCAAGGGTTGGAGATAACAGCAGCTGCTGGTCACAGCACCATGTTGTCCTTTTTGCGGTTGGTGTTAAAGGTCGGTGTTGGTTTGTTGAGTCTGCTGTGTTCTGCTGTGATTAGTAATGTTTTGCCTACAAGATTTGTTATACAAACACTCGTTTTCAGCTTTATCTGCTATTTGGGGTTTTTGCTGAAACCGTTACTGTACTTCGGATACCACCTTGTTGAGGCAATTAGCAATTATACCTCCTCCTCTTGAGAGATTTTATATGGAGGAAATACAGAATAGTACCTTTGCAACTTTGTTCTATGATGTCTGTGCCTTTGTTACAACAACGTTTTTGTATCTTGAACATCCTTGGGTGGTTAAGGTGCACTTATTGTTAGTTTTTGGGCATGTTGTTTTGGTTTTGACTGAGCAACTTAAGAATATCACCCAGAAATCTGCCCCGAGGCTTGATAGTTACGAGTGGCAGGGCATGTGGGATAGCATGGGCAAATACCTAGGGCAGTGGGCACCCCCAGTGTTTTGGAGTTTCACCCCCGAACAAGTGCAGAATCCTAAAAAACTAGTAGAATATTTGGAGAAAGTACGTTGTTACGCTGGGAACTCCAGAGAGACACAGATAACTGCAACATGCTGGGGCCTGGCCCATGCATACCGAGCCCTGCTCAACAGTATTCAGTGCTCCCAGGGGGAAGAGAATGTCTCTGGATTGAAATGCAAAGTGACTGGCACTGTAGACAATCCAGCCCTGACAACAGGCACTGCAGCCACTCAAACCCCCACAAGAAGTACCGGAGCTAGCTCAGAAAATAAACCCGTACCAGTATCAGTTGCCCCCATACACAAGACAAAATATTGGAAGCGGACATCAACTCGTTTAGAACGGGATGATGAAGAACCAGGGCCATCGCGGGGAGAGGAGGGAGAAGTAATAAATGAAATAGAGACCACCCGATCCCTGTCCTTAAGCGAGTTGCGAGATATGCGAAAAGACTATAGCCGTCGTTCAGGTGAGCACATTGCCACCTGGCTGCTCCGATGCTGGGATAATGGGGCCAGTAGCCTGGAACTAGAGGGAAAAGAAGCCAAACAATTGGGATCCCTTTCTGGGGAAGGGGGCGTTGACAAAGCAATTGGGGAAAAAAACACAAGCCCTCAGCCTCTGGAGGCGACTCCTGTCTGGAGTGAAGGAAAGGTATCCCTTTAAAGAAGATGTTACATATCGCCCAGGAAAATGGACAACTATGGAGAAAGGCATCCAGTATCTAAGGGAATTAGCTGTGTTTGAGGTGATTTATGGTGACCTGGACGATCAACGGTCATCCAAAGATCCAGATGAAGCCGAGTGCGCACGACCCATGTGGCAGAAGTTTGTACGGAGCGCACCATCTTCGCATGCAAACTCATTGGCAGTGATGTCCTGGAAAGATGACGAGACACCAACGATGGCTGAAATATAAATATGGGGAGGCCTGGCAAATTGACTATATCACACTCCCACAGACCCGCCAAGGCAAGCGCCATGTGCTTACAATGGTAGAAACAACGACTGGCTGGCTGGAAACATATCCCATCCCCCACGCCACTTCCCGGAACACTATCCTGGGTCTTGAGAAACAAGTCCTGTGGCGACATGGCACCCCAGAGAGGATTGAGTCAGACAACGGGACTCATTTCCGAAATAGCCTCATAGACACCTGGGCCAAAGAGCATGGTATTGAGTGGGTGTATCACATCCCCTATCACGCACCAGCCTCTGGGAAAATTGAAAGGTACAATGGACTGCTAAAAACTACACTGAGAGCAATGGGGGGGGGGTGGGACATTCAAGCACTGGGATGCACATTTAGCAAAAGCCACGTGGTTAGTCAACATGAGAGGATCTGCCAACCGAGCTGGCCCTGCCCAGTCAGAAATCCTACATACTGTGGAAGGGGATAGAGTCCCTGTAGTGCACACAAAAAGTACGCTGGGCAAAACGGTCTGAGTTCTTCCTGCCTCCGGCAAAGGCAAACCCATTCGTGGGATTGCTTTTGCTCGAGGACCTGGGTGCACTTGGCGGGTGATGTGGGAGGATGGAGAAATCCGATGTGTGCCTCAAGGGGGGTTGATTTTGGGTGAAAACAGTCAATGAACTGAATGGCACAATGTGAACTGCTAGATAATATTGTGTGTCACCTCTGTGTTGTATCAATGATATCAGAGTACGAGCCTCCCAACCCATTGAAGATCAACTATGAAACAAGCCGTGCAGCAGTGATGGAACGATGACTGACTCGGCATGCAGCAACCCAACGCCACACACCACCTCTCCCACCCTGAAAGACTGATACGGCAGATGGAGCCCAGAGTCATGGACTGGGTGAACTCAATGGACATTTTAATGGACATTTTGCAGGGAAGGTCCATGAACTAAGGGAATGATGTCTGTGTATTATGTTAAAGGATGGGAAGGGGAGGGGTGGTGGTTGGTACGGTTGTATTGCATCGTATGGGACCTGGGCATGGTGTAAATGGTATGGAATAAGGGGTGGAGAATGTGCTGGTTTTGGCTGAGAAGGGGTTAATTCTCCTCACTGTGGGGGTCGGCTACCTTTCCAGCTTCCCGCGCTCTGCCGGGTGGCGGGGGGGCTGGGAGGGGCAGGGCCATGGTGGGGGCGGCTGACCCCGACTGGCCAATGGCAGGTTCATTCCGTACCATGTGACACCATGACCACGATATTAAGGGGGGGCAGTGGCAGCGCGGAGGTGGCGCGGCGTCGGGTCAGTGGGCGGCGAGCGGCTGTGGCGCGTGCGGTTTGTTTCGGCGGTTCGTTCCCCCTCTCCCCTCCCTTCCCCCCTCCTCCGGGGATTTGCGCCTCTCGTTGTTCTCCTTTACATTGCATTTCTGCTGTTGTTTCTTTTAATTTTAATTATTAAACTGTTCTTATCCCAACCCACGAGCGTTACCCTTCTGATTCTCTCCCCCATCTACTGGTGGGGGAGTGAGCGAGTGGCTGTGTGGGGCTGAGCTGCCGGCTAAACCACGACACCCTGGCACTCCAGCTCCGGCACACCAGCTGGGGCCTCTGCTGGCCTCGCTCCACAGGCTCGCTGCCCACCCCTGCCCACCTTGGCCTCCAGGGCCTTTCCCACAGCCGCTGCTGCTCAGCAGCCACCCAGCCCCAGCCCCAGCCCCACCTCCCGTGGGCAGCCAGCCCATCCTTGGGATGGTGCTTGGCGCTTGCCTTTGCTGCATTCCCTGGGGTCCCCGGCAGCCCATTCCTCTGCCACGGCCAAGTCCCTCCAAAGAACTGCCTGGTACCCACCCAGCACCGCCACTGCCACCCCCAGCATGGGCGCCTGCCCTGTCCTGGCTGTCGGTGTCATCTCTCCCACACTCCACCTCTGCAGGAGAGGCGCTGAAGAAGGGCAGCCCGGGAGGGACCTCCCCAGTAAGCAGCCACCAGCCAGGCTCGGGATGCCGAGCGCCGCCGTCCCCAGAGCCCAGCCGACCGCACAATGCACCACCCACCCCTGGCGCTGGTCACAGAGCCTCCCCTCTTTGCTCAGTCCCACAGCCGGGGGCAACCCCAGAGGACCTCCAGCCTGCCTGGCACCGCTGGGCCCGGGGAGAGCCCAGCTGGCTCTTCCCACTCCCCTGCTCCTCCGGCAGGGCCACGGGAACCACGTCCAGCAGCGTTTGTGACAACACCTTCCCAGCGACAGAGCAGCCTGGATGTTCCCCCACCGCTCCTCCTCGCCCTTCTGGAAGATGGCTCTGCCACAGTTGCTCCAATCACCAGGAGTCTCCCCAGATCAGCACACCCTGCCGCGGAGCAGAGCGGGGCTTTGCGCTGCCCCCAGCCCCGCCAGGCTCCCCAGCCAGTTGCACAGTCGTTTGGTAAACAGTTTAATTAATACACTGAAAGGACTGCTGCTGGCTCCAGCTGGAGTTCACCCGCTGCTCTGCTTGGCCGCCAGTCTCTTGTCTCTCTCTTCAGCAATGCTGAGGCGCATGCCCTTTCCACGGGGCGGGGAAACCCACAGCTTGTGGCCCTGCAGCAAGGGACAAGCAGCCACCTCACAGCGTGACACCCGCACAGGGGCAGAGCTCTCCCTCTCGGCGGGGAGCAGCAGCAGGTGCCAGCCCCTGCCCATGCTGGGCCACGCACACATCGCCGCCTGGGGCTATGGCCCAGCAGAAGCCCCTCGGGAAGGTGCCCAAGGTGTACAGGCCTACACTTGCCTCTTCCGCTCTCCTCCGTGAAGAACGCACCGCAGCCAAAAGGGAAACACCACCCCTTTGTGACCGGGACACGAGAGCCCAGCGGGGATGGTGGGCGAGAGAGCAGAGGCGCTGGCGGGGACGGCACTCTCCCTCGGAGTGGCTGCCCAGGCCACATCAAGATCTGAGCTCCAAGCACTGCGCTGCCCCCAGCTCTCAGAGGCTTCAGAAAAGCACAGGGCTGCTCCTTGAAAACGTCCCCGTTGCTAACTTCACGGAGGCTTCCCCTTCCGCGAGCGGCCAGCCCGGAGCAGGCAGGAGCACAGGGAGCGGAGCCGGCACTGAGGCCAGCACTGGAGCTTCTCTGCGTGATGGGGCCTGCGGGGCTCCCCTGCGTTCCTCTGCGCGCGCAGGTGCCGCAGCACCCCCAGGCCTGGGGGCCCTGTGTGGCCGCAATGCCTGGGGACAAGGCCGCGGCGGTGGCACCCGGAGCGGCTGAATGCACGCAGGACGGAGCTCTGCAGCGGCCGCTGGCACAGCGCGTATGGGGGAGGTGTTGTCTTGGGCCGGGCTGGGGCCTCGCGCAGGGCAGAGCAGGGACTGGGCCGGTCCCAGCCGGTCCCAGCCAGTTCCAGCCAGCCACGGGCGTGGGCGCCTCCATAGCGACCCCCAGGGCTTTATGATGCAGGGGCCTCGTGGTGCCCATTGGCCATTGTGACAGGGGTCCCCACGGTGACCGTGGGGGCATATAAGGAGCGAGAGCCCGGGGACACCCACTCCCAGGAGAGCACCTCCCTCAGGAGGCAGCATCTTCCCTGGGTGCCTGCCCGTGGCAGGTCGGCGGCGACGATGCCCAAGACGCCCATGGATAAGGAGGCGAACGCCCACTCCCAGCCCAACAACGGGCTGCTGAGCCTGCGGAAGAGCAGCCAGGTGAGGGACGGGGCAGGAGGGAGAGGCCGCTGGTGGGACGTGGCCGCACAGAGCTGCCCTGGTGCCAGGCTTGCCGGCACCGTGGGGGCCGTTGTGCCAAGGCAGCCGCCTCCATCCCACGCCTCCTCCTCCTCCTGCCCACAGGTGGGCCGCAGGCTGCCGCAGGCAGCACCACAGAGCAGACAGAGCCAGGCCTCGTCCCTCCATGGGGCCAGGCTGCCACGGCTCCCCTGCTCAGAGAGCTTGCAGGCCACTGGGAGCCGCCATGCACAGGTAGGGAGCCCGACGGAGACGGGGCCGAACGTCTTCCCGACCCCAGGAGCTGCCGACGGGCGGACGGGAGGGGCAGGATGGGACAGGCGGGCCCGTAGCGAGCAGAGCCCTTCTCGGCTGGGTGCCCGGCCATGCCGGGAGTGCTCCTGGGAACTGCCGTGATCCGCAGGGGGACCAGCCCTCATCCCGGCCGACTCTGGAGCAGGGTAGCAGCCGCCTGCGGGGCAGAGCATTGCCCTGGGGGCTGGCAGGGGAGCCCAGCTGCAGCAGCTCTTCCAGCCAGGGCGTGGGGGCACGGGCCACAGTGACACGGCCTCTCTGCTTGCCTTCTCTTGTAGATGGACAGCCTGGCGCTCTGCAACACGGTGAGGCGGAAGGAGACAGCCCCTCTGCCAGCCTTGCTGCCTCTCCCCCGGCAGGCAGCGGCACCCGGGCACGCACCCGCAGCTCGGCCAGCAGCAGTTGCGAGCACCTGCTGCAAGCTGCCCACTTTGCCAGCAGCACCCTCTGCACCTGCTGCCAGGGGCAGGGAAATGGCTGTCAGCACCACAGCTGGCGGCCACCAGCAGCTTGTCGCCTCCGCTCGGGGCACCTACCCTGCCCAGCGCTCAGCCACGAGGGTGGAGTGCTGGAGGCCTGCCCCGCACAGCCCTGCAGCCGATGCCGCAGCTGTGAAGGGCACAGCGCAGTGCCTGGTGGGTAGGGTCCAGAGCAAGGATTTGCCTGTGAGCCAGGGGCCCAGCCAGCAGCCGGCAGCCCAGCGTGACCAGGCACACAGCAGAGCCGCGGCGATGACGGCGAGAACAGACATGGTCGGGCCGAGCAGCGGGAGCAAGGCCCGCGCAGATCAGCCCACGCCTCATCGCCATGCACATGGCAGCACCAGTGCTGCTGGCAGGGCCGCGGCGCCAGCATGGCCAGGCAGCGGCACAGGGACAGGCCACTGGCAACGAGAGGCAGAGCTATCAACGTCGGCAGCATACATCAAATCCTACCTCGACAGCAGGGCCTCGCGGATGTACCGTGAGGCTGCTGCAGAATATTTGGCCACCATGTCTGTTGAGCTGGAAGGGTGCTGCCTGGGCCGCAGCAGGAACGGTCAGGCCCAGCTCAGCCAAACTATCATGCAGCAGCAGCAGCATGGCCTGGAGGAAAGCGAGTTCCAGCAGCAGGAGGGTGAGAGGCAGCATTTCCCCCTGACACGGTCGGGGTTGCTCGCTGTCATGCCAAGGCAGGTGAGTGCCAAGGAAGGGATGGGGTGGCATCTATTAGGACAGGATAGGGGGATGAACCCCATCATCTCCTGCTTCAGTATGCCTGCAGCTGCTGCTGGACAGTTGCCAGCAGCCAGGTGCTGGTAGGCACCTGCCTACCTTTACAAATCCCCCTCTCTCCTTTCATATCTGTAAGGCCTATGCATCTTTCAAACAGCAAGAGCCAGAGCTGACCTGTGTGGAGCTGCAAAAGGACTCTGCAAGAAAGAAAGAGCTACTGGAAGCCCATGCCCCTGAAAAGCAGCGGCTGCAGGCAGCAAGAGATGCAGTCCTGCCTGTGCCTGAGAACAAGCCAAGCAGCTTGGTCAGGAAGCTGGGGTGGGAATATGACATCACCACCTCCAACAGCTGCGTTGACCCTTGGTTCCCAGAGCTCTTCGAGGACCCCCACTCTGGTCCCCAGGAGCGGCCTGGCTGCCCCAGCAGCGTTGACACAGAGGCGGCAGGAGAGGCAGCCGGTGACCAGCAGAGTGCAACTCCTGCCCCGGCGGCTGCCATGGCTGCTGAGCCGGCACCTTCTGCTCTGGGCAGAGACCCTGAACAAGAGGGGCACCACACACCTCTCGCTCCCACAGCACAAGAGGAGGCAAAGGCACCAACTCCTGCCCCGGCGGCTGCCATGGCTGCTGAGCCAGCACCTTCTGCTCTGGGCAGAGACCCTGAACAAGAGGGGCACCACACACCTCTCGCTCCCACAGCACAAGAGGAGGCAAAGGCACCAACTCCTGCCCCGGCGGCTGCCATGGCTGCTGAGCCGGCACCTTCTGCTCTGGACGGAGATTCTGAACAAGAAGGGCACCATACACCCCTTGCTCCCATGGCACAACAGGAGGCAAAGGCACCAGAGCCTGCCCAGGTGGAGAGCCAGGCACCTGCCCCACTCACCAACACAGACTACGAGGCGGCTCTGCTGGACACGGCCCAGCGCATTGTGAAGGATGCTGTGGGCAAGGCTGTAGCTGTGATCCTGGGGCTCAGCCAGCAGCCAGTGGAACAGCAGGCCCTAGCCCAAAGCATGGGTGCAGCATGCGAGGAAGGAGAAAATGTTGCCTCTCCCATGCCTGGGGACCATCAAGGAGAGGCCAGCAAAGCCACTGTGTCCCCGGCAGCGAATGAGGATGAAGTGGCTTCTGCATTGCCTCAGAGCCCTGTGGCAGATGCTGGCACACCCAACCTTTCAAGAGCTGCAGAAGACGAAGGAGACGCAGCATCTTCTCCCTTGCCTTGGGAAACTTGGCACCAGGTAAGCCACGCACACATGGCCAGCACCGGTTGTGTGTGTGTCAGGGAGGTGCCTGGTGGTCTCCGTGTCAGCCCACTGACATCCCCGCCCTCCGCTACCTGCGCTCTTGCTCTCCCCTCGGGAGGAAAGGCACTGAAGAAGCGCAGCCTCTGAGGGACCTCCCCACTAGGCAGCTGACAGCTGGGCTCGGGATGCCGAGCGCCACCGCTCTGGGCCCAGCCTGGCCAAAGCACCAGCCATCCCTGCCACTGGTCACAGAGCCACAAGGAGAAGCCACCCCACACCATGGGACCCAGACAACTAACGCCCAGCACCGAGACAGACAGACAGAGCTGGAGACAGCTGTTAGTTCTTGATGGTGCTGCTGCGCGTAGGGTATCCACGGGAATGGCTCCCAGGGATTTTGTTGGGCTTCCCAGGACAAGAAGCCTCTTCCAGTCCCCTGGCTCAGAGCAGCGTTACCAGCACTCTTGGACGCTCTGCTGGTACTGCCCCAAGCAGAGCTTCTCCCTGAAGAGCCCCTCTTTGGGAACCGTTGGGTGATGTGCTAAAGCTCCTCTGCAGCCCCACGCAGGGGCTCAGAGAGACAACGGCAGGAGGGGCAGCCCAAACCGTTCTTGCTCACCTCCAGACAACTGGGATGTCCCTCCCCGGTTAGCCAGGGCTGCGGATAAGTGATGGCAAGTGGCTTGGAAGAGCCATTCTGCTGGCTCCCGCAGCACCCTTGGGTGGATCCCGCCTGGCCCCGTAGACTTGTGTGTGAGTCAAAGTGGTGGAGCAGGTCGCTAACCATTTCCCCTTGGATTCTGGGGGCTCTGTCCTGCTCCCCGTCCCTGCCTTCCAGCTCACCAGGTTGGGTACCTTGGGAACAATTGGCTTACACTTAAAGGCAGAGGCAAAGAAGCCATTAAGTACCTCAGCCGTTCCCTCATCCTCTGCCACTACGTTTCCCCCCACATCGAATACAGAACGGAGATCCTCCTTAGCACCCCTCTTCTTCCTGTTACTGTGTTTAAAGGAGGAGCCAGTGGCCTTGGCCGAGAAGGAGGCGTGGGAAGACGACAGTGACAACGAGCTGTTGCAAGGAGAGGACATCACCACCTCCAACATCTGGGTCAACCCCTTGTTCCCAGAGCTCTTCGAGGACACCCACTCTGGTCCCCAGGAGTGGCCTGGCTGCCCCAGCAGCGTCGGCACAGAGGCGGCAGGAGAGGCAGCCGGTGACCAGCAGAGCGCCGCAACCCCTGCCCCGGCGGCTGCCATGGCTGCTGAGCCGGCACCTTCTGCTCTGGGCAGAGACCCTGAACAAGAGGGGCACCACACACCTCTTGCTCCCACGGCACTAGAGGAGGCAAAGGCACCAGAGCCTGCACAGGAGGAGAGCCAGGCACCTGCCCCACACAGCAACAGAGATTACAAGGCAGCACTGAAGGATACGACCCAGCGCATTGTGAAGGATGCCATGGGCAAGGCTGTGGCTGTGATCCTGGGGCTCAGCCAGCAGCCAGTGGAACAGCAGGCCCTGGCCCAAAGCATGGGTGCAGGATGCGAGGAAGGAGAAAATGTTGCCTCTCCCATGCCTGGGGACCATCAAGGAGAGGCCAGCAAAGCCACTGTATCCCCGGCAGCGAATGAGGATGAAGTGGCTTCTGCATTGCCTCAGAGCCCTGTGGCAGATGCTGACACACGCCACTGTGCATCAGGACCAGACAACGATGGAGATGCAGCATCTTCTCCCTTGCCTTGGGACCCTCGGCTCCAGGTGAGCCAGGCACGCACGGCCAGCACCAGGGGTGTGTGTCAGGGAGGCGCCTGGTGGTCCCCCTGTCAGCCTGCTGACATCCCCGCCCTCCCCTACCTGTGCTCTTGCTCTCCCCATGCAGGTGTCCTCAGAGCACAGGGGTGACGCACAGCCCTCCTGCGGCTGCAGGGACATGCCCGAGGATGACCCAGGTACGTCCCCGAGTCAAGCAGCGCCACAACTAGGGCAGGCCTGGCCCAGCCATCCTGGCAAGGCCTACCCAGGTCAGGCCGGCAGCACTGTGTGCACGGGGGCTGGCCATGCCCCTGCCACCCCGCCCTGGGGAAAGCAGGAGCTTGCCCGGTGCCCACCCACACGCTCACCTACAGCTCTCCTTCCCCTGCAGGCACCGCGGCTCTCCCGCACCCCCTGCATCAACAGCAACGGCCCTCGCTCTTCAGGAGGGCGCTCAGGGCTCTGCGCAGGGCTTTCCGCTTCAGCTGCATCGCGGGATAGCAAGAGAAGCAGTGCCCCGCTGCCAGTGCCCGGCGGGTCCCCGGGCACGGCGTCTGGCCCTGAGCCTGCACAGCGCCCACAGGGAGCGGCACGCAGAGGCACGTGAGGGACGGCTGCATGGACGGCACCTCAGGCATTCAGCTGCTCCGAGGACATCGTGCTGCCCGCCTCTGCTCGGCTGTGGATGCTTTCCGATGCCAATAAATGATGAGTGTTTTCCCACAGTGCTTGACTGTGCCTGCTGCACCTCGGGAGAAAGACGGGTGGAGGCAAGAACCATGCCGGCAGGCAGAGCTGGACAGCCCCTCTGCTGCCTCTTCTCCAGGCCGAGCACAGCCCATGCCCTCGGCCCCTGCACATGCCCCTGGCACTCCAGCTCCGGCACACCAGCTAGGGCCTCTGCTGGCCTCGCTCCACAGGCTCGCCGCCCACCCCTGCCCACCTTGGCCTCCAGGGCCTTTCCCACAGCCGCTGCTGCTCAGCAGCCACCCAGCCCCAGCCCCAGCCCCAGCCCCACCTCCCGTGGGCAGCCAGCCCATCCTTGGGATGGTGCTTGGCGCTTGCCTTTGCTGCATTCCCTGGGGTCCCCGGCAGCCCATTCCTCTGCCACGGCCAAGTCCCTCCAAAGAACTGCCTGGTACCCACCCAGCACCGCCACTGCCACCCCCAGCATGGGCGCCTGCCCTGTCCTGGCTGTCGGTGTCATCTCTCCCACACTCCACCTCTGCAGGAGAGGCGCTGAAGAAGGGCAGCCCGGGAGGGACCTCCCCAGTAAGCAGCCACCAGCCAGGCTCGGGATGCCGAGCGCCGCCGTCCCCAGAGCCCAGCCGACCGCACAATGCACCACCCACCCCTGGCGCTGGTCACAGAGCCTCCCCTCTTTGCTCAGTCCCACGGCCGGGGGCAACCCCAGAGGACCTCCAGCCTGCCTGGCACCGCTGGGCCCGGGGAGAGCCCAGCTGGCTCTTCCCACTCCCCTGCTCCTCCGGCAGGGCCACGGGAACCACGTCCAGCAGCGTTTGTGACAACACCTTCCCAGCGACAGAGCAGCCTGGACGTTCCCCCACCGCTCCTCCTCGCCCTTCTGGAAGATGGCTCTGCCACAGTTGCTCCAATCACCAGGAGTCTCCCCAGATCAGCACGCCCTGCCGCGGAGCAGAGCGGGGTTTTGCGCTGGCACGCCGCGGCTGCCCCCAGCCCCGCCAGGCTCCCCAGCCAGTCGCACAGTCGTTTGGTAAACAGTTTAATTAATACACTGAAAGGACTGCTGCTGGCTCCAGCTGGAGTTCACCCGCTGCTCTGCTTGGCCGCCAGTCTCTTGTCTCTCTCTTCAGCAATGCTGAGGCGCATGCCCTTTCCACGGGGCGGGGAAACCCACGGCTTGTGGCCCTGCAGCAAGGGACAAGCAGCCACCTCACAGCGTGACACCCGCACAGGGGCAGAGCTCTCCCTCTCGGCGGGAAGCAGCAGCAGGTGCTAGCCCCTGCCCATGCTGGGCCACGCACACATCGCCGCCTGGGGCTATGGCCCAGCAGAAGCCCCTCGGGAAGGTGCCCAAGGTGTACAGGCCTACACTTGCCTCTTCCGCTCTCCTCCGTGAAGAACGCACCGCAGCCAAAAGGGAAACACCACCCCTTTGTGACCGGGACACGAGAGCCCAGCGGGGATGGTGGGCGAGAGAGCAGAGGCGCTGGCGGGGACGGCACTCTCCCTCGGAGTGGCTGCCCAGGCCACATCAAGATCTGAGCTCCAAGCACTGCGCTGCCCCCAGCTCTCAGAGGCTTCAGAAAAGCACAGGGCTGCTCCTTGAAAACGTCCCCGTTGCTAACTTCATGGAGGCTTCCCCTTCCGCGAGCGGCCAGCCCGGAGCAGGCAGGAGCACAGGGAGCGGAGCCGGCACTGAGGCCAGCACTGGAGCTTCTCTGCGTGATGGGGCCTGCGGGGCTCCCCTGCGTTCCTCTGCGCGCGCGGGTGCCGCAGCACCCCCAGGCCTGGGGGCCCTGTGTGGCCGCAATGCCTGGGGACAAGGCCGCGGCGGTGGCACCCGGAGCGGCTGAATGCACGCAGGACGGAGCTCTGCAGCGGCCGCTGGCACAGCGCGTATGGGGGAGGTGTTGTCTTGGGCCGGGCTGGGGCCTCGCGCAGGGCAGAGCAGGGACTGGGCCGGTCCCAGCCAGTCCCAGCCAGTTCTAGCCAGCCACGGGCGTGGGCGCCTCCATAGCGACCCCCAGGGCTTTATGATGCAGGGGCCTCGTGGTGCCCATTGGCCATTGTGACAGGGGTCCCCACGGTGACCGTGGGGGCATATAAGGAGCGAGAGCCCGGGGACACCCACTCCCAGGAGAGCACCTCCCTCAGGAGGCAGCATCTTCCCTGGGTGCCTGCCCGTGGCAGGTCGGCGGCGACGATGCCCAAGACGCCCATGGATAAGGAGGCGAACGCCCACTCCCAGCCCAACAACGGGCTGCTGAGCCTGCGGAAGAGCAGCCAGGTGAGGGACGGGGCAGGAGGGAGAGGCCGCTGGTGGGACGCGGCCGCACAGAGCTGCCCTGGTGCCAGGCTTGCCGGCACCGTGGGGGCCGTTGTGCCAAGGCAGCCGCCTCCATCCCACGCCTCCTCCTCCTCCTGCCCACAGGTGGGCCGCAGGCTGCCGCAGGCAGCACCACAGAGCAGACAGAGCCAGGCCTCGTCCCTCCATGGGGCCAGGCTGCCACGGCTCCCCTGCTCAGAGAGCTTGCAGGCCACTGGGAGCCGCCATGCACAGGTAGGGAGCCCGACGGAGATGGGGCCGAACGTCTTCCCGACCCCAGGAGCTGCCGACGGGCGGACGGGAGGGGCAGGATGGGACAGGCGGGCCCGTAGTGAGCAGAGCCCTTCTCGGCTGGGTGCCCGGCCATGCCGGGAGTGCTCCTGGGAACTGCCGTGATCCGCAGGGGGACCAGCCCTCATCCCGGCCGGCTCTGGAGCAGGGTAGCAGCCGCCTGCGGGGCAGAGCATTGCCCTGGGGCTGGCAGGGGAGCCCAGCTGCAGCAGCTCTTCCAGCCAGGGCGTGGGGGCACGGGCCACAGTGACACGGCCTCTCTGCTTGCCTTCTCTTGTAGATGGACAGCCTGGCGCTCTGCAACACGGTGAGGCGGAAGGAGACAGCCCCTCTGCCAGCCTTGCTGCTTCTCCCTCGGCAGGCAGAGGCACCTGGGTATGCACCCGCAGCTTGGCCAGCAGCAGTTGCGAGCCCCTGCTGCAAGCTGCCCACTTTGCCAGCAGCACCCTCTGCACCTGCTGCCAGGGGCAGGGAAATGGCTGTCAGCACCACAGCTGGCGGCCACCAGCAGCTTGTCGCCTCCGCTCGGGGCACCTACCCTGCCCAGCGCTCAGCCACGAGGGTGGAGTGCTGGAGGCCTGCCCCGCACAGCCCTGCAGCCGATGCCGCAGCTGTGAAGGGCACAGCGCAGTGCCTGGTGGGTAGGGTCCAGAGCAAGGATTTGCCTGTGAGCCAGGGGCCCAGCCAGCAGCCGGCAGCCCAGCGTGACCGGGCACACAGCAGAGCCGTGGCGATGACGGCGAGAAAAGACATGGTCGGGCCGAGCAGCGGGAGCAAGGCCCGCGCAGATCAGCCCACGCCTCATCGCCATGCACATGGCAGCACCAGTGCTGCTGGCAGGGCCGCGGCGCCAGCATGGCCAGGCAGTGGCACAGGGACAGGCCGCTGGCAACGAGAGGCAGAGCTATCAACATCGGCAGCGTACATCAAATCCTACCTCGACAGCAGGGCCTCGCGGATGCACCGTGAGGCTGCTGCGGAGTATCTGGCCACCATGTCTGTTGAGCAGGACAGGTGCTGCCTGGGCCGCAGCAGGAACGGTCAGGCCCTGCTCAGCCAAATTATCATGCAGCGGCAGCAGGATGGTCTGCAGGAAAGTGTGTTCCCGCAGCAGGAGGGCGAGAGGCAGCATTTCCCCCTGATGCAGTTGGGGCGGCTCAATGTCCCACCCATGCAGGTGAGTGCCAAGGAAGGGATGGGACGGCATATCATGGGACAGAACAGGAGGACAAGCCTCCCTCTGCCTGGGGCCAGCCGCTGCACCGCACAGCTGCGGCCCCATCATATGCCAGCAGCTGCTGCTGGGGAGTCGCCAGCAGCCAGGTGCTGGTAGGAGCCAGGCTGCCTTTACAAATCCCCCTCTCTCCCTCTCTGTAAGGTGCACAAATTCTTGAAACGGCAACAGCCAGAGCTGACCTGTGTGGAGCTCGATAAGGAAGCTGCGAGAAAGAAAGAGCTATTGGAGGCCCATGCCCGCCGCAAGCAGCGGCTGAAGGCAGCAAGGAAGGCAGTCCTGCCTGTGCCAGAGAACAAGCTAAGGGGCTTCGCAGTCAGGAAGCTGGGGTGGGAAAATGACATCACCACCTCCAACATCTGGGTCAACCCCTTGTTCCCAGAGCTCTTCGAGGACACCCACTCTGGTCCCCAGGAGCGGCCTGGCTGCCCCAGCAGCGTTGACACAGAGGCAGCAGGAGAGGCAGCAGGTGACCAGCAGAGCGCAGCCCCTGCCCCGGCGGCTGCCATGGCTGCTGAGCCGGCACATTCTGCTCTGGCCGGAGATAGTGAGCAAGAGGGGCACGACACGCCCCTCGCTCCCATGGCACTAGACGAAGCAAAGGCACCAGAGCCTGCCCAGGTGGAGAGCCAGGCACCTGCCCCACTCACCAACACAGACTATGAGGTGGCTCTGCTGGACACGGCCCAGCGCATTGTGAAGGATGCTGTGATCCTGGGGCTCAGCCAGCAGCCAGTGGAACAGCAGGCCCTAGCCCAAAGCATGGGTACGGCATGCAAGGAAGGAGAAAATGTTGCTTCTCCCATGCCTGGGGACCATCAAGGAGAGGCCAGCAAAGCCACTGTATCCCCGGCAGCGTACGAGCATGAAGTGGCTTCTGCATTGCCTCAGAGCCCTGTGGCAGATGCTGGCACATCCAACCTTTCAAGAGCTGCAGAAGACGAAGGAGACGCAGCATCTTCTCCCTTGCCTTGGGAAACTTGGCACCAGGTGAGCCACGCACACATGGCCAGCACCGGTTGTGTGTGTGTCAGGGAGGTGCCTGGTGGTCTCCGTGTCAGCCCACTGACATCCCCGCCCTCCGCTACCTGTGCTCTTGCTCTCCCCTCGGGGGGAAAGGCACTGAAGAAGCGCAGCCTCTGAGGGACCTCCCCACTAGGCAGCTGACAGCTGGGCTCGGGATGCCGAGCGCCACCGCTCTGGGCCCAGCCTGGCCAAAGCACCAGCCATCCCTGCCACTGGTCACAGAGCCACAAGGAGAAGCCACCCCACACCATGGGACCCAGACAACTAACGCCCAGCACCGAGACAGACAGACAGAGCTGGAGACAGCTGTTAGATCTTGATGGTGCTGCTGCGCGTGGGGTTTCCAAGGGAATGGCTCCCAGGGATTTTGTTGGGCTTCCCAGGACAAGAAGCCTCTTCCAGTCCCCTGGCCCAGAGCAGCGTTACCAGCACTCTTGGACGCTCTGCTGGTACTGCCCCAAGCAGAGCTTCTCCCTGAAGAGCCCCTCTTTGGGAACCGTTGGGTGATGTGCTAAAGCTCCTCTGCAGCCCCACGCAGGGGCTCAGAGAGACAACGGCAGGAGGGGCAGCCCAAACTGTTCTTGCTCACCTCCAGACAACTGGGATGTCCCTCCCCGGTTAGCCAGGGCTGCGGATAAGTGATGGCAAGTGGCTTGGAGAGCCCTTCTGCTGGCTCCCGCAGCACGCTTGGGTGGATCCCGCCTGGCCCCGTAGACTTGTGTGTGAGTCAAAGTGGTGGAGCAGGTCGCTAACCATTTCCCCTTGGATTCTGGGGGCTCTGTCCTGCTCCCCGTCCCTGCCTTCCAGCTCACCAGGTTGGGTACCTTGGGAACAACTGGCTTACACTTAAAGGCAGAGGCAAAGAAGCCATTAAGTACCTCAGCCGTTCCCTCATCCTCTGCCACTACGTTTCCCCCCACATCGAATACAGAACGGAGATCCTCCTTAGCACCCCTCTTCTTCTTGTTACTGTGTTTAAAGGAGGAGCCAGTGGCCTTGGCCGAGGAGGCATGGGGAGATGACAGTGACAACGAGCTGTTGCAAGGAGAGGACATCACCACCTCCAACATCTGGGTCAACCCCTTGTTCCCAGAGCTCTTCGAGGACACCCACTCTGGTCCCCAGGAGCGGCCTGGCTGCCCCAGCAGCGTCGGCACAGAGGCGGCAGGAGAGGCAGCCGGTGACCAGCAGAGCGCAACCCCTGCCCCGGCGGCTGCCATGGCTGCTGAGCCGGCACCTTATGCTCTGGCTGGAGATGCTGAAGAAGAGGGGCACGACACTCCCCCTGCTCCCATGGCACAAGAGGAGGTAAAGGCACCAGCTTCCCCTGTCTTTGATGAGCAGGCCACAGCAGCACAGGAGGAGAGCCAGGCACCTGCCCTACACAGCAACAGAGATTACAAGGCAGCACTGAAGGATACGACCCAGCGCATTGTGAAGGATGCCATGGGCAAGGCTGTGGCTATGATCCTGGGGCTCAGCCAGCAGCCAGTGGAACAGCAGGCCCTAGCCCAAAGCATGGGTGCGGCATGCAAGGAAGGAGAAAATGTTGCCTCTCCCATGCCTGGGGACCATCAAGGAGAGGCCAGCAAAGCCACTGTATCCCCGGCAGCGTACGAGCATGAAGTGGCTTCTGCATTGCCTCAGAGCCCTGTGGCAGATGCTGGCACACCCAACCTTTCAAGAGCTGCAGAAGACGAAGGAGACGCAGCATCTTCTCCCTTGCCTTGGGAAACTTGGCACCAGGTGAGCCACGCACACATGGCCAGCACCGGTTGTGTGTGTGTCAGGGAGGTGCCTGGTGGTCTCCGTGTCAGCCCACTGACATCCCCGCCCTCCGCTACCTGTGCTCTTGCTCTCCCCTCGGGAGGAAAGGCACTGAAGAAGCGCAGCCTCTGAGGGACCTCCCCACTAGGCAGCTGACAGCTGGGCTCGGGATGCCGAGCGCCACCGCTCTGGGCCCAGCCTGGCCAAAGCACCAGCCATCCCTGCCACTGGTCACAGAGCCACAAGGAGAAGCCACCCCACACCATGGGACCCAGACAACTAACGCCCAGCACCGAGACAGACAGACAGAGCTGGAGACAGCTGTTAGATCTTGATGGTGCTGCTGCGCGTGGGGTTTCCAAGGGAATAGCTCCCAGGGATTTTGTTGGGCTTCCCAGGACAAGAAGCCTCTTCCAGTCCCCTGGCTCAGAGCAGCATTACCAGCACTCTTGGACGCTCTGCTGGTATTGCCCCAAGCAAAGCTTCTCCCTGAAGAGCCCCTCTTTGGGAACCGTTGGGTGATGTGCTAAAGCTCCTCTGCAGCCCCACGCAGGGGCTCAGAGAGACAACGGCAGGAGGGGCAGCCCAAACTGTTCTTGCTCACCTCCAGACAACTGGGATGTCCCTCCCCGGTTAGCCAGGGCTGCGGATAAGTGATGGCAAGTGGCTTGGAGAGCCCTTCTGCTGGCTCCCGCAGCACGCTTGGGTGGATCCCGCCTGGCCCCGTAGACTTGTGTGTGAGTCAAAGTGGTGGAGCAGGTCGCTAACCATTTCCCCTTGGATTCTGGGGGCTCTGTCCTGCTCCCCGTCCCTGCCTTCCAGCTCACCAGGTTGGGTACCTTGGGAACAATTGGCTTACACTTAAAGGCAGAGGCAAAGAAGCCATTAAGTACCTCAGCCGTTCCCTCATCCTCTGCCACTACGTTTCCCCCCACATCAAATACAGAACGGAGATCCTCCTTAGCACCCCTCTTCTTCTTGTTACTGTGTTTAAAGGAGGAGCCAGTGGCCTTGGCCGAGAAGGAGGCATGGGAAGACGACAGCGACAACGAGCTGTTGCAAGGAGAGGACAACATCACCTCCAACATCTGGGTCAACCCTTTGTTCCCAGAACTCTTCGAGGACACCCACTCTGGTCCCCAGGAGCGGCCTGGCTGCCCCAGCAGCGTCGGCACAGAGGCGGCAGGAGAGGCAGCCGGTGACCAGCAGAGCGCCGCAACCCCTGCCCCGGCGGCTGCCATGGCTGCTGAGCCGGCACCTTTTGCTCTGGCCGGAGATAGTGAGCAAGAGGGGCACGACACGCCCCTCGCTCCCACGGCACTAGACGAAGCAAAGGCACCAGAGCCTGCCCAGGTGGAGAGCCAGGCACCTGCCCCATTCACCAACACAGACTACGAGGCGGCTCTGCTGGACACGGCCCAGCGCATTGTGAAGGATGCCGTGGGCAAGGCTGTGGCTGTGATCCTGGGGCTCAGCCAGCAGCCAGTGGAACAGCAGGCCCTGGCCCAAAGCATGGGTGCAGGATGCAAGGAAGGAGAAAATGTTGCCTCTCCCATGCCTGGGGACCATCAAGGAGAGGCCAGCACAGCCACTGTATCCCCGGCAGCGAATGAGGATGAAGTGGCTTCTGCATTGCCTCAGAGCCCTGTGGCAGATGCTGACACACGCCACTGTGCATCAGGACCAGACAACGATGGAGACGCAGCATCTTCTCCCTTGCCTTGGGACCCTCGGCTCCAGGTGAGCCAGGCACGCACGGCCAGCACCAGGGGTGTGTGTCAGGGAGGTGCCTGGTGGTCCCCCTGTCAGCCTGCTGACATCCCCGCCCTCCCCTACCTGTGCTCTTGCTCTCCCCGTGCAGGTGTCCTCAGAGCACAGGGGTGACGCACAGCCCTCCTGCAGCTGCAGGGACATGCCCGAGGATGACCCAGGTACGTCCCCGAGTCAAGCAGCGCCACAACTAGGGCAGGCCTGGCCCAGCCATCCTGGCAAGGCCTACCCAGGTCAGGCCGGCAGCACTGTGTGCACGGGGGCTGGCCATGCCCCTGCCACCCCGCCCTGGGGAAAGCAGGAGCTTGCCCGGTGCCCACCCACACGCTCACCTACAGCTCTCCTTCCCCTGCAGGCACCGCGGCTCTCCCGCACCCCCTGCATCAACAGCAACGGCCCTCGCTCTTCAGGAGGGCGCTCAGGGCTCTGCGCAGGGCTTTCCGCTTCAGCTGCATCGCGGGATAGCAAGAGAAGCAGTGCCCCGCTGCCAGCGCCCGGCGGGTCCCCGGGCACGGCGTCTGGCCCTGAGCCTGCACAGCGCCCACAGGGAGCGGCACGCAGAGGCACGTGAGGGACGGCTGCATGGACGGCACCTCAGGCATTCAGCTGCTCCGAGGACATCGTGCTGCCCGCCTCTGCTCGGCTGTGGATGCTTTCCGATGCCAATAAATGATGAGTGTTTTCCCACAGTGCTTGACTGTGCCTGCTGCACCTCGGGAGAAAGACGGGTGGAGGCAAGAACCATGCCGGCAGGCAGAGCTGGACAGCCCCTCTGCTGCCTCTTCTCCAGGCCGAGCACAGCCCATGCCCTCGGCCCCTGCACGTGCCCCTGTGTGCTGGTTTTGGCTGAGAAGGGGTTAATTCTCCTCACTGTGGGGGTCGGCTACCTTTCCAGCTTCCCGCGCTCTGCCGGGTGGCGGGGGGGGGCTGGGAGGGGCAGGGCCATGGTGGGGGCGGCTGACCCCGACTGGCCAATGGCAGGTTCATTCCATACCATGTGACACCACGACCAGTATAGGGAGGGGGCCCAGTTGCAGCTCGGGAGCGGCGCGGCGCGGCTGCGGCGCGTGCGGTTTGTTTCGGCGGTTCGTTCCCCCTCTGCCCTCCCTTCCCCCCTCCCCCGGGGCTTTGCGCCTCTCGTTGTTCTCCTTTACTTTGCATTTCTATTGTTGTTTCTTTTAATTTTAATTATTAAACTGTTCTTCTCCCAACCCACGAGCGTTACCCTTCTGATTCTCTCCCCCATCTACTGGTGGGGGAGTGAGCGAGCGGCTGTGTGGGGCTGAGCTGCCGGCTAAACCATGACAGTCTTTTTGGCGCCCAATGTGGGGCTCAAGGGTTGGAGATAACAGCAGCTGCTGGTCACAGCACCATGTTGTCCTTTTTGCGGTTGGTGTTAAAGGTCGGTGTTGGTTTGTTGAGTCTGCTGTGTTCTGCTGTGATTAGTAATGTTTTGCCTACAAGATTTGTTATACAAACACTCGTTTTCAGCTTTATCTGCTATTTGGGGTTTTTGCTGAAACCGTTACTGTACTTCGGATACCACCTTGTTGAGGCAATTAGCAATTATACCTCCTCCTCTTGAGAGATTTTATATGGAGGAAATACAGAATAGTACCTTTGCAACTTTGTTCTATGATGTCTGTGCCTTTGTTACAACAACGTTTTTGTATCTTGAACATCCTTGGGTGGTTAAGGTGCACTTATTGTTAGTTTTTGGGCATGTTGTTTTGGTTTTGACTGAGCAACTTAAGAATATCACCCAGAAATCTGCCCCGAGGCTTGATAGTTACGAGTGGCAGGGCATGTGGGATAGCATGGGCAAATACCTAGGGCAGTGGGCACCCCCAGTGTTTTGGAGTTTCACCCCCGAACAAGTGCAGAATCCTAAAAAACTAGTAGAATATTTGGAGAAAGTACGTTGTTACGCTGGGAACTCCAGAGAGACACAGATAACTGCAACATGCTGGGGCCTGGCCCATGCATACCGAGCCCTGCTCAACAGTATTCAGTGCTCCCAGGGGGAAGAGAATGTCTCTGGATTGAAATGCAAAGTGACTGGCACTGTAGACAATCCAGCCCTGACAACAGGCACTGCAGCCACTCAAACCCCCACAAGAAGTACCGGAGCTAGCTCAGAAAATAAACCCGTACCAGTATCAGTTGCCCCCATACACAAGACAAAATATTGGAAGCGGACATCAACTCGTTTAGAACGGGATGATGAAGAACCAGGGCCATCGCGGGGAGAGGAGGGAGAAGTAATAAATGAAATAGAGACCACCCGATCCCTGTCCTTAAGCGAGTTGCGAGATATGCGAAAAGATTATAGCCGTCGTTCAGGTGAGCACATTGCCACCTGGCTGCTCCGATGCTGGGATAATGGGGCCAGTAGCCTGGAACTAGAGGGAAAAGAAGCCAAACAATTGGGATCCCTTTCTGGGGAAGGGGGCGTTGACAAAGCAATTGGGGAAAAAAACACAAGCCCTCAGCCTCTGGAGGCGACTCCTGTCTGGAGTGAAGGAAAGGTATCCCTTTAAAGAAGATGTTACATATCGCCCAGGAAAATGGACAACTATGGAGAAAGGCATCCAGTATCTAAGGGAATTAGCTGTGTTTGAGGTGATTTATGGTGACCTGGACGATCAACGGTCATCCAAAGATCCAGATGAAGCCGAGTGCGCACGACCCATGTGGCAGAAGTTTGTACGGAGCGCACCATCTTCGCATGCAAACTCATTGGCAGTGATGTCCTGGAAAGATGACGAGACACCAACGATGGCTGAAATATAAATATGGGGAGGCCTGGCACATTGACTATATCACACTCCCACAGACCCGCCAAGGCAAGCGCCATGTGCTTACAATGGTAGAAACAACGACTGGCTGGCTGGAAACATATCCCATCCCCCACGCCACTTCCCGGAACACTATCCTGGGTCTTGAGAAACAAGTCCTGTGGCGACATGGCACCCCAGAGAGGATTGAGTCAGACAACGGGACTCATTTCCGAAATAGCCTCATAGACACCTGGGCCAAAGAGCATGGTATTGAGTGGGTGTATCACATCCCCTATCACGCACCAGCCTCTGGGAAAATTGAAAGGTACAATGGACTGCTAAAAACTACACTGAGAGCAATGGGGGGGGGGTGGGACATTCAAGCACTGGGATGCACATTTAGCAAAAGCCACGTGGTTAGTCAACATGAGAGGATCTGCCAACCGAGCTGGCCCTGCCCAGTCAGAAATCCTACATACTGTGGAAGGGGATAGAGTCCCTGTAGTGCACACAAAAAGTACGCTGGGCAAAACGGTCTGAGTTCTTCCTGCCTCCGGCAAAGGCAAACCCATTCGTGGGATTGCTTTTGCTCGAGGACCTGGGTGCACTTGGCGGGTGATGTGGGAGGATGGAGAAATCCGATGTGTGCCTCAAGGGGGGTTGATTTTGGGTGAAAACAGTCAATGAACTGAATGGCACAATGTGAACTGCTAGATAATATTGTGTGTCACCTCTGTGTTGTATCAATGATATCAGAGTACGAGCCTCCCAACCCATTGAAGATCAACTATGAAACAAGCCGTGCAGCAGTGATGGAACGATGACTGACTCGGCATGCAGCAACCCAACGCCACACACCACCTCTCCCACCCTGAAAGACTGATACGGCAGATGGAGCCCAGAGTCATGGACTGGGTGAACTCAATGGACATTTTAATGGACATTTTGCAGGGAAGGTCCATGAACTAAGGGAATGATGTCTGTGTATTATGTTAAAGGATGGGAAGGGGAGGGGTGGTGGTTGGTACGGTTGTATTGCATCGTATGGGACCTGGGCATGGTGTAAATGGTATGGAATAAGGGGTGGAGAATGTGCTGGTTTTGGCTGAGAAGGGGTTAATTCTCCTCACTGTGGGGGTCGGCTACCTTTCCAGCTTCCCGCGCTCTGCCGGGTGGCGGGGGGGCTGGGAGGGGCAGGGCCATGGTGGGGGCGGCTGACCCCGACTGGCCAATGGCAGGTTCATTCCGTACCATGTGACACCATGACCACGATATTAAGGGGGGGCAGTGGCAGCGCGGAGGTGGCGCGGCGTCGGGTCAGTGGGCGGCGAGCGGCTGTGGCGCGTGCGGTTTGTTTCGGCGGTTCGTTCCCCCTCTCCCCTCCCTTCCCCCCTCCTCCGGGGATTTGCGCCTCTCGTTGTTCTCCTTTACATTGCATTTCTGCTGTTGTTTCTTTTAATTTTAATTATTAAACTGTTCTTATCCCAACCCACGAGCGTTACCCTTCTGATTCTCTCCCCCATCTACTGGTGGGGGAGTGAGCGAGTGGCTGTGTGGGGCTGAGCTGCCGGCTAAACCACGACACCCTGGCACTCCAGCTCCGGCACACCAGCTGGGGCCTCTGCTGGCCTCGCTCCACAGGCTCGCCGCCCACCCCTGCCCACCTTGGCCTCCAGGGCCTTTCCCACAGCCGCTGCTGCTCAGCAGCCACCCAGCCCCAGCCCCAGCCCCACCTCCCGTGGGCAGCCAGCCCATCCTTGGGATGGTGCTTGGCGCTTGCCTTTGCTGCATTCCCTGGGGTCCCCGGCAGCCCATTCCTCTGCCACGGCCAAGTCCCTCCAAAGAACTGCCTGGTACCCACCCAGCACCGCCACTGCCACCCCCAGCATGGGCGCCTGCCCTGTCCTGGCTGTCGGTGTCATCTCTCCCACACTCCACCTCTGCAGGAGAGGCGCTGAAGAAGGGCAGCCCGGGAGGGACCTCCCCAGTAAGCAGCCACCAGCCAGGCTCGGGATGCCGAGCGCCGCCGTCCCCAGAGCCCAGCCGACCGCACAATGCACCACCCACCCCTGGCGCTGGTCACAGAGCCTCCCCTCTTTGCTCAGTCCCACGGCCGGGGGCAACCCCAGAGGACCTCCAGCCTGCCTGGCACCGCTGGGCCCGGGGAGAGCCCAGCTGGCTCTTCCCACTCCCCTGCTCCTCCGGCAGGGCCACGGGAACCACGTCCAGCAGCGTTTGTGACAACACCTTCCCAGCGACAGAGCAGCCTGGATGTTCCCCCACCGCTCCTCCTCGCCCTTCTGGAAGATGGCTCTGCCACAGTTGCTCCAATCACCAGGAGTCTCCCCAGATCAGCACACCCTGCCGCGGAGCAGAGCGGGGCTTTGCGCTGCCCCCAGCCCCGCCAGGCTCCCCAGCCAGTTGCACAGTCGTTTGGTAAACAGTTTAATTAATACACTGAAAGGACTGCTGCTGGCTCCAGCTGGAGTTCACCCGCTGCTCTGCTTGGCCGCCAGTCTCTTGTCTCTCTCTTCAGCAATGCTGAGGCGCATGCCCTTTCCACGGGGCGGGGAAACCCACGGCTTGTGGCCCTGCAGCAAGGGACAAGCAGCCACCTCACAGCGTGACACCCGCACAGGGGCAGAGCTCTCCCTCTCGGCGGGGAGCAGCAGCAGGTGCCAGCCCCTGCCCATGCTGGGCCACGCACACATCGCCGCCTGGGGCTATGGCCCAGCAGAAGCCCCTCGGGAAGGTGCCCAAGGTGTACAGGCCTACACTTGCCTCTTCCGCTCTCCTCCGTGAAGAACGCACCGCAGCCAAAAGGGAAACACCACCCCTTTGTGACCGGGACACGAGAGCCCAGCGGGGATGGTGGGCGAGAGAGCAGAGGCGCTGGCGGGGACGGCACTCTCCCTCGGAGTGGCTGCCCAGGCCACATCAAGATCTGAGCTCCAAGCACTGCGCTGCCCCCAGCTCTCAGAGGCTTCAGAAAAGCACAGGGCTGCTCCTTGAAAACGTCCCCGTTGCTAACTTCACGGAGGCTTCCCCTTCCGCGAGCGGCCAGCCCGGAGCAGGCAGGAGCACAGGGAGCGGAGCCGGCACTGAGGCCAGCACTGGAGCTTCTCTGCGTGATGGGGCCTGCGGGGCTCCCCTGCGTTCCTCTGCGCGCGCAGGTGCCGCAGCACCCCCAGGCCTGGGGGCCCTGTGTGGCCGCAATGCCTGGGGACAAGGCCGCGGCGGTGGCACCCGGAGCGGCTGAATGCACGCAGGACGGAGCTCTGCAGCGGCCGCTGGCACAGCGCGTATGGGGGAGGTGTTGTCTTGGGCCGGGCTGGGGCCTCGCGCAGGGCAGAGCAGGGACTGGGCCGGTCCCAGCCGGTCCCAGCCAGTTCCAGCCAGCCACGGGCGTGGGCGCCTCCATAGCGACCCCCAGGGCTTTATGATGCAGGGGCCTCGTGGTGCCCATTGGCCATTGTGACAGGGGTCCCCACGGTGACCGTGGGGGCATATAAGGAGCGAGAGCCCGGGGACACCCACTCCCAGGAGAGCACCTCCCTCAGGAGGCAGCATCTTCCCTGGGTGCCTGCCCGTGGCAGGTCGGCGGCGACGATGCCCAAGACGCCCATGGATAAGGAGGCGAACGCCCACTCCCAGCCCAACAACGGGCTGCTGAGCCTGCGGAAGAGCAGCCAGGTGAGGGACGGGGCAGGAGGGAGAGGCCGCTGGTGGGACGTGGCCGCACAGAGCTGCCCTGGTGCCAGGCTTGCCGGCACCGTGGGGGCCGTTGTGCCAAGGCAGCCGCCTCCATCCCACGCCTCCTCCTCCTCCTGCCCACAGGTGGGCCGCAGGCTGCCGCAGGCAGCACCACAGAGCAGACAGAGCCAGGCCTCGTCCCTCCATGGGGCCAGGCTGCCACGGCTCCCCTGCTCAGAGAGCTTGCAGGCCACTGGGAGCCGCCATGCACAGGTAGGGAGCCCGACAGAGATGGGGCCGAACGTCTTCCCGACCCCAGGAGCTGCCGACGGGCGGACGGGAGGGGCAGGATGGGACAGGCGGGCCCGTAGCGAGCAGAGCCCTTCTCGGCTGGGTGCCCGGCCATGCCGGGAGTGCTCCTGGGAACTGCCGTGATCCGCAGGGGGACCAGCCCTCATCCCGGCCGACTCTGGAGCAGGGTAGCAGCCGCCTGCGGGGCAGAGCATTGCCCTGGGGGCTGGCAGGGGAGCCCAGCTGCAGCAGCTCTTCCAGCCAGGGCGTGGGGGCACGGGCCACAGTGACACGGCCTCTCTGCTTGCCTTCTCTTGTAGATGGACAGCCTGGCGCTCTGCAACACGGTGAGGCGGAAGGAGACAGCCCCTCTGCCAGCCTTGCTGCCTCTCCCCCGGCAGGCAGCGGCACCCGGGCACGCACCCGCAGCTCGGCCAGCAGCAGTTGCGAGCACCTGCTGCAAGCTGCCCACTTTGCCAGCAGCACCCTCTGCACCTGCTGCCAGGGGCAGGGAAATGGCTGTCAGCACCACAGCTGGCGGCCACCAGCAGCTTGTCGCCTCCGCTCGGGGCACCTACCCTGCCCAGCGCTCAGCCACGAGGGTGGAGTGCTGGAGGCCTGCCCCGCACAGCCCTGCAGCCGATGCCGCAGCTGTGAAGGGCACAGCGCAGTGCCTGGTGGGTAGGGTCCAGAGCAAGGATTTGCCTGTGAGCCAGGGGCCCAGCCAGCAGCCGGCAGCCCAGCGTGACCAGGCACACAGCAGAGCCGCGGCGATGATGGCGAGAACAGACATGGTCGGGCCGAGCAGCGGGAGCAAGGCCCGCGCAGATCAGCCCACGCCTCATCGCCATGCACATGGCAGCACCAGTGCTGCTGGCAGGGCCGCGGCGCCAGCATGGCCAGGCAGCGGCACAGGGACAGGCCACTGGCAACGAGAGGCAGAGCTATCAACGTCGGCAGCATACATCAAATCCTACCTCGACAGCAGGGCCTCGCGGATGTACCGTGAGGCTGCTGCAGAATATTTGGCCACCATGTCTGTTGAGCTGGAAGGGTGCTGCCTGGGCCGCAGCAGGAACGGTCAGGCCCAGCTCAGCCAAACTATCATGCAGCAGCAGCAGCATGGCCTGGAGGAAAGCGAGTTCCAGCAGCAGGAGGGTGAGAGGCAGCATTTCCCCCTGACACGGTCGGGGTTGCTCGCTGTCATGCCAAGGCAGGTGAGTGCCAAGGAAGGGATGGGGTGGCATCTATTAGGACAGGATAGGGGGATGAACCCCATCATCTCCTGCTTCAGTATGCCTGCAGCTGCTGCTGGACAGTTGCCAGCAGCCAGGTGCTGGTAGGCACCTGCCTACCTTTACAAATCCCCCTCTCTCCTTTCATATCTGTAAGGCCTATGCATCTTTCAAACAGCAAGAGCCAGAGCTGACCTGTGTGGAGCTGCAAAAGGACTCTGCAAGAAAGAAAGAGCTACTGGAAGCCCATGCCCCTGAAAAGCAGCGGCTGCAGGCAGCAAGAGATGCAGTCCTGCCTGTGCCTGAGAACAAGCCAAGCAGCTTGGTCAGGAAGCTGGGGTGGGAATATGACATCACCACCTCCAACAGCTGCGTTGACCCTTGGTTCCCAGAGCTCTTCGAGGACCCCCACTCTGGTCCCCAGGAGCGGCCTGGCTGCCCCAGCAGCGTTGACACAGAGGCGGCAGGAGAGGCAGCCGGTGACCAGCAGAGTGCAACTCCTGCCCCGGCGGCTGCCATGGCTGCTGAGCCGGCACCTTCTGCTCTGGGCAGAGACCCTGAACAAGAGGGGCACCACACACCTCTCGCTCCCACAGCACAAGAGGAGGCAAAGGCACCAACTCCTGCCCCGGCGGCTGCCATGGCTGCTGAGCCAGCACCTTCTGCTCTGGGCAGAGACCCTGAACAAGAGGGGCACCACACACCTCTCGCTCCCACAGCACAAGAGGAGGCAAAGGCACCAACTCCTGCCCCGGCGGCTGCCATGGCTGCTGAGCCGGCACCTTCTGCTCTGGACGGAGATTCTGAACAAGAAGGGCACCATACACCCCTTGCTCCCATGGCACAACAGGAGGCAAAGGCACCAGAGCCTGCCCAGGTGGAGAGCCAGGCACCTGCCCCACTCACCAACACAGACTACGAGGCGGCTCTGCTGGACACGGCCCAGCGCATTGTGAAGGATGCTGTGGGCAAGGCTGTAGCTGTGATCCTGGGGCTCAGCCAGCAGCCAGTGGAACAGCAGGCCCTAGCCCAAAGCATGGGTGCAGCATGCGAGGAAGGAGAAAATGTTGCCTCTCCCATGCCTGGGGACCATCAAGGAGAGGCCAGCAAAGCCACTGTGTCCCCGGCAGCGAATGAGGATGAAGTGGCTTCTGCATTGCCTCAGAGCCCTGTGGCAGATGCTGGCACACCCAACCTTTCAAGAGCTGCAGAAGACGAAGGAGACGCAGCATCTTCTCCCTTGCCTTGGGAAACTTGGCACCAGGTAAGCCACGCACACATGGCCAGCACCGGTTGTGTGTGTGTCAGGGAGGTGCCTGGTGGTCTCCGTGTCAGCCCACTGACATCCCCGCCCTCCGCTACCTGCGCTCTTGCTCTCCCCTCGGGAGGAAAGGCACTGAAGAAGCGCAGCCTCTGAGGGACCTCCCCACTAGGCAGCTGACAGCTGGGCTCGGGATGCCGAGCGCCACCGCTCTGGGCCCAGCCTGGCCAAAGCACCAGCCATCCCTGCCACTGGTCACAGAGCCACAAGGAGAAGCCACCCCACACCATGGGACCCAGACAACTAACGCCCAGCACCGAGACAGACAGACAGAGCTGGAGACAGCTGTTAGTTCTTGATGGTGCTGCTGCGCGTAGGGTATCCACGGGAATGGCTCCCAGGGATTTTGTTGGGCTTCCCAGGACAAGAAGCCTCTTCCAGTCCCCTGGCTCAGAGCAGCGTTACCAGCACTCTTGGACGCTCTGCTGGTACTGCCCCAAGCAGAGCTTCTCCCTGAAGAGCCCCTCTTTGGGAACCGTTGGGTGATGTGCTAAAGCTCCTCTGCAGCCCCACGCAGGGGCTCAGAGAGACAACGGCAGGAGGGGCAGCCCAAACCGTTCTTGCTCACCTCCAGACAACTGGGATGTCCCTCCCCGGTTAGCCAGGGCTGCGGATAAGTGATGGCAAGTGGCTTGGAAGAGCCATTCTGCTGGCTCCCGCAGCACCCTTGGGTGGATCCCGCCTGGCCCCGTAGACTTGTGTGTGAGTCAAAGTGGTGGAGCAGGTCGCTAACCATTTCCCCTTGGATTCTGGGGGCTCTGTCCTGCTCCCCGTCCCTGCCTTCCAGCTCACCAGGTTGGGTACCTTGGGAACAATTGGCTTACACTTAAAGGCAGAGGCAAAGAAGCCATTAAGTACCTCAGCCGTTCCCTCATCCTCTGCCACTACGTTTCCCCCCACATCGAATACAGAACGGAGATCCTCCTTAGCACCCCTCTTCTTCCTGTTACTGTGTTTAAAGGAGGAGCCAGTGGCCTTGGCCGAGAAGGAGGCGTGGGAAGACGACAGTGACAACGAGCTGTTGCAAGGAGAGGACATCACCACCTCCAACATCTGGGTCAACCCCTTGTTCCCAGAGCTCTTCGAGGACACCCACTCTGGTCCCCAGGAGTGGCCTGGCTGCCCCAGCAGCGTCGGCACAGAGGCGGCAGGAGAGGCAGCCGGTGACCAGCAGAGCGCCGCAACCCCTGCCCCGGCGGCTGCCATGGCTGCTGAGCCGGCACCTTCTGCTCTGGGCAGAGACCCTGAACAAGAGGGGCACCACACACCTCTTGCTCCCACGGCACTAGAGGAGGCAAAGGCACCAGAGCCTGCACAGGAGGAGAGCCAGGCACCTGCCCCACACAGCAACAGAGATTACAAGGCAGCACTGAAGGATACGACCCAGCGCATTGTGAAGGATGCCATGGGCAAGGCTGTGGCTGTGATCCTGGGGCTCAGCCAGCAGCCAGTGGAACAGCAGGCCCTGGCCCAAAGCATGGGTGCAGGATGCGAGGAAGGAGAAAATGTTGCCTCTCCCATGCCTGGGGACCATCAAGGAGAGGCCAGCAAAGCCACTGTATCCCCGGCAGCGAATGAGGATGAAGTGGCTTCTGCATTGCCTCAGAGCCCTGTGGCAGATGCTGACACACGCCACTGTGCATCAGGACCAGACAACGATGGAGATGCAGCATCTTCTCCCTTGCCTTGGGACCCTCGGCTCCAGGTGAGCCAGGCACGCACGGCCAGCACCAGGGGTGTGTGTCAGGGAGGCGCCTGGTGGTCCCCCTGTCAGCCTGCTGACATCCCCGCCCTCCCCTACCTGTGCTCTTGCTCTCCCCATGCAGGTGTCCTCAGAGCACAGGGGTGACGCACAGCCCTCCTGCGGCTGCAGGGACATGCCCGAGGATGACCCAGGTACGTCCCCGAGTCAAGCAGCGCCACAACTAGGGCAGGCCTGGCCCAGCCATCCTGGCAAGGCCTACCCAGGTCAGGCCGGCAGCACTGTGTGCACGGGGGCTGGCCATGCCCCTGCCACCCCGCCCTGGGGAAAGCAGGAGCTTGCCCGGTGCCCACCCACACGCTCACCTACAGCTCTCCTTCCCCTGCAGGCACCGCGGCTCTCCCGCACCCCCTGCATCAACAGCAACGGCCCTCGCTCTTCAGGAGGGCGCTCAGGGCTCTGCGCAGGGCTTTCCGCTTCAGCTGCATCGCGGGATAGCAAGAGAAGCAGTGCCCCGCTGCCAGTGCCCGGCGGGTCCCCGGGCACGGCGTCTGGCCCTGAGCCTGCACAGCGCCCACAGGGAGCGGCACGCAGAGGCACGTGAGGGACGGCTGCATGGACGGCACCTCAGGCATTCAGCTGCTCTGAGGACATCGTGCTGCCCGCCTCTGCTCGGCTGTGGATGCTTTCCGATGCCAATAAATGATGAGTGTTTTCCCACAGTGCTTGACTGTGCCTGCTGCACCTCGGGAGAAAGACGGGTGGAGGCAAGAACCATGCCGGCAGGCAGAGCTGGACAGCCCCTCTGCTGCCTCTTCTCCAGGCCGAGCACAGCCCATGCCCTCGGCCCCTGCACATGCCCCTGGCACTCCAGCTCCGGCACACCAGCTAGGGCCTCTGCTGGCCTCGCTCCACAGGCTCGCCGCCCACCCCTGCCCACCTTGGCCTCCAGGGCCTTTCCCACAGCCGCTGCTGCTCAGCAGCCACCCAGCCCCAGCCCCAGCCCCAGCCCCACCTCCCGTGGGCAGCCAGCCCATCCTTGGGATGGTGCTTGGCGCTTGCCTTTGCTGCATTCCCTGGGGTCCCCGGCAGCCCATTCCTCTGCCACGGCCAAGTCCCTCCAAAGAACTGCCTGGTACCCACCCAGCACCGCCACTGCCACCCCCAGCATGGGCGCCTGCCCTGTCCTGGCTGTCGGTGTCATCTCTCCCACACTCCACCTCTGCAGGAGAGGCGCTGAAGAAGGGCAGCCCGGGAGGGACCTCCCCAGTAAGCAGCCACCAGCCAGGCTCGGGATGCCGAGCGCCGCCGTCCCCAGAGCCCAGCCGACCGCACAATGCACCACCCACCCCTGGCGCTGGTCACAGAGCCTCCCCTCTTTGCTCAGTCCCACGGCCGGGGGCAACCCCAGAGGACCTCCAGCCTGCCTGGCACCGCTGGGCCCGGGGAGAGCCCAGCTGGCTCTTCCCACTCCCCTGCTCCTCCGGCAGGGCCACGGGAACCACGTCCAGCAGCGTTTGTGACAACACCTTCCCAGCGACAGAGCAGCCTGGACGTTCCCCCACCGCTCCTCCTCGCCCTTCTGGAAGATGGCTCTGCCACAGTTGCTCCAATCACCAGGAGTCTCCCCAGATCAGCACGCCCTGCCGCGGAGCAGAGCGGGGTTTTGCGCTGGCACGCCGCGGCTGCCCCCAGCCCCGCCAGGCTCCCCAGCCAGTCGCACAGTCGTTTGGTAAACAGTTTAATTAATACACTGAAAGGACTGCTGCTGGCTCCAGCTGGAGTTCACCCGCTGCTCTGCTTGGCCGCCAGTCTCTTGTCTCTCTCTTCAGCAATGCTGAGGCGCATGCCCTTTCCACGGGGCGGGGAAACCCACGGCTTGTGGCCCTGCAGCAAGGGACAAGCAGCCACCTCACAGCGTGACACCCGCACAGGGGCAGAGCTCTCCCTCTCGGCGGGAAGCAGCAGCAGGTGCTAGCCCCTGCCCATGCTGGGCCACGCACACATCGCCGCCTGGGGCTATGGCCCAGCAGAAGCCCCTCGGGAAGGTGCCCAAGGTGTACAGGCCTACACTTGCCTCTTCCGCTCTCCTCCGTGAAGAACGCACCGCAGCCAAAAGGGAAACACCACCCCTTTGTGACCGGGACACGAGAGCCCAGCGGGGATGGTGGGCGAGAGAGCAGAGGCGCTGGCGGGGACGGCACTCTCCCTCGGAGTGGCTGCCCAGGCCACATCAAGATCTGAGCTCCAAGCACTGCGCTGCCCCCAGCTCTCAGAGGCTTCAGAAAAGCACAGGGCTGCTCCTTGAAAACGTCCCCGTTGCTAACTTCATGGAGGCTTCCCCTTCCGCGAGCGGCCAGCCCGGAGCAGGCAGGAGCACAGGGAGCGGAGCCGGCACTGAGGCCAGCACTGGAGCTTCTCTGCGTGATGGGGCCTGCGGGGCTCCCCTGCGTTCCTCTGCGCGCGCGGGTGCCGCAGCACCCCCAGGCCTGGGGGCCCTGTGTGGCCGCAATGCCTGGGGACAAGGCCGCGGCGGTGGCACCCGGAGCGGCTGAATGCACGCAGGACGGAGCTCTGCAGCGGCCGCTGGCACAGCGCGTATGGGGGAGGTGTTGTCTTGGGCCGGGCTGGGGCCTCGCGCAGGGCAGAGCAGGGACTGGGCCGGTCCCAGCCAGTCCCAGCCAGTTCTAGCCAGCCACGGGCGTGGGCGCCTCCATAGCGACCCCCAGGGCTTTATGATGCAGGGGCCTCGTGGTGCCCATTGGCCATTGTGACAGGGGTCCCCACGGTGACCGTGGGGGCATATAAGGAGCGAGAGCCCGGGGACACCCACTCCCAGGAGAGCACCTCCCTCAGGAGGCAGCATCTTCCCTGGGTGCCTGCCCGTGGCAGGTCGGCGGCGACGATGCCCAAGACGCCCATGGATAAGGAGGCGAACGCCCACTCCCAGCCCAACAACGGGCTGCTGAGCCTGCGGAAGAGCAGCCAGGTGAGGGACGGGGCAGGAGGGAGAGGCCGCTGGTGGGACGCGGCCGCACAGAGCTGCCCTGGTGCCAGGCTTGCCGGCACCGTGGGGGCCGTTGTGCCAAGGCAGCCGCCTCCATCCCACGCCTCCTCCTCCTCCTGCCCACAGGTGGGCCGCAGGCTGCCGCAGGCAGCACCACAGAGCAGACAGAGCCAGGCCTCGTCCCTCCATGGGGCCAGGCTGCCACGGCTCCCCTGCTCAGAGAGCTTGCAGGCCACTGGGAGCCGCCATGCACAGGTAGGGAGCCCGACGGAGATGGGGCCGAACGTCTTCCCGACCCCAGGAGCTGCCGACGGGCGGACGGGAGGGGCAGGATGGGACAGGCGGGCCCGTAGCGAGCAGAGCCCTTCTCGGCTGGGTGCCCGGCCATGCCGGGAGTGCTCCTGGGAACTGCCGTGATCCGCAGGGGGACCAGCCCTCATCCCGGCCGGCTCTGGAGCAGGGTAGCAGCCGCCTGCGGGGCAGAGCATTGCCCTGGGGCTGGCAGGGGAGCCCAGCTGCAGCAGCTCTTCCAGCCAGGGCGTGGGGGCACGGGCCACAGTGACACGGCCTCTCTGCTTGCCTTCTCTTGTAGATGGACAGCCTGGCGCTCTGCAACACGGTGAGGCGGAAGGAGACAGCCCCTCTGCCAGCCTTGCTGCTTCTCCCTCGGCAGGCAGAGGCACCTGGGTATGCACCCGCAGCTTGGCCAGCAGCAGTTGCGAGCCCCTGCTGCAAGCTGCCCACTTTGCCAGCAGCACCCTCTGCACCTGCTGCCAGGGGCAGGGAAATGGCTGTCAGCACCACAGCTGGCGGCCACCAGCAGCTTGTCGCCTCCGCTCGGGGCACCTACCCTGCCCAGCGCTCAGCCACGAGGGTGGAGTGCTGGAGGCCTGCCCCGCACAGCCCTGCAGCCGATGCCGCAGCTGTGAAGGGCACAGCGCAGTGCCTGGTGGGTAGGGTCCAGAGCAAGGATTTGCCTGTGAGCCAGGGGCCCAGCCAGCAGCCGGCAGCCCAGCGTGACCGGGCACACAGCAGAGCCGTGGCGATGACGGCGAGAAAAGACATGGTCGGGCCGAGCAGCGGGAGCAAGGCCCGCGCAGATCAGCCCACGCCTCATCGCCATGCACATGGCAGCACCAGTGCTGCTGGCAGGGCCGCGGCGCCAGCATGGCCAGGCAGTGGCACAGGGACAGGCCGCTGGCAACGAGAGGCAGAGCTATCAACATCGGCAGCGTACATCAAATCCTACCTCGACAGCAGGGCCTCGCGGATGCACCGTGAGGCTGCTGCGGAGTATCTGGCCACCATGTCTGTTGAGCAGGACAGGTGCTGCCTGGGCCGCAGCAGGAACGGTCAGGCCCTGCTCAGCCAAATTATCATGCAGCGGCAGCAGGATGGTCTGCAGGAAAGTGTGTTCCCGCAGCAGGAGGGCGAGAGGCAGCATTTCCCCCTGATGCAGTTGGGGCGGCTCAATGTCCCACCCATGCAGGTGAGTGCCAAGGAAGGGATGGGACGGCATATCATGGGACAGAACAGGAGGACAAGCCTCCCTCTGCCTGGGGCCAGCCGCTGCACCGCACAGCTGCGGCCCCATCATATGCCAGCAGCTGCTGCTGGGGAGTCGCCAGCAGCCAGGTGCTGGTAGGAGCCAGGCTGCCTTTACAAATCCCCCTCTCTCCCTCTCTGTAAGGTGCACAAATTCTTGAAACGGCAACAGCCAGAGCTGACCTGTGTGGAGCTCGATAAGGAAGCTGCAAGAAAGAAAGAGCTATTGGAGGCCCATGCCCGCCGCAAGCAGCGGCTGAAGGCAGCAAGGAAGGCAGTCCTGCCTGTGCCAGAGAACAAGCTAAGGGGCTTCGCAGTCAGGAAGCTGGGGTGGGAAAATGACATCACCACCTCCAACATCTGGGTCAACCCCTTGTTCCCAGAGCTCTTCGAGGACACCCACTCTGGTCCCCAGGAGCGGCCTGGCTGCCCCAGCAGCGTTGACACAGAGGCAGCAGGAGAGGCAGCAGGTGACCAGCAGAGCGCAGCCCCTGCCCCGGCGGCTGCCATGGCTGCTGAGCCGGCACATTCTGCTCTGGCCGGAGATAGTGAGCAAGAGGGGCACGACACGCCCCTCGCTCCCATGGCACTAGACGAAGCAAAGGCACCAGAGCCTGCCCAGGTGGAGAGCCAGGCACCTGCCCCACTCACCAACACAGACTATGAGGTGGCTCTGCTGGACACGGCCCAGCGCATTGTGAAGGATGCTGTGATCCTGGGGCTCAGCCAGCAGCCAGTGGAACAGCAGGCCCTAGCCCAAAGCATGGGTACGGCATGCAAGGAAGGAGAAAATGTTGCTTCTCCCATGCCTGGGGACCATCAAGGAGAGGCCAGCAAAGCCACTGTATCCCCGGCAGCGTACGAGCATGAAGTGGCTTCTGCATTGCCTCAGAGCCCTGTGGCAGATGCTGGCACATCCAACCTTTCAAGAGCTGCAGAAGACGAAGGAGACGCAGCATCTTCTCCCTTGCCTTGGGAAACTTGGCACCAGGTGAGCCACGCACACATGGCCAGCACCGGTTGTGTGTGTGTCAGGGAGGTGCCTGGTGGTCTCCGTGTCAGCCCACTGACATCCCCGCCCTCCGCTACCTGTGCTCTTGCTCTCCCCTCGGGGGGAAAGGCACTGAAGAAGCGCAGCCTCTGAGGGACCTCCCCACTAGGCAGCTGACAGCTGGGCTCGGGATGCCGAGCGCCACCGCTCTGGGCCCAGCCTGGCCAAAGCACCAGCCATCCCTGCCACTGGTCACAGAGCCACAAGGAGAAGCCACCCCACACCATGGGACCCAGACAACTAACGCCCAGCACCGAGACAGACAGACAGAGCTGGAGACAGCTGTTAGATCTTGATGGTGCTGCTGCGCGTGGGGTTTCCAAGGGAATGGCTCCCAGGGATTTTGTTGGGCTTCCCAGGACAAGAAGCCTCTTCCAGTCCCCTGGCCCAGAGCAGCGTTACCAGCACTCTTGGACGCTCTGCTGGTACTGCCCCAAGCAGAGCTTCTCCCTGAAGAGCCCCTCTTTGGGAACCGTTGGGTGATGTGCTAAAGCTCCTCTGCAGCCCCACGCAGGGGCTCAGAGAGACAACGGCAGGAGGGGCAGCCCAAACTGTTCTTGCTCACCTCCAGACAACTGGGATGTCCCTCCCCGGTTAGCCAGGGCTGCGGATAAGTGATGGCAAGTGGCTTGGAGAGCCCTTCTGCTGGCTCCCGCAGCACGCTTGGGTGGATCCCGCCTGGCCCCGTAGACTTGTGTGTGAGTCAAAGTGGTGGAGCAGGTCGCTAACCATTTCCCCTTGGATTCTGGGGGCTCTGTCCTGCTCCCCGTCCCTGCCTTCCAGCTCACCAGGTTGGGTACCTTGGGAACAACTGGCTTACACTTAAAGGCAGAGGCAAAGAAGCCATTAAGTACCTCAGCCGTTCCCTCATCCTCTGCCACTACGTTTCCCCCCACATCGAATACAGAACGGAGATCCTCCTTAGCACCCCTCTTCTTCTTGTTACTGTGTTTAAAGGAGGAGCCAGTGGCCTTGGCCGAGGAGGCATGGGGAGATGACAGTGACAACGAGCTGTTGCAAGGAGAGGACATCACCACCTCCAACATCTGGGTCAACCCCTTGTTCCCAGAGCTCTTCGAGGACACCCACTCTGGTCCCCAGGAGCGGCCTGGCTGCCCCAGCAGCGTCGGCACAGAGGCGGCAGGAGAGGCAGCCGGTGACCAGCAGAGCGCAACCCCTGCCCCGGCGGCTGCCATGGCTGCTGAGCCGGCACCTTATGCTCTGGCTGGAGATGCTGAAGAAGAGGGGCACGACACTCCCCCTGCTCCCATGGCACAAGAGGAGGTAAAGGCACCAGCTTCCCCTGTCTTTGATGAGCAGGCCACAGCAGCACAGGAGGAGAGCCAGGCACCTGCCCTACACAGCAACAGAGATTACAAGGCAGCACTGAAGGATACGACCCAGCGCATTGTGAAGGATGCCATGGGCAAGGCTGTGGCTATGATCCTGGGGCTCAGCCAGCAGCCAGTGGAACAGCAGGCCCTAGCCCAAAGCATGGGTGCGGCATGCAAGGAAGGAGAAAATGTTGCCTCTCCCATGCCTGGGGACCATCAAGGAGAGGCCAGCAAAGCCACTGTATCCCCGGCAGCGTACGAGCATGAAGTGGCTTCTGCATTGCCTCAGAGCCCTGTGGCAGATGCTGGCACACCCAACCTTTCAAGAGCTGCAGAAGACGAAGGAGACGCAGCATCTTCTCCCTTGCCTTGGGAAACTTGGCACCAGGTGAGCCACGCACACATGGCCAGCACCGGTTGTGTGTGTGTCAGGGAGGTGCCTGGTGGTCTCCGTGTCAGCCCACTGACATCCCCGCCCTCCGCTACCTGTGCTCTTGCTCTCCCCTCGGGAGGAAAGGCACTGAAGAAGCGCAGCCTCTGAGGGACCTCCCCACTAGGCAGCTGACAGCTGGGCTCGGGATGCCGAGCGCCACCGCTCTGGGCCCAGCCTGGCCAAAGCACCAGCCATCCCTGCCACTGGTCACAGAGCCACAAGGAGAAGCCACCCCACACCATGGGACCCAGACAACTAACGCCCAGCACCGAGACAGACAGACAGAGCTGGAGACAGCTGTTAGTTCTTGATGGTGCTGCTGCGCGTAGGGTATCCACGGGAATGGCTCCCAGGGATTTTGTTGGGCTTCCCAGGACAAGAAGCCTCTTCCAGTCCCCTGGCTCAGAGCAGCGTTACCAGCACTCTTGGACGCTCTGCTGGTACTGCCCCAAGCAGAGCTTCTCCCTGAAGAGCCCCTCTTTGGGAACCGTTGGGTGATGTGCTAAAGCTCCTCTGCAGCCCCACGCAGGGGCTCAGAGAGACAACGGCAGGAGGGGCAGCCCAAACCGTTCTTGCTCACCTCCAGACAACTGGGATGTCCCTCCCCGGTTAGCCAGGGCTGCGGATAAGTGATGGCAAGTGGCTTGGAAGAGCCATTCTGCTGGCTCCCGCAGCACCCTTGGGTGGATCCCGCCTGGCCCCGTAGACTTGTGTGTGAGTCAAAGTGGTGGAGCAGGTCGCTAACCATTTCCCCTTGGATTCTGGGGGCTCTGTCCTGCTCCCCGTCCCTGCCTTCCAGCTCACCAGGTTGGGTACCTTGGGAACAATTGGCTTACACTTAAAGGCAGAGGCAAAGAAGCCATTAAGTACCTCAGCCGTTCCCTCATCCTCTGCCACTACGTTTCCCCCCACATCGAATACAGAACGGAGATCCTCCTTAGCACCCCTCTTCTTCCTGTTACTGTGTTTAAAGGAGGAGCCAGTGGCCTTGGCCGAGAAGGAGGCGTGGGAAGACGACAGTGACAACGAGCTGTTGCAAGGAGAGGACATCACCACCTCCAACATCTGGGTCAACCCCTTGTTCCCAGAGCTCTTCGAGGACACCCACTCTGGTCCCCAGGAGTGGCCTGGCTGCCCCAGCAGCGTCGGCACAGAGGCGGCAGGAGAGGCAGCCGGTGACCAGCAGAGCGCCGCAACCCCTGCCCCGGCGGCTGCCATGGCTGCTGAGCCGGCACCTTCTGCTCTGGGCAGAGACCCTGAACAAGAGGGGCACCACACACCTCTTGCTCCCACGGCACTAGAGGAGGCAAAGGCACCAGAGCCTGCACAGGAGGAGAGCCAGGCACCTGCCCCACACAGCAACAGAGATTACAAGGCAGCACTGAAGGATACGACCCAGCGCATTGTGAAGGATGCCATGGGCAAGGCTGTGGCTGTGATCCTGGGGCTCAGCCAGCAGCCAGTGGAACAGCAGGCCCTGGCCCAAAGCATGGGTGCAGGATGCGAGGAAGGAGAAAATGTTGCCTCTCCCATGCCTGGGGACCATCAAGGAGAGGCCAGCAAAGCCACTGTATCCCCGGCAGCGAATGAGGATGAAGTGGCTTCTGCATTGCCTCAGAGCCCTGTGGCAGATGCTGACACACGCCACTGTGCATCAGGACCAGACAACGATGGAGATGCAGCATCTTCTCCCTTGCCTTGGGACCCTCGGCTCCAGGTGAGCCAGGCACGCACGGCCAGCACCAGGGGTGTGTGTCAGGGAGGCGCCTGGTGGTCCCCCTGTCAGCCTGCTGACATCCCCGCCCTCCCCTACCTGTGCTCTTGCTCTCCCCATGCAGGTGTCCTCAGAGCACAGGGGTGACGCACAGCCCTCCTGCGGCTGCAGGGACATGCCCGAGGATGACCCAGGTACGTCCCCGAGTCAAGCAGCGCCACAACTAGGGCAGGCCTGGCCCAGCCATCCTGGCAAGGCCTACCCAGGTCAGGCCGGCAGCACTGTGTGCACGGGGGCTGGCCATGCCCCTGCCACCCCGCCCTGGGGAAAGCAGGAGCTTGCCCGGTGCCCACCCACACGCTCACCTACAGCTCTCCTTCCCCTGCAGGCACCGCGGCTCTCCCGCACCCCCTGCATCAACAGCAACGGCCCTCGCTCTTCAGGAGGGCGCTCAGGGCTCTGCGCAGGGCTTTCCGCTTCAGCTGCATCGCGGGATAGCAAGAGAAGCAGTGCCCCGCTGCCAGTGCCCGGCGGGTCCCCGGGCACGGCGTCTGGCCCTGAGCCTGCACAGCGCCCACAGGGAGCGGCACGCAGAGGCACGTGAGGGACGGCTGCATGGACGGCACCTCAGGCATTCAGCTGCTCTGAGGACATCGTGCTGCCCGCCTCTGCTCGGCTGTGGATGCTTTCCGATGCCAATAAATGATGAGTGTTTTCCCACAGTGCTTGACTGTGCCTGCTGCACCTCGGGAGAAAGACGGGTGGAGGCAAGAACCATGCCGGCAGGCAGAGCTGGACAGCCCCTCTGCTGCCTCTTCTCCAGGCCGAGCACAGCCCATGCCCTCGGCCCCTGCACATGCCCCTGGCACTCCAGCTCCGGCACACCAGCTAGGGCCTCTGCTGGCCTCGCTCCACAGGCTCGCCGCCCACCCCTGCCCACCTTGGCCTCCAGGGCCTTTCCCACAGCCGCTGCTGCTCAGCAGCCACCCAGCCCCAGCCCCAGCCCCAGCCCCACCTCCCGTGGGCAGCCAGCCCATCCTTGGGATGGTGCTTGGCGCTTGCCTTTGCTGCATTCCCTGGGGTCCCCGGCAGCCCATTCCTCTGCCACGGCCAAGTCCCTCCAAAGAACTGCCTGGTACCCACCCAGCACCGCCACTGCCACCCCCAGCATGGGCGCCTGCCCTGTCCTGGCTGTCGGTGTCATCTCTCCCACACTCCACCTCTGCAGGAGAGGCGCTGAAGAAGGGCAGCCCGGGAGGGACCTCCCCAGTAAGCAGCCACCAGCCAGGCTCGGGATGCCGAGCGCCGCCGTCCCCAGAGCCCAGCCGACCGCACAATGCACCACCCACCCCTGGCGCTGGTCACAGAGCCTCCCCTCTTTGCTCAGTCCCACGGCCGGGGGCAACCCCAGAGGACCTCCAGCCTGCCTGGCACCGCTGGGCCCGGGGAGAGCCCAGCTGGCTCTTCCCACTCCCCTGCTCCTCCGGCAGGGCCACGGGAACCACGTCCAGCAGCGTTTGTGACAACACCTTCCCAGCGACAGAGCAGCCTGGACGTTCCCCCACCGCTCCTCCTCGCCCTTCTGGAAGATGGCTCTGCCACAGTTGCTCCAATCACCAGGAGTCTCCCCAGATCAGCACGCCCTGCCGCGGAGCAGAGCGGGGTTTTGCGCTGGCACGCCGCGGCTGCCCCCAGCCCCGCCAGGCTCCCCAGCCAGTCGCACAGTCGTTTGGTAAACAGTTTAATTAATACACTGAAAGGACTGCTGCTGGCTCCAGCTGGAGTTCACCCGCTGCTCTGCTTGGCCGCCAGTCTCTTGTCTCTCTCTTCAGCAATGCTGAGGCGCATGCCCTTTCCACGGGGCGGGGAAACCCACGGCTTGTGGCCCTGCAGCAAGGGACAAGCAGCCACCTCACAGCGTGACACCCGCACAGGGGCAGAGCTCTCCCTCTCGGCGGGAAGCAGCAGCAGGTGCTAGCCCCTGCCCATGCTGGGCCACGCACACATCGCCGCCTGGGGCTATGGCCCAGCAGAAGCCCCTCGGGAAGGTGCCCAAGGTGTACAGGCCTACACTTGCCTCTTCCGCTCTCCTCCGTGAAGAACGCACCGCAGCCAAAAGGGAAACACCACCCCTTTGTGACCGGGACACGAGAGCCCAGCGGGGATGGCGGGCGAGAGAGCAGAGGCGCTGGCGGGGACGGCACTCTCCCTCGGAGTGGCTGCCCAGGCCACATCAAGATCTGAGCTCCAAGCACTGCGCTGCCCCCAGCTCTCAGAGGCTTCAGAAAAGCACAGGGCTGCTCCTTGAAAACGTCCCCGTTGCTAACTTCATGGAGGCTTCCCCTTCCGCGAGCGGCCAGCCCGGAGCAGGCAGGAGCACAGGGAGCGGAGCCGGCACTGAGGCCAGCACTGGAGCTTCTCTGCGTGATGGGGCCTGCGGGGCTCCCCTGCGTTCCTCTGCGCGCGCGGGTGCCGCAGCACCCCCAGGCCTGGGGGCCCTGTGTGGCCGCAATGCCTGGGGACAAGGCCGCGGCGGTGGCACCCGGAGCGGCTGAATGCACGCAGGACGGAGCTCTGCAGCGGCCGCTGGCACAGCGCGTATGGGGGAGGTGTTGTCTTGGGCCGGGCTGGGGCCTCGCGCAGGGCAGAGCAGGGACTGGGCCGGTCCCAGCCAGTCCCAGCCAGTTCCAGCCAGCCACGGGCGTGGGCGCCTCCATAGCGACCCCCAGGGCTTTATGATGCAGGGGCCTCGTGGTGCCCATTGGCCATTGTGACAGGGGTCCCCACGGTGACCGTGGGGGCATATAAGGAGCGAGAGCCCGGGGACACCCACTCCCAGGAGAGCACCTCCCTCAGGAGGCAGCATCTTCCCTGGGTGCCTGCCCGTGGCAGGTCGGCGGCGACGATGCCCAAGACGCCCATGGATAAGGAGGCGAACGCCCACTCCCAGCCCAACAACGGGCTGCTGAGCCTGCGGAAGAGCAGCCAGGTGAGGGACGGGGCAGGAGGGAGAGGCCGCTGGTGGGACGCGGCCGCACAGAGCTGCCCTGGTGCCAGGCTTGCCGGCACCGTGGGGGCCGTTGTGCCAAGGCAGCCGCCTCCATCCCACGCCTCCTCCTCCTCCTGCCCACAGGTGGGCCGCAGGCTGCCGCAGGCAGCACCACAGAGCAGACAGAGCCAGGCCTCGTCCCTCCATGGGGCCAGGCTGCCACGGCTCCCCTGCTCAGAGAGCTTGCAGGCCACTGGGAGCCGCCATGCACAGGTAGGGAGCCCGACGGAGATGGGGCCGAACGTCTTCCCGACCCCAGGAGCTGCCGACGGGCGGACGGGAGGGGCAGGATGGGACAGGCGGGCCCGTAGTGAGCAGAGCCCTTCTCGGCTGGGTGCCCGGCCATGCCGGGAGTGCTCCTGGGAACTGCCGTGATCCGCAGGGGGACCAGCCCTCATCCCGGCCGGCTCTGGAGCAGGGTAGCAGCCGCCTGCGGGGCAGAGCATTGCCCTGGGGCTGGCAGGGGAGCCCAGCTGCAGCAGCTCTTCCAGCCAGGGCGTGGGGGCACGGGCCACAGTGACACGGCCTCTCTGCTTGCCTTCTCTTGTAGATGGACAGCCTGGCGCTCTGCAACACGGTGAGGCGGAAGGAGACAGCCCCTCTGCCAGCCTTGCTGCTTCTCCCTCGGCAGGCAGAGGCACCTGGGTATGCACCCGCAGCTTGGCCAGCAGCAGTTGCGAGCCCCTGCTGCAAGCTGCCCACTTTGCCAGCAGCACCCTCTGCACCTGCTGCCAGGGGCAGGGAAATGGCTGTCAGCACCACAGCTGGCGGCCACCAGCAGCTTGTCGCCTCCGCTCGGGGCACCTACCCTGCCCAGCGCTCAGCCACGAGGGTGGAGTGCTGGAGGCCTGCCCCGCACAGCCCTGCAGCCGATGCCGCAGCTGTGAAGGGCACAGCGCAGTGCCTGGTGGGTAGGGTCCAGAGCAAGGATTTGCCTGTGAGCCAGGGGCCCAGCCAGCAGCCGGCAGCCCAGCGTGACCGGGCACACAGCAGAGCCGTGGCGATGACGGCGAGAAAAGACATGGTCGGGCCGAGCAGCGGGAGCAAGGCCCGCGCAGATCAGCCCACGCCTCATCGCCATGCACATGGCAGCACCAGTGCTGCTGGCAGGGCCGCGGCGCCAGCATGGCCAGGCAGTGGCACAGGGACAGGCCGCTGGCAACGAGAGGCAGAGCTATCAACATCGGCAGCGTACATCAAATCCTACCTCGACAGCAGGGCCTCGCGGATGCACCGTGAGGCTGCTGCGGAGTATCTGGCCACCATGTCTGTTGAGCAGGACAGGTGCTGCCTGGGCCGCAGCAGGAACGGTCAGGCCCTGCTCAGCCAAATTATCATGCAGCGGCAGCAGGATGGTCTGCAGGAAAGTGTGTTCCCGCAGCAGGAGGGCGAGAGGCAGCATTTCCCCCTGATGCAGTTGGGGCGGCTCAATGTCCCACCCATGCAGGTGAGTGCCAAGGAAGGGATGGGACGGCATATCATGGGACAGAACAGGAGGACAAGCCTCCCTCTGCCTGGGGCCAGCCGCTGCACCGCACAGCTGCGGCCCCATCATATGCCAGCAGCTGCTGCTGGGGAGTCGCCAGCAGCCAGGTGCTGGTAGGAGCCAGGCTGCCTTTACAAATCCCCCTCTCTCCCTCTCTGTAAGGTGCACAAATTCTTGAAACGGCAACAGCCAGAGCTGACCTGTGTGGAGCTCGATAAGGAAGCTGCGAGAAAGAAAGAGCTATTGGAGGCCCATGCCCGCCGCAAGCAGCGGCTGAAGGCAGCAAGGAAGGCAGTCCTGCCTGTGCCAGAGAACAAGCTAAGGGGCTTCGCAGTCAGGAAGCTGGGGTGGGAAAATGACATCACCACCTCCAACATCTGGGTCAACCCCTTGTTCCCAGAGCTCTTCGAGGACACCCACTCTGGTCCCCAGGAGCGGCCTGGCTGCCCCAGCAGCGTTGACACAGAGGCAGCAGGAGAGGCAGCAGGTGACCAGCAGAGCGCAGCCCCTGCCCCGGCGGCTGCCATGGCTGCTGAGCCGGCACATTCTGCTCTGGCCGGAGATAGTGAGCAAGAGGGGCACGACACGCCCCTCGCTCCCATGGCACTAGACGAAGCAAAGGCACCAGAGCCTGCCCAGGTGGAGAGCCAGGCACCTGCCCCACTCACCAACACAGACTATGAGGTGGCTCTGCTGGACACGGCCCAGCGCATTGTGAAGGATGCTGTGATCCTGGGGCTCAGCCAGCAGCCAGTGGAACAGCAGGCCCTAGCCCAAAGCATGGGTACGGCATGCAAGGAAGGAGAAAATGTTGCTTCTCCCATGCCTGGGGACCATCAAGGAGAGGCCAGCAAAGCCACTGTATCCCCGGCAGCGTACGAGCATGAAGTGGCTTCTGCATTGCCTCAGAGCCCTGTGGCAGATGCTGGCACATCCAACCTTTCAAGAGCTGCAGAAGACGAAGGAGACGCAGCATCTTCTCCCTTGCCTTGGGAAACTTGGCACCAGGTGAGCCACGCACACATGGCCAGCACCGGTTGTGTGTGTGTCAGGGAGGTGCCTGGTGGTCTCCGTGTCAGCCCACTGACATCCCCGCCCTCCGCTACCTGTGCTCTTGCTCTCCCCTCGGGGGGAAAGGCACTGAAGAAGCGCAGCCTCTGAGGGACCTCCCCACTAGGCAGCTGACAGCTGGGCTCGGGATGCCGAGCGCCACCGCTCTGGGCCCAGCCTGGCCAAAGCACCAGCCATCCCTGCCACTGGTCACAGAGCCACAAGGAGAAGCCACCCCACACCATGGGACCCAGACAACTAACGCCCAGCACCGAGACAGACAGACAGAGCTGGAGACAGCTGTTAGATCTTGATGGTGCTGCTGCGCGTGGGGTTTCCAAGGGAATGGCTCCCAGGGATTTTGTTGGGCTTCCCAGGACAAGAAGCCTCTTCCAGTCCCCTGGCCCAGAGCAGCGTTACCAGCACTCTTGGACGCTCTGCTGGTACTGCCCCAAGCAGAGCTTCTCCCTGAAGAGCCCCTCTTTGGGAACCGTTGGGTGATGTGCTAAAGCTCCTCTGCAGCCCCACGCAGGGGCTCAGAGAGACAACGGCAGGAGGGGCAGCCCAAACTGTTCTTGCTCACCTCCAGACAACTGGGATGTCCCTCCCCAGTTAGCCAGGGCTGCGGATAAGTGATGGCAAGTGGCTTGGAGAGCCCTTCTGCTGGCTCCCGCAGCACGCTTGGGTGGATCCCGCCTGGCCCCGTAGACTTGTGTGTGAGTCAAAGTGGTGGAGCAGGTCGCTAACCATTTCCCCTTGGATTCTGGGGGCTCTGTCCTGCTCCCCGTCCCTGCCTTCCAGCTCACCAGGTTGGGTACCTTGGGAACAACTGGCTTACACTTAAAGGCAGAGGCAAAGAAGCCATTAAGTACCTCAGCCGTTCCCTCATCCTCTGCCACTACGTTTCCCCCCACATCGAATACAGAACGGAGATCCTCCTTAGCACCCCTCTTCTTCTTGTTACTGTGTTTAAAGGAGGAGCCAGTGGCCTTGGCCGAGGAGGCATGGGGAGATGACAGTGACAACGAGCTGTTGCAAGGAGAGGACATCACCACCTCCAACATCTGGGTCAACCCCTTGTTCCCAGAGCTCTTCGAGGACACCCACTCTGGTCCCCAGGAGCGGCCTGGCTGCCCCAGCAGCGTCGGCACAGAGGCGGCAGGAGAGGCAGCCGGTGACCAGCAAAGCGCAACCCCTGCCCCGGCGGCTGCCATGGCTGCTGAGCCGGCACCTTATGCTCTGGCTGGAGATGCTGAAGAAGAGGGGCACGACACTCCCCCTGCTCCCATGGCACAAGAGGAGGTAAAGGCACCAGCTTCCCCTGTCTTTGATGAGCAGGCCACAGCAGCACAGGAGGAGAGCCAGGCACCTGCCCTACACAGCAACAGAGATTACAAGGCAGCACTGAAGGATACGACCCAGCGCATTGTGAAGGATGCCATGGGCAAGGCTGTGGCTATGATCCTGGGGCTCAGCCAGCAGCCAGTGGAACAGCAGGCCCTAGCCCAAAGCATGGGTGCGGCATGCAAGGAAGGAGAAAATGTTGCCTCTCCCATGCCTGGGGACCATCAAGGAGAGGCCAGCAAAGCCACTGTATCCCCGGCAGCGTACGAGCATGAAGTGGCTTCTGCATTGCCTCAGAGCCCTGTGGCAGATGCTGGCACACCCAACCTTTCAAGAGCTGCAGAAGACGAAGGAGACGCAGCATCTTCTCCCTTGCCTTGGGAAACTTGGCACCAGGTGAGCCACGCACACATGGCCAGCACCGGTTGTGTGTGTGTCAGGGAGGTGCCTGGTGGTCTCCGTGTCAGCCCACTGACATCCCCGCCCTCCGCTACCTGTGCTCTTGCTCTCCCCTCGGGAGGAAAGGCACTGAAGAAGCGCAGCCTCTGAGGGACCTCCCCACTAGGCAGCTGACAGCTGGGCTCGGGATGCCGAGCGCCACCGCTCTGGGCCCAGCCTGGCCAAAGCACCAGCCATCCCTGCCACTGGTCACAGAGCCACAAGGAGAAGCCACCCCACACCATGGGACCCAGACAACTAACGCCCAGCACCGAGACAGACAGACAGAGCTGGAGACAGCTGTTAGATCTTGATGGTGCTGCTGCGCGTGGGGTTTCCAAGGGAATAGCTCCCAGGGATTTTGTTGGGCTTCCCAGGACAAGAAGCCTCTTCCAGTCCCCTGGCTCAGAGCAGCATTACCAGCACTCTTGGACGCTCTGCTGGTATTGCCCCAAGCAAAGCTTCTCCCTGAAGAGCCCCTCTTTGGGAACCGTTGGGTGATGTGCTAAAGCTCCTCTGCAGCCCCACGCAGGGGCTCAGAGAGACAACGGCAGGAGGGGCAGCCCAAACTGTTCTTGCTCACCTCCAGACAACTGGGATGTCCCTCCCCGGTTAGCCAGGGCTGCGGATAAGTGATGGCAAGTGGCTTGGAGAGCCCTTCTGCTGGCTCCCGCAGCACGCTTGGGTGGATCCCGCCTGGCCCCGTAGACTTGTGTGTGAGTCAAAGTGGTGGAGCAGGTCGCTAACCATTTCCCCTTGGATTCTGGGGGCTCTGTCCTGCTCCCCGTCCCTGCCTTCCAGCTCACCAGGTTGGGTACCTTGGGAACAACTGGCTTACACTTAAAGGCAGAGGCAAAGAAGCCATTAAGTACCTCAGCCGTTCCCTCATCCTCTGCCACTACGTTTCCCCCCACATCAAATACAGAACGGAGATCCTCCTTAGCACCCCTCTTCTTCTTGTTACTGTGTTTAAAGGAGGAGCCAGTGGCCTTGGCCGAGAAGGAGGCATGGGAAGACGACAGCGACAACGAGCTGTTGCAAGGAGAGGACAACATCACCTCCAACATCTGGGTCAACCCTTTGTTCCCAGAACTCTTCGAGGACACCCACTCTGGTCCCCAGGAGCGGCCTGGCTGCCCCAGCAGCGTCGGCACAGAGGCGGCAGGAGAGGCAGCCGGTGACCAGCAGAGCGCCGCAACCCCTGCCCCGGCGGCTGCCATGGCTGCTGAGCCGGCACCTTTTGCTCTGGCCGGAGATAGTGAGCAAGAGGGGCACGACACGCCCCTCGCTCCCACGGCACTAGACGAAGCAAAGGCACCAGAGCCTGCCCAGGTGGAGAGCCAGGCACCTGCCCCATTCACCAACACAGACTACGAGGCGGCTCTGCTGGACACGGCCCAGCGCATTGTGAAGGATGCCGTGGGCAAGGCTGTGGCTGTGATCCTGGGGCTCAGCCAGCAGCCAGTGGAACAGCAGGCCCTGGCCCAAAGCATGGGTGCAGGATGCAAGGAAGGAGAAAATGTTGCCTCTCCCATGCCTGGGGACCATCAAGGAGAGGCCAGCACAGCCACTGTATCCCCGGCAGCGAATGAGGATGAAGTGGCTTCTGCATTGCCTCAGAGCCCTGTGGCAGATGCTGACACACGCCACTGTGCATCAGGACCAGACAACGATGGAGACGCAGCATCTTCTCCCTTGCCTTGGGACCCTCGGCTCCAGGTGAGCCAGGCACGCACGGCCAGCACCAGGGGTGTGTGTCAGGGAGGTGCCTGGTGGTCCCCCTGTCAGCCTGCTGACATCCCCGCCCTCCCCTACCTGTGCTCTTGCTCTCCCCGTGCAGGTGTCCTCAGAGCACAGGGGTGACGCACAGCCCTCCTGCAGCTGCAGGGACATGCCCGAGGATGACCCAGGTACGTCCCCGAGTCAAGCAGCGCCACAACTAGGGCAGGCCTGGCCCAGCCATCCTGGCAAGGCCTACCCAGGTCAGGCCGGCAGCACTGTGTGCACGGGGGCTGGCCATGCCCCTGCCACCCCGCCCTGGGGAAAGCAGGAGCTTGCCCGGTGCCCACCCACACGCTCACCTACAGCTCTCCTTCCCCTGCAGGCACCGCGGCTCTCCCGCACCCCCTGCATCAACAGCAACGGCCCTCGCTCTTCAGGAGGGCGCTCAGGGCTCTGCGCAGGGCTTTCCGCTTCAGCTGCATCGCGGGATAGCAAGAGAAGCAGTGCCCCGCTGCCAGCGCCCGGCGGGTCCCCGGGCACGGCGTCTGGCCCTGAGCCTGCACAGCGCCCACAGGGAGCGGCACGCAGAGGCACGTGAGGGACGGCTGCATGGACGGCACCTCAGGCATTCAGCTGCTCCGAGGACATCGTGCTGCCCGCCTCTGCTCGGCTGTGGATGCTTTCCGATGCCAATAAATGATGAGTGTTTTCCCACAGTGCTTGACTGTGCCTGCTGCACCTCGGGAGAAAGACGGGTGGAGGCAAGAACCATGCCGGCAGGCAGAGCTGGACAGCCCCTCTGCTGCCTCTTCTCCAGGCCGAGCACAGCCCATGCCCTCGGCCCCTGCACGTGCCCCTGTGTGCTGGTTTTGGCTGAGAAGGGGTTAATTCTCCTCACTGTGGGGGTCGGCTACCTTTCCAGCTTCCCGCGCTCTGCCGGGTGGCGGGGGGGGGCTGGGAGGGGCAGGGCCATGGTGGGGGCGGCTGACCCCGACTGGCCAATGGCAGGTTCATTCCATACCATGTGACACCACGACCAGTATAGGGAGGGGGCCCAGTTGCAGCTCGGGAGCGGCGCGGCGCGGCTGCGGCGCGTGCGGTTTGTTTCGGCGGTTCGTTCCCCCTCTGCCCTCCCTTCCCCCCTCCCCCGGGGCTTTGCGCCTCTCGTTGTTCTCCTTTACTTTGCATTTCTATTGTTGTTTCTTTTAATTTTAATTATTAAACTGTTCTTCTCCCAACCCACGAGCGTTACCCTTCTGATTCTCTCCCCCATCTACTGGTGGGGGAGTGAGCGAGCGGCTGTGTGGGGCTGAGCTGCCGGCTAAACCATGACAGTCTTTTTGGCGCCCAATGTGGGGCTCAAGGGTTGGAGATAACAGCAGCTGCTGGTCACAGCACCATGTTGTCCTTTTTGCGGTTGGTGTTAAAGGTCGGTGTTGGTTTGTTGAGTCTGCTGTGTTCTGCTGTGATTAGTAATGTTTTGCCTACAAGATTTGTTATACAAACACTCGTTTTCAGCTTTATCTGCTATTTGGGGTTTTTGCTGAAACCGTTACTGTACTTCGGATACCACCTTGTTGAGGCAATTAGCAATTATACCTCCTCCTCTTGAGAGATTTTATATGGAGGAAATACAGAATAGTACCTTTGCAACTTTGTTCTATGATGTCTGTGCCTTTGTTACAACAACGTTTTTGTATCTTGAACATCCTTGGGTGGTTAAGGTGCACTTATTGTTAGTTTTTGGGCATGTTGTTTTGGTTTTGACTGAGCAACTTAAGAATATCACCCAGAAATCTGCCCCGAGGCTTGATAGTTACGAGTGGCAGGGCATGTGGGATAGCATGGGCAAATACCTAGGGCAGTGGGCACCCCCAGTGTTTTGGAGTTTCACCCCCGAACAAGTGCAGAATCCTAAAAAACTAGTAGAATATTTGGAGAAAGTACGTTGTTACGCTGGGAACTCCAGAGAGACACAGATAACTGCAACATGCTGGGGCCTGGCCCATGCATACCGAGCCCTGCTCAACAGTATTCAGTGCTCCCAGGGGGAAGAGAATGTCTCTGGATTGAAATGCAAAGTGACTGGCACTGTAGACAATCCAGCCCTGACAACAGGCACTGCAGCCACTCAAACCCCCACAAGAAGTACCGGAGCTAGCTCAGAAAATAAACCCGTACCAGTATCAGTTGCCCCCATACACAAGACAAAATATTGGAAGCGGACATCAACTCGTTTAGAACGGGATGATGAAGAACCAGGGCCATCGCGGGGAGAGGAGGGAGAAGTAATAAATGAAATAGAGACCACCCGATCCCTGTCCTTAAGCGAGTTGCGAGATATGCGAAAAGATTATAGCCGTCGTTCAGGTGAGCACATTGCCACCTGGCTGCTCCGATGCTGGGATAATGGGGCCAGTAGCCTGGAACTAGAGGGAAAAGAAGCCAAACAATTGGGATCCCTTTCTGGGGAAGGGGGCGTTGACAAAGCAATTGGGGAAAAAAACACAAGCCCTCAGCCTCTGGAGGCGACTCCTGTCTGGAGTGAAGGAAAGGTATCCCTTTAAAGAAGATGTTACATATCGCCCAGGAAAATGGACAACTATGGAGAAAGGCATCCAGTATCTAAGGGAATTAGCTGTGTTTGAGGTGATTTGTGGTGACCTGGACGATCAACGGTCATCCAAAGATCCAGATGAAGCCGAGTGCGCACGACCCATGTGGCAGAAGTTTGTACGGAGTGCACCATCTTCGCATGCAAACTCATTGGCAGTGATGTCCTGGAAAGATGACGAGACACCAACGATGGCTGAAATATAAATATGGGGAGGCCTGGCAAATTGACTATATCACACTCCCACAGACCCGCCAAGGCAAGCGCCATGTGCTTACAATGGTAGAAACAACGACTGGCTGGCTGGAAACATATCCCATCCCCCACGCCACTTCCCGGAACACTATCCTGGGTCTTGAGAAACAAGTCCTGTGGCGACATGGCACCCCAGAGAGGATTGAGTCAGACAACGGGACTCATTTCCGAAATAGCCTCATAGACACCTGGGCCAAAGAGCATGGTATTGAGTGGGTGTATCACATCCCCTATCACGCACCAGCCTCTGGGAAAATTGAAAGGTACAATGGACTGCTAAAAACTACACTGAGAGCAATGGGGGGGGGGGTGGGACATTCAAGCACTGGGATGCACATTTAGCAAAAGCCACGTGGTTAGTCAACATGAGGGGATCTGCCAACCGAGCTGGCCCTGCCCAGTCAGAAATCCTACATACTGTGGAAGGGGATAGAGTCCCTGTAGTGCACACAAAAAGTACGCTGGGCAAAACGGTCTGAGTTCTTCCTGCCTCCGGCAAAGGCAAACCCATTCGTGGGATTGCTTTTGCTCGAGGACCTGGGTGCACTTGGCGGGTGATGTGGGAGGATGGAGAAATCCGATGTGTGCCTCAAGGGGGGTTGATTTTGGGTGAAAACAGTCAATGAACTGAATGGCACAATGTGAACTGCTAGATAATATTGTGTGTCACCTCTGTGTTGTATCAATGATATCAGAGTACGAGCCTCCCAACCCATTGAAGATCAACTATGAAACAAGCCGTGCAGCAGTGATGGAACGATGACTGACTCGGCATGCAGCAACCCAACGCCACACACCACCTCTCCCACCCTGAAAGACTGATACGGCAGATGGAGCCCAGAGTCATGGACTGGGTGAACTCAATGGACATTTTAATGGACATTTTGCAGGGAAGGTCCATGAACTAAGGGAATGATGTCTGTGTATTATGTTAAAGGATGGGAAGGGGAGGGGTGGTGGTTGGTACGGTTGTATTGCATCGTATGGGACCTGGGCATGGTGTAAATGGTATGGAATAAGGGGTGGAGAATGTGCTGGTTTTGGCTGAGAAGGGGTTAATTCTCCTCACTGTGGGGGTCGGCTACCTTTCCAGCTTCCCGCGCTCTGCCGGGTGGCGGGGGGGCTGGGAGGGGCAGGGCCATGGTGGGGGCGGCTGACCCCGACTGGCCAATGGCAGGTTCATTCCGTACCATGTGACACCATGACCACGATATTAAGGGGGGGCAGTGGCAGCGCGGAGGTGGCGCGGCGTCGGGTCAGTGGGCGGCGAGCGGCTGTGGCGCGTGCGGTTTGTTTCGGCGGTTCGTTCCCCCTCTCCCCTCCCTTCCCCCCTCCTCCGGGGATTTGCGCCTCTCGTTGTTCTCCTTTACATTGCATTTCTGCTGTTGTTTCTTTTAATTTTAATTATTAAACTGTTCTTATCCCAACCCACGAGCGTTACCCTTCTGATTCTCTCCCCCATCTACTGGTGGGGGAGTGAGCGAGTGGCTGTGTGGGGCTGAGCTGCCGGCTAAACCACGACACCCTGGCACTCCAGCTCCGGCACACCAGCTGGGGCCTCTGCTGGCCTCGCTCCACAGGCTCGCTGCCCACCCCTGCCCACCTTGGCCTCCAGGGCCTTTCCCACAGCCGCTGCTGCTCAGCAGCCACCCAGCCCCAGCCCCAGCCCCACCTCCCGTGGGCAGCCAGCCCATCCTTGGGATGGTGCTTGGCGCTTGCCTTTGCTGCATTCCCTGGGGTCCCCGGCAGCCCATTCCTCTGCCACGGCCAAGTCCCTCCAAAGAACTGCCTGGTACCCACCCAGCACCGCCACTGCCACCCCCAGCATGGGCGCCTGCCCTGTCCTGGCTGTCGGTGTCATCTCTCCCACACTCCACCTCTGCAGGAGAGGCGCTGAAGAAGGGCAGCCCGGGAGGGACCTCCCCAGTAAGCAGCCACCAGCCAGGCTCGGGATGCCGAGCGCCGCCGTCCCCAGAGCCCAGCCGACCGCACAATGCACCACCCACCCCTGGCGCTGGTCACAGAGCCTCCCCTCTTTGCTCAGTCCCACGGCCGGGGGCAACCCCAGAGGACCTCCAGCCTGCCTGGCACCGCTGGGCCCGGGGAGAGCCCAGCTGGCTCTTCCCACTCCCCTGCTCCTCCGGCAGGGCCACGGGAACCACGTCCAGCAGCGTTTGTGACAACACCTTCCCAGCAACAGAGCAGCCTGGACGTTCCCCCACCGCTCCTCCTCGCCCTTCTGGAAGATGGCTCTGCCACAGTTGCTCCAATCACCAGGAGTCTCCCCAGATCAGCACGCCCTGCCGCGGAGCAGAGCGGGGCTTTGCGCTGGCACGCCGCGGCTGCCCCCAGCCCCGCCAGGCTCCCCAGCCAGTCGCACAGTCGTTTGGTAAACAGTTTAATTAATACACTGAAAGGACTGCTGCTGGCTCCAGCTGGAGTTCACCCGCTGCTCTGCTTGGCCGCCAGTCTCTTGTCTCTCTCTTCAGCAATGCTGAGGCGCATGCCCTTTCCACGGGCAGGGGAGACCCACGGCTTGTGGCCCTGCAGCAAGGGACAAGCAGCCACCTCACAGCGTGACACCCGCACAGGGGCAGAGCTCTCCCTCTCGGCGGGAAGCAGCAGCAGGTGCCAGCCCCTGCCCATGCTGGGCCACGCACACATCGCCGCCTGGGGCTATGGCCCAGCAGAAGCCCCTCGGGAAGGTGCCCAAGGTGTACAGGCCTACACTTGCCTCTTCCGCTCTCCTCCGTGAAGAACGCACCGCAGCCAAAAGGGAAACACCACCCCTTTGTGACCGGGACACGAGAGCCCAGCGGGGATGGCGGGCGAGAGAGCAGAGGCGCTGGCGGGGACGGCACTCTCCCTCGGAGTGGCTGCCCAGGCCACATCAAGATCTGAGCTCCAAGCACTGCGCTGCCCCCAGCTCTCAGAGGCTTCAGAAAAGCACAGGGCTGCTCCTTGAAAACGTCCCCGTTGCTAAGTTAATGGCCATCAGCACCGCAGCCAGCAGCCACAGGCATGTTGTCTCACCACATGGGTACCTGCCATGACCACGGTAGTTTGGTAATCTTTAATATATATATTTTGCACACATCAATTAAAAATAATAAAAAAAAACTTTGTGGAGAATACGGATTTTCCTTGTTATTACTCCTAAAGTAAATTCTACTGCATTCCTGTTATTTCTCTAAGTTTCACCACAGGAATATTTTATCATGATTGTGTTAGCTGAATTTAGCGCAGACTAATACGGAAAGGAAGTAGAAAACACTCAGTATCAGTATGAGATCCAGAGTCAGGCTGTAATTCTGATTTATATCATATACACCTATATTTACAACCAGGTGTAAATAATGCCCACTGCAAGGGTATGTGAAGCCCCCATGGTAACCCAGAAGTGGCATTACAAAATGTTTTTTCTCCATTAAGGGATTATGCTGATAGAAATGATAGGAGACACAGCTTAGTGGATCTGAAGTTTTCCAACTGTTTTTCTAAAGCTGTTTCCAGCAAAACCAGATAGACTTTTATCACTTGTTACTTGGGAGCAGAGACCGACCCCCCTCTCACTCCAGCCCCTCTCAGCCAGCTGCAGAGAGCGAGAAGGTCTCCCCTCAGCCCCCTCTTCTCCAGGCTAAACCCCCCCAGCCCCCTCAGCCGCCCCCCAGCACACTTGTGCTCCAGACCCTGCCCCAGCCCCGCTGCCCTTCTCTGGACACGCTCCAGCCCCTCCAGGGCCTTCTTGTCCCGAGGGGCCCAAACCTGAGCCCAGCATTCGAGGTGGGGCCTCCCCAGGGCCGGGCACAGGGGCCCCATCCCTGCCCGGCTCCTGCTGGCCACACCAGTGCTGACACAAGCCCGGGGGCTGGTGGCCTCCTTGGCCACCTGGGCACTGCTGGCTCATGCCCAGACGGCTGTCAGCCAGCACCCCCGGGGCCTTCTCTGCCGGGCACTTCCCAGCCCCCCTGCCCCAGGCCTGGGGTGTTGCCTGGGGTTGGTGCGACCCAAGGGCAGGACCTGGCACTTGGCCTTGTTAAACTTCATACAGTTGGGCTCGGCCCATCGATCCAGCCTGCCCAGGTCCCCCTGCAGAGCCTTCCTGCCCTCTTGCAGATCAACAATCCTGCCCAGGTTGGTGTCATCTGCAAAGTCACTGAGGGTGCCCTCGACCCCCTCATCCAGATCATTGATAAAGGTATTAAACAAGACTGGCCCCAACTCTGAGCCCTGGGGAGCCCCGCTCGTGACCAGCTGCCAACTGGATCTAGCTCCGCTCACCACAGCTCTCTGGGCTCTCTCAGCAGCCCCAGGGAGCCGGGCGGGAGCAGCCCCCGAGGCCGCACGGTACCGGCTCCTCGGGCCGGGCCGGGCCGGACGGTGCTGCGGGAGGGCCGGGCCCGGCTCTGGTGCAGGGCGGCTGCAGCCCGGGCTGCGGCTGGGGCAGGGACGCCCCCCGCGCCCCCCGCATAGTGGGGCTTTCGGCCGGCTTTCGGCGCCCCGCCTGCGCGCCCTCCGAGCTCCGCCGGGCCCCGGGCACGTCCAGCCCTGGGAGGGCGGGGAGAGGCGGCCCCGCTCGGCCCACGCAGGCTCCGCAGCCAGGGCGGCACCGGGGCTCAGAGGGGCTTCTGGATCATGGCCAGGGATGGCGCAGCCCAGGTCCGGCCCGAGGGATCAACGGGGGGGGGGGGCGCCGCCAGAGCCCCCCTCGGAGCGGGGGCTGCGCTGGCAGCCTCTGCCCGGGGCTGGGCCGGCGCCTGAGGAACCTCCCCGGGACTGAGAGCCCTCGCCTTCCTTTGGGTGAGCGATTCCTCCTGGAAACACCCTCGAGGGAGCCCTCGGACCCCCGCGAGCGCCTGTACCTTCGGGGTCCCCGGGAGAGGGAGAGAGCTCCCCTTGGGGAGGGACGGGGGGCGCGCTGTGGGCCATCGTCCTTGGCTGGAAACGTGGAGTGACAATACCCCGACCGACAGCTCGAGCCTGTCACGTGTGAAATGTCAGCGGAGGGTGGACTGGTTGCAGTTGGCCCCTGTTTCTCATGGGGTTTTGGTGTGCTTTTGGATGTTCCAGCTTGTCCTTGGTCTGGGTTAGTTTTAGTGGCTCCTGCTGGCCACACTACTGCTGATACAAATGATTCCTGCTGAGAGATGGTCTGTGGCCCTGCCTCCAGGCCCACCTCCTCTCCACCCTGGTTAAGCACTGGAGTAGGTGCTGTGCTTTTTGCTGGCAGTTTGGGCTCTGTGGGGAAGGAGTTCCCCCAGCCCCAGTGCTAGCCCCAGCATTTCATACCCATACCCTCACGGTCCCTGAGCCTTGGCCACTGTGGTGCCTGGCCCAGCAACTGCAGGCACCCTCCCTTGCCTAATTCTGGATCTGCATTTGACCACAAATGCTAGAATGTCTGTCTAGAAAATAATGTTCCATAAATATCCATAGATGGTTTCTCAAAACTTATCTAGGCAGATTATGTAAATCTTTTAATTGTTTAAATAGGTGTCAGAGGTGGATCACTTCCAGAAAACATCACAGCACATACAGACCCTCCATACTGCTCATCATCCTAAAGGCTATAGATAAGAAACACTGGAAGCCTTATGATCATGCCACAAATTTTAAAGTAGTGAGACATGCTAAAGCATGAAACCTGAGTGTGGGACCCCCCCCTTGATTTATCTAAAGTGCATGCAGACACAAGGTCTGTGATAGAAATAGGCCAGGCCCTTGAGTTTTGTCATGGCAGGGGCCATGAAATGTCCTGATTCACTGGCCTACCTGCGAGGTGGTGATCTAGTGCAATTAATAAAAGGGTCTCTATTTGAGGTTTACCACCTACAGTGGTAATGTCCCTGGGCTGCATACACTTGCGGGTAACTTAAATATTGAGGGGTTTGACAGATGTAACTAAGCAGTGTGTGAGACTTGTCCTTGGCACACTGAAACACACGAGGCTCTGTCTGAACATGAGGAAACACTTTTTTATTGTGGGGTGACTAAGGACTGGCACAGGTTGCTCAGGGGTTTGTGGAATCTCCCTCCTTGGAGATACTCAAAGGCTGTTTGGACACATTCCTGGGAAACCACCTGTAGGTGGCCATGCTTGAACAGAGGATTTGGACCAGAAGCCCCTCCAGAGGCCTTTTCCAACCTCAGTCTTCCTGTGATTCTGTATCCAGAATACCAGTGAACTCCACACAAGGCTGGAAATAACCCCAAACTTTCTACCAATTCAATGGCAGGATTTTAACAAGGGTCTACAACCTGACCACTATGGCACAGTGCTGTTATGGAAACAATTAACTCCACCATGGCCAAGAGTGTCACTTCCATCATCACACATTAGTGGTCATTAGGACCGTGACAAGCCTAATCATTAGTGCCCCAAAAGACCTCTGGATCTGGAGCCCCCAGCAGCAGTTTGCTGAAGTTTAAGATCAAACTGGCACTCTGACTTTTCAGACCAGATTTGGCTAGTCCTTGTTCATTATGCCAGCTTTTTAAAAGGTCCTTGCAAATACACAAGCTCTGTATTGATTAACATTACTTGTATAGTGACTGGTATGTAGCACAGTGAAATGTGGAAAAAATATTGATATCAAAAACGTTTTCCATCTCAACAATTGCTCCGATATTTTCCCCATAGTTGTTGTGTGTATAGGAACAGCTCATTTCAACTTCCTACTGATGGATCCCTGCATGCTGACAAGACCAAAGCCAGGTACAGTTTCAGTTGAAAAACAAAATCTCCAAGTTTAGCAATTAACCAAGTAACCCTACGGTGTTGTCAGGAGAAGCTCATAATGGCCAATTCCTATCTTAACTCCAACACAGCCTTAGTGAAAAATTTCTTTGCCTCATCTTTGCATCTAGGTTTTCCTGTTTAAAAATAGGTTTACCTATTTTTAGCTAAAGCATTTATGTAGGCAATAGATAAAATGTGTTCTAAAAGTCATTTTCACCTGAAATGTACAAATAGAGGCAACTGGGTTCTGCCAGTCTCATCTCATGAGATAAGTGCTATAGGTGCAGCCATTTTATGTTACCCTTTCCCCAGTGCTCCTGCATACTCAGGTGTAGAAATTAACAGCAAAAAGGGCTGGCACAGCTATGATTTTTTCTGGTTGGCTATTTTTTGTCATGGGAAGATCATATGGTCGGTAGGCAGAATATTATAAAGCGGATTGTCAAAATAACTTGGTCGTGGAAGCTACATATTGTGATCTTCACTGAGTACTGTGGTTGAAGCGTGAACTAGTACAAATCACGGAGGAGCTTTCCAAAGGTGTAAATGGATGTTAGATGCCCAGGCCCAGTGAAAGGCTGTCTCCCTGTGGCTTCTGCTTGTCCGGGAAACCACAGTCTCCTCCTCATTTTTCCTCCATAACACTTTGGCTCTCAACTCTGATCTGCCTAAATCTATCAGTGCAATTATCTGCCATCAGCTATATACTGTCAGCAGGAAATAAGTGTGCTCCATCTGACAAGAGGAGCACTACAGTAACATAATTTGGAGCCAGATGAAGCTTGAGAAGAGCCTCTCTCTTCTACTCTTTTGGAAATCAAAGGTGTAACTGGCACAACCACTTCCCTCATACTGAATTCTTAGCCAAGTAAATGGTTTACCCATGTGTATGTGCACTCATAAGCACCATATCCACCCTTACGCTGAAAACTGGTCAGTTATTTTTGTAAACTAAGAAGGTGATAAGTGGATCCTGGTCTGAGTCATCAGTAATTAATTAAAAAAAAAAATCTTAAAAAACCTTCTGCTTCCTGCAGTGCAGATGAAAGTGTTTCAAGATGCAGTAATTGCCTACAAATTAACTTATAGCAGAGATGAAGAGGGAAATATCCTACAGTTCTTGTAGCATGCTGGTTTTTTACAGCCACCTAATAAGAATATCTTGTGATGAACTTGGCATTTAAACTCGTGGCTATCAAAGCTGTGCACACCAATTATATTCTACACCCAAACTGCTTTTCCTGAGGATTTGTTGTCACAGGTCTCGTAACCAGGGCCAGTGTGTGACAACCTGGGAGAGGAGCGAAGTCTTTTCAGTGCTGATTGCTCTGCAGGGCCAGTAAAGCTGACACCATCACACCGGAAAGGAAAGGGAGGTCACAGACAGCTCTTGCTTTTTCTTTTATTTCCCCTACATAGTGGACCAAAAACTTAAACTAGAGAGATACTATATGCAGCCTAACTTCTATGCCCAACAGCGTCTGGGAGGGAGCCAAGTCCATTGCGCAGTGTTGCCAAAAGCTCCAGTGTTTCCAAAAGCATGTGCCTCTCCTGGTGCACCCGTACTCCCACAACAGCATACGCAATCCCTTTTCAGGGGATGGACAAGCTTCAAGAGCATCCTCTCCATTTTTCCTCTCCTCCTCACTCTATGCTCACATTCAGCAGCTTTGGCTTTGTCACTTGGTTATTGAGCAGGATAATCAGAGCACTCCCTGGGGCAGCCCACCAGAGATGAGGTATAACATGCCACATTCTCCCACCCCTGTCACGCTGAGGACGCAGAGCATTAAGCACCACATCCCAACCCAGACACTTTTGGTAGCATGTTGGGCCTCTGAGCCTGTGACACCGTCCAGCTTTGCGTGTATGCTTACACCACGACCCTGGCAAGCACCTGCAGGGCTGCAGGCAGCTCTCAGGGTGCTTCCCACAGACCAGGGGCCCGACAGCCCCCTGTTGTACATACATCTTTTTCCAAGAAGTGACACATCCATTAACTCAGAGATGAGGTGATGTCTTCTTCCACCATCCACCCCATCCCATCCCGCCCCATCCCCTCCTAAGGAGGTCCAGAAAGCATGGACACCAAAGGCAAAGAGGTCAGGGTCCTGATGTGCAGGGATTTCACAGCTATGCAACATCTTTGGCTGCTGTGTGTTTAACCACCACCAGAGCGGTGGCAGGATTAGGCCCATGGCCAGTGGTGGGCTGCTACTGCCCTGCTGCCCAATTTTTTTGGAACCCCAATTTTCATCTGCGATTGGAACTCAGAGTCAGCTGAGGTGGGGGTGCTTCTTTTTTTTAAGCAAATACATTGAAAACAAGAAGTATGATTTGTGACCTGACCGTTGTTATAAACATCTTTATTTCATAGGTGTTGATGTTCTTCTCTATGAGTGCATGTGTGTATGAAGTCAATTTATATTGTTTATGCTTTTTGTTTGTTTGGGCAGCTGGTTTTTGTAGCCTTTTATTATGGTCTTGCTGTGGATCAGCTGTGAAAGAACGAAGGACAGAAGAGTAATGCCCTTCCCAGGAGTGGGTAAGAAAGAGAGGTCACCTAAGGCTTCTTCCCCTCCCACTTCTCCCCACTTCTGTTCCCTATTGTTCTACTTATGATTAATACTTTACATGAGCTTGGGTCTCCCAATAGGCCATGTGAGGTCTTTTGCTACCTATGACATGATCACTGTCTGAGTTAGGGTTTTTTTAATTATCTTTCTCAAAACGATATGATAGCTGAGTTGAGACAGCAGAAACTGGGCACAGAATGCGTCGTTACCTCTTTAGTTTTTACCATTAGGTGATATATGTTGATGGGTAATCAATCATAGTTGTTTCTCCATTATGATCTGCTGCTTCCATTGTTTACAAAGGACAATGTACTCGACAACAACAGAAAAACTGTTCTGCAACACGTGTAATACCTATGCAGTACCAGCAAAAAATCACGTAGCTCAGAAAGGAAAGAAAGGATCATCGTTTAGGAAAGCCCATAAACCCTGTTGTTCCCACAAGCCCTGCTGAATTCAAAGTGTAAATATTTTCCCTGGATGGACCAGGACCATACTACATTTTGTAAAATGGATAATACACAGATATCAGCTATTTTTTAGGTTGCCATCTCTGGAAAGTATTTTAATACAGTGATGGAAATTAACAATCTTGTAACAACAGGATATCATCATGTGGGGGGAAAAATATCAGTAAGAGAAAAGAAAGCATTTAAAAATGTTTCAGGAACTTCCCTTGCTCCTAGGTGCCTTTGACCTTTACTTCTCACTTAACAATCAGAATTGTTTTACATGTGTCTTTCCACCATGCTGCTCTTTGAAAGGCTCATGCAAACCAAGTGGAGAACAGACTAACGTATCATGAAAGGGTGACCATGAAGCACATTATTCACAATGCGCTGCCCAATACACAGTCTAAACAGTAGATATATTGAAGTATGTGTTCCAAAAATTCTTCCCTTTTGTCAATCATAATAGAAAATAAAAAATGAACTGGTGGAGGATTGATTTTTAAATTGGTGGTATCTCTTTCAAATGACCCCTGTTATGTGTTGCTGTAATATATACCCTGTTCCTTATCTCGAAGAGTTACCTGTAACAGCGTTGGTACAGGACTACAGGGTATTCCAGTAACACCGTTCTTTTAACCCTAACAAAAGCTACTAGTGTATTTATCTGCAGTACTCGTTCCTGTAATTGGCAGAGCAGAACTGCTTCCAGTGCACCCCAGCAGCCCTTGGGCAATACAACCAGAAGCACATTAGCAGTGGTAGGGACAGAGCAGCTCGGCATTTCCACTCCCTGGGAGCTGGTTCCCACGGTCCCGCTGCCCAGTGCAGAGGTTTCAGAGGGCTGGAGAGAGGCCAGAGACCCCTCTGACGCACCTGCCCCCTTCTCATCCCAAACCTGGCTTCCTGCTTCTGTTTCAAACCACTGGTCTTTGCAGGGTGACTCACTAAACACACAAAAACATTCCTCCACCAGTTTTCTGAGTTGTTAAAGGCAGGCTTGAACCGTAATGCAGCTGTGGATGCTAGCCCTGAGCTGTGGGAAGCTTCTGGGTCTCACCTTGGCAGCTCAGGTCTGACCCTAACAAAAATTATATCAAGCTCTGAAACAAGGTTACATACTTCTTTGCTCCTTTTTCCTTTTCCTTTATGCCGTAAGGATTTAATCAACTGGGCTGTTCTTCCAAAGAAGCATGGACTGGACTGTGTTTGTGAGAGTGCAGTCAGCAGGTCAAGGGAAGAGAGTTTTTCCCTTTAATCAGCAAGTGTGTGACCGCATCTGGAGCACTGTCACGGAATCACAGAATCACAGGTCGGAAGGGACCTCAGGGATCATCTAGTCCAACCTTTACTTTGTCCACTTGTGGATCCTTCCATACAAGCAAAAGTAATGAAATACTGGAGCAAGTCCAGGTGAGACCACTGGGATGGTCAGGTGGCTGGAGCTCACGACACACAAGGAGAGATGGATGAAACTGAGTTTTTTTAACTAGAAGAAAAGAAGGTAAAAGAGGTTTCTAATTACAGATAAAATGGAGTCAGGCTCATCAGAGATGAACAGACAACAGGGTGGGTACAAAAGTTGCAATAGGGGAAAATTCAGTTGGACAATAAGGGAAAAAATATTCCTCACGGTGGGTGGGACCTCAGTTCTTGGAAATTTTAAAAACGCCATAGGGCAAGAGCCAGAGAAAGCTGATCTAAATAGACATTAAGGCTCTGAGCCACTTAACTGAACTGTATAAATTCATTTTGCTCTGGGACATTTAACCTACTGGGGGAGAATAAATAAAGGCAGACAGTTCTCCAACAAAATGTGTAGGGAGCCAGCCCCTCGTCCAGACCCTCACAGGTGTGCTCCCACATAATGCCACAGACATCAAGGAGTCTCTCCCTTCAAGGGACCCACAGTAACGCCATCCCAATTCCCAGCTGTATTAATGAAAATAAACTCTTTTATTAGGTTACAAGTCTAAGATAAATTTTTGCTGTTACGTACTTCGGGTACAGGATGCTGGATGCACCCAGTGCTCATTCTTCAGACTGGAAGTGTATTTACTCTTAAGGACACTATAGGTTTCAACTGTAAAAACTTGTTTCCCATTTTATCTTTCTATCCTCGACAATTGAGATTGGTAACTGCTTCAGTACAATCTTGCTCATATATCTGCCACTGTTGGGAGTTCTCAGAGGCATTTAATCTCTCAAGCAACTGATTTTTCTGCTTAAAGTATACAAAGATATTACATATGACATTTAAATTTTAATTAAATTTTAATTTATATGTCATTTTAGTTTAAAAGCAAGAATCAATACGCCTTATAGATTTTACTAGAGAGGGCATTCTTTGGAGAGTTGGCCACCCAAAGTGTGCTGCACAATATTTCATCCTGCTAAAGTGCATATCAGACACACGGAGGCAGGAGCAATGGATGGTGTGCTCTTTGCATAGGGAGAGTTAGTGCACATCTGCATGGCTTCATAACGTGGCCATCATAGCTTCATGCTTTGGGAGTATTTATGGTGTACCATTGGAGCGAGCCATTTAGCAACCGCTCTGTTCGGAAGTGTTGGGCAGATGCTGACAAGGTGGTACCAGGATGCCTGATCCATTCACCCAGGTATTCTCCATCATCCAGGGGAAGCAGACTGTCGTCCTCCCCCAGTTCTCCTGAGCACACAAACAGCTTTGACACTCATGGCGTGGTTTTTGGGTTTTGGTTCTGCTCCAGATATAGAGGTCAAGTGCATGGTGGCCCAGCTGTTACTCTGGACAGCCCCAAACATATCACTTGCATGCCTTATTTTCTCTTTTACCATCTCTTGACCCTCCTTTTCACTGCCTTTGACCTTTCCCTTCTCCACTCCAATCTTCTCACAGGTAAATAAGTTACCTCTCATTACTTTTTTCTCCATTGGACCCAGTTCTGCTACCTCACTGTCCAAATTTGATATTTCCGATAACATCACCTAAGTCATCCTGACCTTATGTGGTATTACTGATGAGGTTAACTTGATACTGCTTGCGTGGTAAGACTACACTCCCCAAGGTAGACTTGAGCATCTGTGAAAAACAAGTGAGCAAATATTCATCCATTCTTGCAGTCACCCACATTTAGGTAGGATACAAAGGAGTTTAGGCTTGTGCTTCATTTGGTTCCTGATGGCTTCATAACTGGTGACAGAATGGCTTCTTACTTGATGAATGCAGACAATGTGACTGATCACATAGGTTTAATCACATGTTGAATTATTTCCTAGACTGTAATTAATTATTTCATTACAGTACTCATTAGAAATACTTGAGCAAGATACGTTACAACCTCAGTGGGCAAGAGAAAGAGTGTCTTGCATATTTAAGTTTTTCAGGAGCATGAACTCCTTCAGTGGGCCGTGGAAATATAACACACCTTACAGAGTAGAGAAAACTCTGTGATAAATCACAGAATAAAGGAGCATGGACAATTATTTAAATTAATTTCCATATTACTTGCTTCTGTCTTCACCCAGAAGTATACATTCAATTAGTAACAATGGCGTACACAGCACAATGAGTTCATCCCACTAGTTTATGGTGAGCAGTTAGCAAAGGTACTTCATGTGCTGTGGTGCCATGGGGAGAAGCTCTTCCTTGGCATGAGGACCTTGAGGATGCCCCTGCAGAGCTGTTTGGTTTTTATGCTGTAGGTGATGGGGTTCAGCATGAGGGGAACTAGCAGGTAGATGTTGGCCAGGAGGACATGAATGAGAGGGGTAGCATGCTTGCCAAAATGGTGAACCATGGATGGGTGAATCATGGGGATGTACAGGATCAGGACTGCCAGGATACGGGACGGGCAGTTGCTCAAAGACTTGAGACGCTCCCTCTGGGATGTGATTCTCGATTGTCTTACAAATCGTAATGTATGGCAAAACTTTGAGCCATGGGTTTGGTACCACTATGAGGATGACCGCAGCTAACCCATACACGCTATTAAATATGATGTCTGCACATAACGGCTTGGTCAGGTCCCGATGCAGGCAGTAGGCGTGGGAGAGCACATGGGACTGGCAGAAGGGCAGACTTATCAGCAAGAGGAGAGAGGGCAGCACTTCTAAGAGGCAGCTGCACAGAGCAGCCAGCCCAATCTTGGCTACCCTGGCAATGGTGAGGCTGGAGGAGTATCTCGGCAGGTAGAAGATGGCCACACAACGGTCACAGGCCGTGGCCAGAAGCACCGAGGACTCCATGAAGGAGAAGGAATGAACAAAGTAAAGCTGAGCAAAACAGGCATCAAAACTGATCTCCCTGTAGTTGACCCAGAAGACACTCATCACAGCTAGCGTGTAGGCAGAGACAAACCCAAACTGGTGAATGCCAGCATGGACAGGAATCGGTACATGGGGTCACCAAGGCTCTCGGGTCGGTCCCGATGACGGAATCGTGCCGTTCCTCGCGAGGGACACAACATACGTGTAAGTGAAAGGGATGGAGAGCCAGACGTGGGTAGCCTCCAGCCCCAGGGCGCCTGCCAGGATGAACGTGTAACAGGAGGAGTTGGAGCTGTTGACAACCACATGTGGACCAAGGGGCAACTACACTGAAAAAAAAAAAAAAAATCCTCCAAAAATAAGTGTAATGCCCACAAACCAGAAAGCAGTCGTACGCATACTTATATATGCAGATGGTACAAATTTCATTAATTACCCAGGTTCATAGAAGTGGTTAATGAATGTGCTGCTGATTATTTTTTCTGCTTCATTGATGACTATGGGATAAAATATTCATGAAGGAGAGGAAAATTTAGAAAAAAGCATCAAAGAGTTTTGAAATTTATCATCTACCTCAATATTTCAGGAGTTCCCAACGGCAATGTTTGTTTTTCAATACTACTGGTTTAAAGTCATAAATCACAATTAGTTCACATCCAGCAGTTCAACTTTTGCACCCCCTGTAATCCAGATTTTGTCTTGGGAAGGTGGATTACAGTACAGAAGATGTTTTAATTTTTTTCCTGGTAAATATAAATTGTTATCCAGCAAAACCTGTAATTTTTCACCCAATAGATAAGAATTGAACAATGTCTTGAAAAATTTTGAAATATAAATTTAATGCAAATTTCACCTGAGGTGTCAGCAGAGAGAAAGAGCTTTCAGAGAAAGAGGGCTGCAGGAATAAATCTTGTGGCAAGGCAGAGTCGACACGTACGACATGCGGAATAGCCTGGACAAGGCAGCCATTGCCTGTGTGTGCTGGGGAACCGGAGACGCAATGCTTGCCACTTAATCTCTCCTGAATGGAAACCCTGGAATCCCTGCATGACAGCAAAGTCACTGCTACAAATGAGACCTCTTTCCAGGGAAATGGAGGTCAAGAAACTTCAGGAAGGTGGTTGACAATGAACGTTATGTAAGATCAAACCTTGCAGAGTCATATAGAATAGAATAGACTATTTCAGTCGGAAGGGACCTTCAATGATCATCTAGTCCATATCAAAAGAGAGAGTTTTTTTTTATTCGCTGGGGAAACAAGTCTCTTACTGAAGGACTTATTTAGTTTAGACTATGTGATTGGCAAAAGAAAAGCTGAATTGATCTAAAAATTGTCCAGCAGTCGGTGCGTGGTTGACAGCGATGGCTCTTCAGTATAACCCACAAGCACATGACCCAGTGACTGGAAACTGAAGTTGAACAGAAATTGGATGAAACGAGACACTGCTAGTTTGCAAATCTGAAAATAAAAAAGGACAGATGACAAATTATTCATCTTCTAGAACAGTAAGGCTAAGAACAGAAATACTTCTGAGATGTATGCTTTGCTTAAAGCCCATACGATGGGCTTGTTGAGTGAATTGGTTATGAAATATTCTTCTGGAAGTGTGATGCAGGATGTCAGAACAAATCATCACAGTGATCCTTTCTAGAGCTAATATTTTCTAACTCTCCTGCAACTAGGAAAAAAACCCCACATGAATCAACATATTAATTAAAACAGAGAGAAGGGTTTAAACACTATTTCCTTACTTTGCCTTTGCATACCATAAAGGGAAACCTCTAAGCATCAAGATCAGGCTCTCCAAGTGCCACCTGAGGTATGAAACCTCATGGCAACCTTCCTGCCCTTTGCCTTTTGGAAACTTAGCAAATGCTGCTGTGGCCGAGGCTCAGTTTTGACTGTGGTGAGAAAGCCCAAGCCAGACTCACCGAGTCCACATACAACCACTTCCAAGGTCTCTGAAAGCCCCCAGTGATGCTGAATAAAGGTACTCAGGAGAGCAAACAACAGGGAATCAGAGTCAAATCCTAGTTCAGTCCACAAGCATTGGGGATCAAGTCCCATGCAAGGAGCTGTACAGACACACACTAGAGGAACCTCCTTCTCTGTGTTGCACTCATGCAACACAGGATAGCATTGGGTCTGAATAAGAACTAAGTGTCCTGAGCTCTGTCTTAGCCTGTGCATGCATGGAAGCATTGCTGCGGTCTGCTGGGCGATGCCAAGCACCAGGCTCACAGCCTGCTGGGGGTTGGGATCCGAAGCCTGGGGTGGGCAGAGCTATGACTAGCCCCACCTGCTCTTAGAGTTGCATGGCATTTCCAGTTCATTCGTGTGTTGTGGCCAGATGAGACTGGTGTATTTATTTGCTCCGATCAGCTGCACGCCAGCTGCACAAGTGCTATTGTTGCTCACAGATGTTACGTGTCTCCTCTTTGCTGCCAAGCAGAGATGTGCTGTGGTGTGGGTAGCAGTAATCCAGGCACCCTTAATCTCCTTCCCCCATTTTGTGTCATACCCACTCTGTAGCATCTCTCCAGTGCTCATTTGAAAGAAGCCCATGCCCACACTGGTTTTACATGGTGGTAGTTGGACCCTCCAAGGACAGCAGTCACCCTATGTTCTTACATGCAGTGACCCAGCACTTGGTCACACCTCTGCTGGAGAAGATATTCTGGGTGAACTGTCTGCAAAATGCACTGTGAAAAGTCATCCAGATCTTGGCTAGTCCTCTCTCAGGCTGTCACAAGCTTGCCCATGGATCCTGCTTTCTTTGGCTCTTATTGCAAAGGTTCTTCCTCTAGTGCATTCACAGGGGGAGAAAGTGTCAGTTGTAATGGGAAGGATAGGAAATGCAACGTGGTCTTCTGTGGTCCCACAGTCCCCACCACCTTGCTTGCCCTTTCCTCCTCCTGTGTCAAGGTCTCTTTGCTGAAGCTCTGGTTATGGGAACAGATTTTCTTATAATAACTCAACTGACCAAAATGGGGTAACCCTTTCTTGGATGAGTGCTGCGCGATGTGCTGCATGCTGACCAGAGACCCATTCCACCCTGCACAAGTGGGGGTTCCCAGCATCAGAAAGGATGTAAGATTACCTGTGCTGTGCTCTCTTTCTTTACAGTGTTATCTCTAATAAATAGCATTTTAAAGGATGCCTTACAGGGTCTGAGTGCCTTTGTGTCACTGGGATCACCACAGATGAGCAGCTCCTGGTGCAAAACTCCTCCCTGCAAGGTGAGAGGCTGCAGCAGCAAGGAGGCTGTTTCACCATGGCTGTCCAGGGTGAGGTGACAGCAAAAAACAACTCCCACTTTTCAAACTCCATGGGCTCGCCTAGCCTGACTCTCCTTGCCATACACTCAGTGATGCTCCATGGAGCCGGACTCCCCCTCCAGGTTCCAGGCAACTTCTCTCTCACTGTCCTCGGTTTGAGATGGGAGGCGGTGTGGTTGCAGAATGGTCTGCGGCTCCTCGGGCAGATGAACAGCCCCTGAGGAAGCTCTGTGCTTGTTGGGGAGAGCTCAAAGGTCCGGCCGGCTGATGCTGTGACTGGGGCAGTGTTCAGGAAAGGAATAAGTACATGGCAAGCACACGGGGGGGTCATATTTCTGCTAAACTCTATCAATCTGAGGTTCTGGCACTTCCTGAACCAAGAACAGTGTTTTGTGTTGAATATTCCTTTTTTTTTTTTTCCTGTGGATTTGTCTTACTGCTCAGTTGAGCCCCTGCAGACTTTTGGCGTTTGCAGTTCACTCTGACAAAATGTTCCAAAGCTTAATCCTGTTGAGTGAAAAACACCTCCTGTAATTGGTTTTAAATTTGCCACCTGCTATTTTATTTAATGAGTCTTAGTTCTTGTATTAAAAGAGACAGCAAGCAATTACACCTGAATGTCCCCTTCAAGTCACTCAGGATTTAACAGAGCCCTTCCCCACCCCTTCAGTTATTGCCCTTCCAGACTGGAGCGTCCTGGTTCACCCAGCTCTTCCTTGCATGGAAATTATTTTAGGAGGTCTTTGTTGCCTCTTCCCAAAATCCTTCTCGTCCCTGCACGGGGACGTGGAAAGTGAGAGCATCTGCTTCATTGAGGTGGTCAGATCAAGACCTTTGCAGCTCAAAGGGAAGAGTAAGGAACGGGGAAAGACACAAAACACACAGAGGAACAAACCTGATAGGTGATGGCAACAACAGCAAAGACCAAAACTCTGCCAGCCACTAGTTGATAGGCCATTATGAAACTTGAGTTCAGCTTTGGAGAGCATCAGCCTGGCTTTTGTAGCTGGTAACAAGTGGGAAGTGTTGGATGAGAGCATTTAGGCTGTCTGAGGATCCCGTGGGACTGTGCAAAACTGACAAAGGAACCCTCGGGAAGGGCCAAAGGTGGGAAGAGGGGCATTGGGGAGGGGGAAATCAAAGGGATGGGGTACAAAAGGGGCTGACTGCAGCCGCACGGGGGTCAGACAGCGAAGCAGCCTGCAGGATCCGCCTGCCCTGCGTTCCCGTGCGGCAGACCGCAGGTGATGGGCAGCAGCAGTCTGGCAGCAGTGCTGCAGCTCGGTGGCACCTGAGACATGCTCAACAGGTGCTAGTGACTCCCTGCTGCGGGCAATAAAGTCTGTTGAAGGCTACACAGGACCATGGAAATTGAGCTGTGGGTCAGAGCGAGAGTCCTGCAAGCTCGCTGTTTTCTGTCCGAGCACATTGAGAGGATGTGCTGTTTCATGTACACCATCCCCTCCAGGCTGATCGTCTCCAGCCCTGGTTTCGGCACGATGTTCCTCAGCCTGTTACATTTTCTTGTGCATGCAACTTCTACCTGCACTAAGCCCCATCATCTCTGCGATGAAAACCAATCAGATATCAGAGAAATTGCTGAGAATACTTAAAACGTTACTCCTTAACATACTGTTAACAAACCCTTAATGTACTATTCCTGAAATATTTCTTTGACCATTCCCTTCATTGTTAACAGCCACACATAAGCCCTGGAGTCGCATACAAAGACACTTTCAATATTGTTTTTCAGTGGACCTTGGCTTATGGTCATATATGGAAATAGGGAGAAACTACATTTAGTGTATATCAGAAACCTTTCTAGAACGGTCATTACCCTGTATGCTCTCTCTGACCACTGATACACACTGTATTGGACCCAGCAGCTTGCTTTTCTCCAAAGCATCTTCCAAAAAGTTATTCAGTCAAATTCTGAAAACCTCAAAAGCTGGAGAATTCAGCATGTTCCTAATGCTTTCACTAACTTATTCCAGTGGTTAAATACCACCACTGCAGAACGCACACCTTTTTATGTGGACTCCAAAGAAAACTGCTTTTTGGCCTCCGACCTGGGACTCTCATTACACTGGAAATGCCAGGGAAGCAAACTCACCCACCGAAATCCCTCCCAGGCGGGTATAAACACACAGGTATAAACACAGCGTTAAATTAATGTGGCTGCTGGGGTTTGGAAGTCGCAGCAAGGTGAACGAGAGAAGCATTTGAGTTTAGCGTGATGCTTTGCATGAAAAAACATCTTGTCCCTTATGCAGAGGAATGAGTGAACCTTATGACTGGAACTAGATAACAAAATCAGATTCCCATTCCCCTGAGCCTTCTCACCCTTGGTTCATGTGTCTTTCTGTCTGAGAGCCACTTCTGCACAGCACAGGTGGAAGAAATCAGGCAGTTTGGGTACTATGGCAAGTCTAGCCTTGACAAAACCTAGCTCACCACCGCTGACTGCCTGAGTGCTCCCAGCTTCTCCGGAGACACTCCCTGCCTGCAGTGACCTCCGTGCTGCCACAAAATGCCAAATGCTAGCTGGAAGGCTGTTCAGCCATGCCTGTGCTAAGCTGCAGTGCTGTAAGCACACCTGCAGACCTACATCCTCGCAGGGCACGTGCTCTGTGCCGCTGATGTCCTGCGCGCACGCTTGCGCGACATCTGTGGCACAACATGGAGCAGGGAGCTCTCATCTGCTCGCCTTGTGTCCTGCGAGCGGCCGTGCGGAGCTTCCCTTTGCTCCCCCGGCCGCCCTCCGCATCAGGTATGCAGCAGGAGGCTGAGGACTGGCTGGGTGCTGGAGGAGGTGCTGAGCCTCCTCAGGGTCCCTGTCACTGGGTATAGAAACAGCCGCAGATTACAGAAACCCACCTGTGGTGCCCAAGAAGTGCCCTGGGTGCCTAAGCTGCAGCTGGAGGACATCTAGAGGAGATCTGCACAGGGCTTGGTCAGCAGCTCAGCTGCCCAGATGCTGGGGATTTTGGCTGAGCCGAGGTGTCTTCCAGGCTGCACGGACAGCCTTGGCTGGGCCTGAGTGCATGTGCAGGCATGGACGTGCAGGCACAGTGACAGACACATCTTCGAGCTGAAGGAGCAGAGGTCGACTCAGTGGCTTGCAGGCTGCCAGTGGTCAGAATGGGGTTTCTGCCGGGCACCCCTTTGAGCAGCTGAGATGCCGAGTAGGTCTGTGCCTGCTGCAGCGATGGGGGGGGTTGGAATGTCTCAGTCCAGAGTTGCTCTTTTGGGTAGCTGTTATGCTTAGGAACTTTTTCACCTTAAACTGCTACCATCTCACCAAGAGAGGGAGGATATTAGCATCTTACATAGGCATTCTTTAGCATAGAGGACATCTGTCTGGTAAAAACACAGCATCAACAACATCACTCTTCTGGCACGGGGCTAACTGCCTCCGTTATAGTTGTCGGGGAGAAATAAGCATCGCTGAGGGATTGTTTGTTCCATCCCAAGATGCACAGCACAGACCAGGTAAGCTCCTGGCAGCGTCTGACTCTCCACTGGATAAGGAAGGTGACTATATGCAACTAGATCTTATGGCATTTGGCCCCAAACAAGTGAGTTTCTCCCAAAACCTTTTTTTCCATTTTGCGCTCTGATTGTTATTTCTAGCATGATTTATTGGCAGAAAAATGAGGGTACAGCACCTCCACCCTATGATGCAGAAGCCTCACAAGCTTCATCCCAAGCACAGTTAATAGGCGCCCGTGGATCTATGCACCATGAACGCGATCGTTCCTGTTTTCAGCCTGTTCAAATCGGTGATGTTTACCATCTGCCCCAGGTGCATTCAGCTGTGACTGGGTAAGTAGTTCCCCAGTGCAACCCAGCGGAAGAGCCGCTCTGAAAGGCGGAACCTGGGAAGTGGAGCACGGCAGAGTTGGGCTCTCAGTGTCCAGGGCTAGGGACGCCCCCAGGAAAATCCCAGACGGTACCTGGCATAAGGGGGGTGTGTGGAAATCTCAAAACCAGGGCACGTTCACGTTGTTCCCAGGCTTTTCTTTCAACTGCGTTCCCATTTTGGAAATCAAGACCATCACTGTTGCTGGGCTGTAGTTCATACTCTTCAAGGTTGTTCTGTGACCCAAACTGAATTAGGTAGTCACAGAGCGTATTGCTCCTCCTGGAGGAGCGAATGCCTGTTGTTTTGCATATGGGATACTAAGATTTGGGCCATATTCCATAACCTGAGTGCTCCATCTAATTTGCTCTGACAGCCAGAGTGGGGGCTGCTAGTGCTATTTGACACAAGTGAGGGAGAATTTTTCCTCCTGCATGCTATATCTGTCAAAAAACAGGCAGTGCTGAAGCAAACCAATCTGAAGAGAAAACAGAAGAAATATTGGATAGTAAGGCCATGTCTAAAATAGTGGGGGGAGTTTTATGAAGCTCTTCCTTGGGTATAGAAAACCTGTTTTTGACCACTTTCAAATTCAATGCTTAACTGCTGTTTTTGCCCCTCCTTGCAGGTACAGTGACATATCCAGCTGAAGGATGATCTATGTCTGAGTGGTCAGCATGATGTGAAATATTATCCAATTATCTCATAATTACCCCAAATTCTGGGAAATAAACCCTTATGGGGCCTCAAGGACATTTATTGCTAACCTCTGCAGTGCCCCTGACACTGACAGTCATCGGATCAAGGTGACTCACCCGTTAGAAAAGGATAGCTTCCACATCAGTAATTATTTCATATTCATTCATCAGAAGGACACAGTTTTGCTATTGGGAGCAATGGATTCAGTATTAGAAAATGGTCACGTATAATTTTTTTTAAAAGCTAATGGCTTTAATGCTGGGACATTTTACCTCCAGCAAACCACCACTATTACTGACGCATTTTTCTGAAAAATGTGGGTTTATCAGATGCTAGCTGGCTGACCCTGCCTTTTGTTTCAGAAGAGAGACAATTTATTTTATTAGCCCAAAGGATGTGGTTGGAAGATGAAGCTTGCAGAAGAGCCTTCTTTCTACACAGCGTGCTGATGTGAACAACAGCCTCCGATCACACTTAGCTACCACCCCTCTCTGCTTTATCATTTGTGCTTTTAGGAGTCCTCATGGCTTCACACAGAGAGTGGTCAGAGGGGGAAATCCTGTCTGTACGGGGGTTTCTGACAGGAAACTGTGCATGCAGTGATAACACAATATTACTGTAATAATATTTCTGCTTAAAGTCAGTCAGGTCCTCAGACTGAGCCTGGATGAGAAACTCAAGAGGCACAAAGTCTGGCTTAAGTCCAGCATGTTCAAGAAAAACAAGCAAATACACCTTTATGTTTGATAGCTGAGAAATCTAAACTGCCTATGCGATTTGCTGACGAAAACAGAGGAAGGCTAAGAGTGATGGTGGGGCTCTACCAAGATCCAAGTATTTATTATTACTGAAATAATACCAAGGAGTTCAAACCCCCATATCGCTGCTTAGTGAAGATCAACTTATCACTAGGCAGAAGATCCTATCCTATATGCAGATAAGGAATATCAAAATAGGCTTACAACAAATGAGGTGCATGGGACAGTGTTAGAAAACCTACATTTAATGAGAAATTTTTGATGGAAACATGAAAAGTAGGAGTAGAAGGAACCTCAGGATGGACTACAAGATTGTAGGCCATCTGCTACCCTGAAAGACAACAGCTTACCCAAACCAACCCAGAAGGTTTTTTAGTAAACCTGTTCTAACATTCCTGGATGGCACCTCCATACGTCTCCAGAAAATCTCATGCATGCAAGGGGTCCTCGTGCTTCATATCCTGTGGGCTTTCGATTATTTCGTTGCTCTCCTTTTGCTGACAGGTCTTTGTGTTCCTTTACAGAAGGTGCTCCCCCGTGGGTTTGGTGCTGAGAATGGGAAGGTTTCTCTGCGTGCCCTGGATACGACCCTCCTACTGATACTTTCCGACATAGTCTTCACTTCAGGTTTTATTCTCTTGTTTATTTTAGCAAACTGTGACTTCGTTGACTAACGTTTGCCTTGTCTTCTCTGGTACTTCCCGAAGCTTTGCTGTAGAGGTGCTGCCTACTCTATTTCTATTTTGAAAAAATAATATAAAAACCCCTATAGATTAATATTACTGCCAGACTAACCACTTGGATACTAACATTTACTGACATAAATCCTCCCATTCCTACCAGCCCGACGGTGTGAACTGCATTTCTAGTTTCACATCCAGCATGTCAGGATAGTTCTTAATTTCAGCCTTCTCCTCATTGTACTTTCAGCCCTTCTGCCTTGTTCTCACAGATTAATTAATAAGCAGTCTCCCTGTCCAATCACCAGAAGGATGCTGGAGTTACACCAAAAATGTTAAATAGTCAGGCAGAATAATAATAAAGATGTCAGTTTGGTACATTCATATGGAATACACTGATTAAAGGCCTGATCTTATACGGAAGATCAGATCTATGTACCCAAAATGACATGACAACGATGACATTCAGACCCAAAGAAACCTCTGTTTTCCTAAAAGCTCATTGATGAAAAAAGTGAATAACGTCAGAAAGAAGACAGCTTCTTTCAAATCCCTGTTTGCTTCATCTTTGACAATGAATAATTGATAGCATTTCTTTCAAAAAGTCTTTTTTCCAATGAATTTTGCCTTCACTTTGTGGTAGTTTCACTTAGATCATTCTCCCCTTTCTCGTTTCTGAACACATTATGTGAAATGTGTCAAAAGCATAATTACAGTCAAGGCAGATTTAATTTTCTGTTTCTTCCCTGTCAGCAAGGCATGCTACCCCATCTAAAGGAAAAATTAAGTTGCTTTGTCACAATTTGTTCCTAAGAAATTCACGGTTGCTGCTACTTACTTCCCTGATATGGCAGGCGTGCTCTATAAATATTTGGTTTGTCTGTTTCAGTATTTTTCAGGAAATAAATGTTAACCTGACTGGTTTCTAATTCCCTATTGCATCTTTACCCTTTTCTACGTTTCTGAAGTCAGGCCCTAGGGTTACCTTCTTCCAGTCTGGTTTTCTTTCTTACTTCTCTTCCGTTCAGTCTCAAAGAGATCTGCCACCCACCTTTGGTCTGCTCCTGCCCGCTCTTTAAGTACTCTAAAGGGAGCATCACCCTGCCCTTATGCTGCCCTCGTAATTTAAAGCCATCTGTTTTCTTAACTTTTTAACTTTTTTTCCCCCTGATATATTACTTTGCTGCTGATGTAGACTACTTTAGGGAAAAATAATTTATAATTTTAAAAAAACAATAAATGCCATGCCCGTTCATATTGTTCATCATTCAATATGCTTCCCTAGCAATTGAATAACAAAACAATCTTACATTAAGCTGTGTCTAACTAAATGCAGATTGCTTTTTGCCTTTCCCTTCCTTTCTGTTTCTTTATATGCTCTTACTATTTCTTTCTGTAAATCATTACTAGTTTGACCAAGCTCAAAAGCTTATGTTTTTTTTTTCTCGTGCAAAGGTGGTGATTTATGCATGATGATTTTTAGTGCCCTCTTCCTTATTTGTTCTACAGATGGGGTTTGAAAAAAAATAAGCTTTTTTTAAATTACGTCTTTAATGAACTGCATAGCTTCCTGAAAAATATTATTCTAGATATTTTCCTCATGAGATATGTCAGTTTTACCAAGTCCACTTCACTGAAGTCTAGTGCTTCCAACTACAAAAACCAAACAAGCAAACAAAAAGAGCAAATAAAACCCCTACAGAATAAAGATCTTTAAAAAGTTGTAGTCCTGTTCAGTGGCACTGCTTCTTTCCTTGAAATAATTACCATGGGAAATTTAATATTCCTGTACATGCCTGTGGAGCTCTTGTCTGGGCAAAGCTGTAAGCCCTGGACTAAAGTGAAGTATCGCATCGGGGTGAAAGGTATTTCGGGACTGGGCTGAGACCAGTTTCTCCTCACCTTGTTACCAAATTCTCCCTCTCTACTTGCAGCTGCCCACCTCTGGCTCTCCATCCCCTCCTGCTCTGGCACGCCGCAGTCCTGGCTGCCACCAAGGCTCCTGGTGATCCCTGTGGGGCACAGCCTGCCCGAGACTGCGCACATCATCCCCGCCGTGCTGCCGCCTCATCCTCACCCCTCACAAACATCGTTTGTCCAGTGACCTGGGTCACAGCAGTCTTTTGCAGGCCAGCCGCCTTCTCCTTTTCAGCCACAACATTCCTCAGTCTGTTCACACTTCCCTGGACAACCTGTGCGAGCAGCTTCCACCTGCGCTAAACCCACCAGTTCTGGGATGAAAAACAACCAGGTCTGGGAAAAGACGCTGAAAAGACTCAACCCTCAGACCTTGTCATCCTGCAAGGTCTCCAGTCATCCTCCTGTCCTTTCAGAAAGCTGCACAAACCAAAGCACAACCGCCAACACAGCCGGGTTCACTGACCTTCTCCTTCCACACCCCAGAAAACCACCCGCAGAGCCAGGTTTTTCCAGATCTGCCCCAGCCTGTGGCACTTGGGCTCTCCCAGGCGGATGGAGAAGCATCTGCAGTCGGAGGCAGGAGGGACGTCGCCTGCCGCACTCGGCTCCCACGGCACAGCACCACTGCAGGAGGATGCCCGGGGGGCACTGGCAGTGCTGCCCCCCCCCCCCGCCCCAGACACCCACCCACACTGCTCAGGCTGCTGCGGACATGCTCGCTGCCCTTCCATCTTCCCCTCGCCCTCGGCAAACCCTTCTTTGACATCTCTGCTGCACTGGCATTTCCCTAAATACCTTGGCATTTCCAAAGGAGTCAATGTGCAAAAGCAGCCCCCGTTTTCCTGAACCCCGTCCACCTCATCCTGACACCTGCTTGCTGCCTGGCTCCCCTCTGAGACAAGGCCTTACTGCCTTGAATGGGGCTCTTCTATTTTTTTTTTTTCTCCTTTTCATCCGAGTTCACTGCCACAACACCGCCCAGCTCGAGCCTGACGGCTGGCTCAGGGATTTTCCAGGCTGGGATTTTCAGAGCCTGTTTGGGGGCTGTGTTCAGGGTGCCCCAACGTGGTGGACCCACACGGACAGCACAAATTGCTCAGACCTGTTTCTACAGACAGTAGCTCAGGACCCCCACTACAGTGGGTATCCCTGGAAGCTGCTGCCAACCCTCAGTCTCCCCTAAATCTGACACCCGAACCCCTGGTCCCTCCAATCCACACCTCAGACCCCAAACCCCTCACTCTCCCTGCTTTGGCAGAAGTTTGCTAGTGGATTGCACGCACCTGCAAACACACACATTCCTTTAATAATAATTTAATAACTCCCAACTATTCCTTTCGTCAGCCCTCCACTAAACATCCCATGATAAGTCCTGTACAGCTTCATAGTTCTCTTGTTCAATCCTCAGATTCTCCTGCGGGCACCCCACAAAGATCCTATATCCATTTGGGTAATAATCCAGGAATTTGCATAGTCCTGGAGAGTTTCTTCTAATGAATTGCTCTAGTTTCCAAACAGGGACAAGGGCTGAACCATTCACCTCTGATGGTCTTAGGAGCAGTAGATGCAGAGGAATGAGCCTGCCTAGTTTTCCCCACCTTGTTACTGTCCCTCTGATCTCGGTCTGGCCTTTCGGGGGGGTCCCTTGAGCAGACGTCATCAGCTGTCCCTGCACGTGGAATCAGTCAGCAGAGCCCCTAATGAACTGCAGGGTATCAATAGCATAGGAAGTGTTTTCATCCAGAGGATGTGCAGTGGGAAGATGTATTTAAGAGGTTGACTTGGCCCATGGTACCAGGCCTCATCCCACAGCTGTCACCTGCCCTGCCTCATACAGGGACACCCAGGCAAGAGGACCCTGAGGATGTCCCTGGGGATCTGTTTAGTTTTCATGCTGTCGATGATGGGGTTCAGCATGGGAAGGACCAGCGGGTGGACGTTGGCCATGAACACATGAATGAGAGGAGAAGCATGCTGGCTGTACCGGTGAGCCATGGGCAGACCAGCCATAGGCATGTACAGGATCAGGACTGCCAGGATACGAGACAGGCCATTGTTCAAAGCTTGAGATGCTCCCTCTGGGGTGTGGTGCTCAGAACGGCCCCAGGAATTATAGGATGCAAAGATGAGGAGGAAACCTAACATCAGGAAGAGACTGGTTAAAGCGAAGCCACACCAATTATTGAACATGATGACTGCACACACCAGCTTGATCAGGTCCTGATGCAGACAGCAGGCATGGGCATGGGACTGGCAGAAGGGCAACGCTTTTAATACCATAGATGGGGGAACAGTTGGTAAGGCGCACCTGCACGGGCAGCCAGCCCAGTCCTGCCTGTCCTGGCACCGGTGAGGATCAAGGAGTATTTCTGTGGGTAGCAGACGGCCACATAACGATCAAAGGCCATGGACAGAAGCACCGAGGACTCCAAGAATGAGTACAAATGAGTTAAAAATAGATTGAGCAAGACAAATACAAAGACTAACCTGCCTGGCGTCAAACCAGAACACCCTCACCACCGTTGGCATTGTAGACAGAGGCAAACCCAAACTGGTGGCAGCCAGCATGGAAAGGAAGCAGTACATGGAGGCTCGGATCAGTGCTGGTAACGGACAGGATTGTCCTGTTCCCCAGAAGCGACACAACACAAATGAAGGTGAAGGGAAGAGAGCCAGATGCCGACAGTTTCCAGCCCTCAGATCCCCATAAGGATAAATGTGACTGCGGTGGAGGTGGACTTTTTGAGAGACACGATGTACCAGAGATGGCCAGCAGTGAAAAAGAAATAAAGAAATCAAAGTAGCAAGTGTAAGAGGACATAGCAAACATGTAAATGTGACAAATGTGAAGCCAAAGCTGAAAGAACACATGTCAAATAGGGACATGGACCAGATGCCACAAACTTCAGGTCCTGGAGAGCCCAGCTGATGGGCATTCAGTTACATTAAGGTAAGGTCATACACAGAAGACATCTATAAAGCAGCTCCTTTTGGGTTCTCCTTCTCAGGTGTAAAGTGCTGGAAAAATCAGAGATGTTGTTGAAGATGTGTTAAATATCTCTCTCCAGGGCCCTGTGGTTTGAGCAGGGTGTTGGACCACAGACCCACAGACCTCCCTTGCCAACCTACTGGATTCTTTGGCTTTATGATCCTGGTGCCTTGCTCCTGTGAGGAAGGCAGATCCCTGCTGGAGGCACCGGCAGGGAGCTGCCAGCGAAGGATCTGCTGCCTGAGCAGACCTGGAGGTACTTACAGGCTCTTCCAATAAGTCCCTCGAGGGCTGTGGAGTAAGCCCCACTCCTCTGCAGTGTGATTATGGAGCCCCACACCACAGATGAACTCCTTCCTGATCCCAGTAAGCTCCAATCCACACAGTAACATTGCCCAGGATGTTTTCAGAGAGGTTGGGAATTGCCAGCCCAGCATGCCCACAGTATCCAGGGTGGTGCAAATTCATGCATAGTAGCAAAGGAAACATCCCATTCCATTACCCTAATTCATCTCAGCCCTTGGTGATACAGAAAGAACGTGGATGTTATCCACTGCGTGGAGGTGCACCTTGTAGGGTGTGCATCCCAAGCCCGAGCACGCAGCCTGGGCCAGAGCCAGGGGGAGGCTGGTGGCCGTGAAACTAAAGAAACGGCCAAACTATTCCGTGCACCATTTCAGCTGAAAGATGCCGTCAGCCACAGCGAACCCTGATGAGATCTGTGCAGGGACAGCAGAACCCCTTGGCCCCTGCACGGTCCGAGAGCTGTTGGACTGGTCAGGGGGAGAGGAGCCACTGCTAGCTCCAGTTAAGTGATGGCTCGTGCAAGGAGAGCATGAAGTGAGGTGAGGTGCACAGGCCCCAGAACAGGGCTACAAAGGTGAAATCAATGAGCTGGTGATCTGGAGCAGAGATTACAGGAGCTCTTCACTGAAGAGCCACCACCTCCCCCCCCCAGCCACACAGCATCTCCTGCAACACAGCTCCTAACAGGCAGCCCTCAGTGATACTCCCAGCTGCTCACAGCAGCTCCTCAGCCTGGCTCACCCCAGTGGGATGGTAAACAGCGAAGAGGGTGGATAAAGAGAGTGAAGTGATGCAGGGCCAGCCTGGGGTTTGAAGGTATCATGAGCAATGTAAGGTCAGTGCTTCCCTACGGCAGACTCAGCCATCAGCGTTTGCTTTGCAGAGAAAAGGAGCATATCTAGACTTGCAGCTGGAGGTGGTGACTGCTCCAATAGTTAAGGAGCTAAATCTTTAAGCTGGGTATTTTTGCCACTTCTAAAATTCTCCTCAGTTATGTCCATTTCTGCACTTCAAGAGATTTTCTTTGAAAACAATATCATTGAAATAACGAGTGAGGAGTGATATTTAGCAGGCTAGGATTAATGCACAAATGATTGCAGAGTCAAAATCTACTACAAACAAATACATGGAATAGCACAAGCAAAACATTTAGTATTTTAGCTCAACTCAGGGCTGAGCAGATGAATTTAGACTGTGATAAGAGACAGGCAGCTGATCTAATCAGCCTCTTCAGGATGCCTTTTTGTAGAATAGCTTCATAAAGCAAAATTTTTTGTATAGCATGCAACAAATGGTCCCAGCTCAAGTGAGAACAATGAGTAGTTGACTCTGCTAACCAGACACAACAAATCACTGTAGCCCAACAGATACCACATAACTCAGGAAGTCCCCATCCAAAATATCCCCCATGCAAGGAAATGCTAAAGCAATGACAGAGATGAGCTGTCTCTAGCCTGCAGTCTTCCCATCCCCTCCCTTGGTCAGAAGTTGCTGGCTCTGTCTGAGGCAGAGCTGCCTCTGAGAGGCAGATCCTGTGGATCTGTTTAGTTTTGCTGCTGTAGATGAAGGGGTTCAGCATCAGGAGAGGGGAGATGGGGGGGACGGACCAGCAGATAGACATCGTCCATGATTACTTGAATGAGAGGAGAAGCATGCTTGCCATACCAGTGGGCCATGGACAAGACAACCAGGATCAGGACTGCTAGGATAGGGGACAAGCAGTTTTTCAAAGCCTTGAGGTGCTCCCTCTGGGATGTGATGCTCAGAATGGCCCCAGCAATATATGGCATGAAGATCAGCATGAGATCAAAACTCAGGAGAACAGCTACAGCAAAACCATACTAGTTATTGAATGCAATGCATATTAACACCAGCTTGATCAGGTGCTGATGCAGACAGTAATGATAACCTTAATTCCAGAAGTGGAGGAATGCTTGATGAGACACCTGGACCAGCCCAGGACACCAGCCTGACCCTGTCTATCCTGGCACCGGTGAGCACAGAGTAGCAGCTCAGCAGGTAGTAGGTGGCTGCATAGCAATCAGAGGTCATGGCTGGAAGCACAGAGGACTCCACAAAGGAGGAGGAATGAATTAAAAAAAAAGATTGAGCAAACCAAGCATCAGGACTAGCCTGCCCGGCATCAAACCACAAAAGCCTCATTACTGTTGGTATTTCAGAGACAAACCCAAACTGGTGATGGCAGCACAGCTCGGAATTGATACAGGGGCTCACAGAGGCATAAGTCAGTCCTGGTGACAAACAGGGTTGTGCAGCTCCCTGCAGGTAACAGAAGATAAGCAGAAGAAAATGGGATAGAGCACAAGCTGCAACCATCTTCCATGCCAGCAATGCCAGTCAGTATTAACACCAAGGGTTTGCAAGCCAGAGCTCCGTAATTCATACTGTAACACGGAGACGCTGCATTACATCGCTACAGGGTGTTTTAAACAAAGGTCCCCTCTCTCCCCCACAGAAAGAATTTGAGGGCAGAGCCTATCCTGGGAAGCAAGAACAATTATGCTGCTGTTAGCAGCCTTAGCAACACAATCCTCCTCCAGCAAGAGGCGAGGGATGGAGGAACTAACTGTAGCTGCAGCCCAGTTTGCCCAGGTCTCAGGCAGTAGCTTGCAATAGGCAAAATTATCCTACCCTTGCCAAGCACAGGAACAGTACCAACAGGACCAATGAAGTGGCCAGGGAGCAAGTGTCTACAACTAGGAGTTTCTCATAAAGAGGAGATGCTGGCTGCAGTATCACTTGCAGCTAATCCCAGAGTAACTTTCGAAGGATAAAACTGACAGTGGTGGAAACAGCGAGGTCAGGTGTCCGTCCAGGGACAGGCCTGCAGGCAGGGTTTTCACATCAGCATGGGACAGGAGGACATCACACCAGCCCTGAACAGGTTACCAATATGCTTCTACAAGACAAATACCTGAGCATTATTTAGACACCACGGTAGATCTGACCAGAAGCTGCACAGACAAGCCTGTGGACAGTGTGAGCTGCCTGAATGGGACTTTCCTTAAACTTAAGCAGCCTTGCCTTTAGAGGTGTTTTATTTTTGTCCTTTATGGAGATTGCTGTCACAGGAGTCAGCTCCATGTGCTTCCTCCTCCCCATTCCTAGCTGGGTCAGGCAGGGCAGGCCCATGCCCCACATACGGGCTAGAAAACATTTTTGACTTTAAGCCGGGGTCAGTCCTAGGATAGCTTCAGCTTTTGCAGGCAACACATTGAGGTTAGAAAGGGAAAGAAAAAAAGCACTTCTGTGTTTTGTATAAAGGCAAGGAATAAGTAACAGCTACACTAGAGGCTGTATCATTAGGAGCATTTCAGAAATCCAATAAACCAGAAAAAGTTCTGGGAATAGGTGCTTTGATCTAAAGACTCCTTAAAGGATTTGAAGTACTATAAATCTCTGCAGACTGGACAGCTGTGGACTTTGCCTAATCTGAGCAGCCCTGTGCATTTCCCTACCGCTCTCCCCTTTGCCATTCTTTTCAAAAGTTGAAGTTTTGCTAAAGGCTTATTTTCACTTCTGAGGAAGAAAGATATGCAGAGCAGTAAGCCTTTGCACAGCTACCCACGACATCTGCAAGTCTCACATGGGAGGCTGTGAACTATTGCTCCCAAGGGAAGGGAAAGTTTTGAAGCAGCAGAGAGCCAAAAGCAGGTCATAGGCAGGAGGAGGAAGGCTGTGCCAGTCAACCTGAACCGCACAGCTGGAGCGAAGGAGCAGGAGTTTTCCATAGGCAGTCTCTGGACAGCAGGACAAGGGCAGCTCTGCTAAGATGCTCCTCAGTCACCTGCTGGCTGGGCGGGCAGGTGCCACTTGCACCAGGCTGCAGCAGCAATTTAGCTCCAGCAATCCATGCACAGAAGGTCAGCCTGCTCCTGCACCCAGCTTTGAGGGGCCTGGCTCAGAGGGAGGAGGAAAAAGCAGAGAAGTGGCTGTGACTAGAGAGGAGACATTACAGGTGCTTCTCCTGGCTGTCTGTGGTCTGCTGCAGGAGCACCAGTGTGGATATGCAGGCAACGCTGGGCCTCCTCCAGCATAGTACTTTGCCACAACCACATTGGGGTTTCCCTGGGCAGGGTCAAACCACATCTGGATGCAGCGTCCAGAATGGGGCAGAGCAGCTAAGGAGCCATCAGGACCCAGGAGATATACAGCTACCCAGGAGTCTATATCTTTCCTACCCCTCAGGCAGAGTCCTACATGTACAGATCCCCACACCCACCCCAGACCAGCAGCTTTGTTCTACCCCCTCAATACGTACTGAAGTACAACAAGGCTGATTCAGAGGAGTATTTTATTATCACCCCAACCCTTCAGGGAGTCAGAGCAATCTGAAAGTCCAGACACCAGAGCTCAGCCAAGGACCTTGAACAAGCACTGCCAACCCCACACACAGCCATGAGGTGGGGACAGATGTGAAGGAGCTCCTACATCAGAGCAAAGACACACAGTATTGCCCTTCCTAGGACGGCAAGGAAATAACTGCCTTTGTCAGCAGCTGAAAGTAGAGGCAGGTATCAAGGTCTAACAACTCACACAGAACACTTACTGGGATGCTTGACCAGTTTGAACAGACAGGCTTAAGTTACCTATTCTAGGTTGTCTTGTAGGGCAGCTGGAGCAGTCCAAGCCACGTCCCTTCAGGGAGCAGTCACAGGGACCCCCATCCACGAGATCTACAGCCCTCAGCGAGCACCACAAGGGCCAGAGGCACCAGGACCAGGACAGGCCATGGCAGAGCACACTCAGCTTTGTCAGCCTCAGGAGTCGTGTTTTCCATCCAAGCAGGGGAAGATCTCTTTTTCCAGGCATAGTACTTTGCCACAACCACATTGGGGTTTCCCTGGGCAGGGTCAAACCACATCTGGATGCAGCGTCCACTGCCACGGTGCTCTGTCGTGTATTTGTAGGAGTTAGACCAGATTTTCTCACATAGGTCTTTCGGACGGGGGAAGACGTGGCTGAAGGGTCTGCACATGGAGCCCCAAGGACAGCGGTTTGTTCCTGAAGACAGGCAGCACCAGAAAACAACATGAGCTAGCACATTTCTGTCCTTTCACCTGTGAGGAGCAGGCCACCTGCCCACAGCCCGTCACTGCGTCTTTGCTGATGGGTGGTGGCAACCCCACAGACAGGGAAGTGCAATTAGGGGTCTTGGCCACCAGGCAGGCAGCAATGGCACCGCCAGGGGCTTCCCTGCAGGGGTGAGGGGAGGCTTGCTCCACAGAGCCCACTGACCTGTTGCCCAGTTCCAGCCCTTGTGCCAGTTCTCTTTGCACGTGACATAGTCCTTGCAATCCTCCCACCACTCCTCACAGTCCTCTTTGCAGAGCGGCACATGAAGAATCCTCTCCCGACGCCAGCTGCTGTCAACCTGCAAGAGAACAGGACCGTGCGTGCTGGTGACAGCCCTTGCAAGCTAAGGGGCAGGATCTGCCGCATCCCACGTTCCCCCCGGCCCCTTCCACTGGGCTCCAGAGCTGACTCTGAGGAGTTTCAGCCCCAGCAGAGGCATGCCTTGACAACAAGCATCAGCCTGTCTGACTGCCTAAGCAGAGGCTAGCAGAGTCCTCTGAATCTTTCCACCCAGCAGGAAAGTTTGCAGTGTCCCTGGAAAGCACTTTCCCATACATGCCAGGAGTATACGATACGGGGGACCAGCACAGAACACATCACACAGCCAGCACAAGCCCTGTTGCCTTAATCACAGCAGATCTGATCCCACCTGGTCAATCCAGGGCCCCAAGTTGGGTGAGCACTCATACAAGCACGTGTCCTGGATGAAGTGGCGCTTGCACTTGGGTGGCATCAGCCCACAGTGGTTCCAGTTGAAGTTGTACAGGTTGGATTGGTCCTTGTGGGCTTCTGAACTGGTGTTGGCTGTGCAGCAGGCGTTGTCCTTCCAGGGAGCACACTACAGCAGAGCAAGAGACAGGCTGGTCAGGGAGGGCAGATGGCAGCTCAAGGGAGCCCGAGGATGCTGCAGGTGCCAGCTCCCTGCGTAGCCCACAGTGAAAAACCTTCAGCAGCAAGAGGATTTTTCTCTCCTCCAGCAAACCCTTGGGCACTGTGGAGTGAAGAGTTCAGGGCTGCAGCAAGGTGGGGATGGAGGAAGAGCGGGAATAACAGTCTGAGGGTCAGATCCTCACCAGGAATTTCATGCCAGCCCGAGGAATAGAAACAAACTCCCTTCTCTTGCATCCTAGTTTGCTCTTAGCCCCATCTCCACCAAGTGCCCAGGAGCAGAGCCCTTCGGTTAGCAAGAAGAGTAACACAGAGGGGGAGCAGATAGAAGTGCCCTTCCTTGCCATCCTTCACCTTGTTCTGACCTGGGGTACATAAGCTTTGGGAAGGGGAGGCTTCCTGGTTAAAGAGGGGTGACGCTGAGCTGGCAGAAGTCCTCACAGCGCTGTATCTGCCCTAGCCATTTGCTAGAATAAGTCAGCGAACAAACAGGCCTGTGCCCAGCACAGGCTTTCTTCCCCAGGCCAGTGGATGCTAAGCCCAAAGCACACACGAGCCCGTATCATCTGGAGAGGGAGGCACGGGGGGGGGGGGGACGGGGGGACGGGATACCCCCTCCCCCACTGGAGAGGGAGGCACGGGGGGGGGGGGGGGGGGGACACCCCCTCCGCCACTGGAGAGGGAGGCACGGGGGGGGACGGGGACGGGGACGGGACACCCCCTCCCCCACTGGAGAGGGAGGCACGGGGGGGGACGGGGACGGGGACGGGACACCCCCTCCCCCACTGGAGAGGGAGGCACTGGGGGGGACGGACACGACACCCCCGCCCCCACTGGGGAGGGATGCCCGGGGAGGGGGGGACGAACACGACACCCCCGCCCCCACTGGGGAGGGATGCCCGGGGAGGGGGGGACGAACACGACACCCCCGCCCCCAGTGGGGAAGGAACGGCCCCCCCCACTCCCCGCCCCCACTGGGGAAGGAACGGCCCCCCCCACTCCCCTCCCCTACTGGAGAGGGGACGGCCCCACCCCCCCACTCCCCTCCCCTACTGGAGAGGGGACGGCCCCCCCCCCCACTCCCCTCCCCTACTGGAGAGGGGACGGCGCCCCCCCCCCCCCCACTCCCCTTCCCTACTGGAGAGGGGACGGCGCCCCCCCCCCCCCCCCACTGGAGAGGGGGAACGCCCCCCCCCCCACTCCCCTCCCCTACTGGAGAGGGGACGGGCCCACCCCCCCACTGGAGAGGGCGGCACGGGGGGACCCAGGCAATCCCACCAACACATCAGCAGGCATACCTGGTCATGCAGCATCCCCTCTGGGCCGGGCTTGGTTTTGTGGTGTTTGGCATCCATACAGATGTTCAGCAACGGATCCTGCGCCGGCATCGCCGTGGAGGCGGCCAAGAGCACAAGCAGCACCTGCCCCATCCCGACAGCCAGAGCAGGGCAACTGGGAAGTTACAGAGCTGTACGGGGAGGGAACAGCATGGGAGGAGTTTTGCAAACAAGGTGCTGCGAGGGCCAGCACTCCCAAGGACAGACCATCAGCCACCCGCAGCCCCAAGGACGCAAGGGCAGCCTCCCCAGGCAGCGCTGTGAGGCCAGCTACGTGCTGTCCTTCGGCCAACACTGCGGGGACAAACGGCCCTTTTCGCGCTTGGGCTGTTCAAGAGTTAACCTCAAACCCCCCGATCACAAAGAGGATGCTGCGTAAGACCCCTTCAAATTGGGGTCCTTTTGCATTAAGGTGCCCCGCTGTTTCAGCGCAGAGCTGTCACCTCCCACGCCTCGACACTGCTCGCTGAGGGGTCTCTTTGGGGAGTGGTTCAGAGGAGGCAGTTAAGTGCACTAGCACACTGATATCTGGTGTGGACCATGAGCTTCAGGATGCCCACCTTGTTTTCAGGAGTATGCTAAGAGAGAACAGTATTTTCTTTGGTTTAGCTGCACCTGGGCTTTGGAGACCCAGAGCTGAGGTCACCAAAGGAGACCCGACTTAAGCAATAGAAGACTTTTCACATAATAATGCCTTAGCCTTCTCTGCCCGCCTAGAGGCTGACTTGCCTTTTAGAGCAATTTACTAAAAGAAAAAACCAACCCCCAAGCAACAAGACACCCCCCACCAAATCAACCAAGTACACTGCAGTACTCCCCCACATTCCTTACCAACAAAGCTTAAGGGTATTACACAATCTCCTTTTAAGAAGCATTTTTGCAAAACAGGAGCAAGACTGACTATTTACAGCATTAAGATAACATGAAACAACACAGAAGGCAGCAATTACAGAACTAAGAAAGTAGACACATAAACCTGAGGACTAGGAAGTAGCTAACTTGCATCAGAACTATACATAAAACCAACAACAAAAACCCCAAACGAAACAACCGACCTTACCAGCCCAGATAGCCTCCAAACCCTCTGTAACACCTTAAATACCCTCAGCAGAGCAACTTCCTGGGGTCAGCTTTAATAGGAAAGCCTTCTAACACAGGTGCTGGCACTTGGCAGTACCTTCTAATGTGTTTAACGAGGTTTAACTTCTGCCAGCATTTGTTACCTTAGAAGCAGTTGTTTTGGTGACAAACAGCTTGTCCAGCCTTTTTTACAAGCAACACCCTCTCGCCTGGGAAACAGTCTAGTATTTTTCTCAAAAGGCAGGTCTTTTATCAACCTTGGCCCTTTCCCCTCTACTTGCCTTACACCAGGCGCTTTTGGTTTGCACCATTGCCCGAGACAGAAAAGCCAAGGAGGGACACGTCCAGGATTCTGCAGTGCACCAAGAATAAGTACGAAAGGGCTAATGCTCATCACAAAAAAATGGCATGCAGGAGTAAGTGCTGTTGTCTCGGACAGAGGAATAATAACTCCCAGCACAAAAACGAAATGCGAGCTGGTGAGGGGACGCAGCGCACCTTGTTGCAAAAGCCTGAGGACAATAACGGAAGCTAAGAGCTGGGGGCAAAGGGGCAGGGTCTTCCTCCTGGAGCAGCACAGGGCTTGGGGCTGTTTTGCTCTTTTCTTCAGTCACATCACTGACGTTTTGGTGATGAACCCGCTTGCCTAAGGAGCTCATCTTCCTAAATTTAATTCATGAACACTTCAGGCTCTAGGAGACCCTGCTTTGTGATTTCCACAGTCTGATGACACGCTGCATGAATAATGACCTCTGTGTGTTCATTATGAACCAGACGCATGCTGTTTTAATTTCTCGTGCTTCTAGCTCTCATATTGGAAGTGACAATGAGCAGATCTCCCCCCGCCCCCCATCTTTGAGCCTTTGCCACCTCTGTCGTATCTTCCTTCTGCTGCCTCTCTCCAACCGGAGCCACGGTCTGCTCCCTCATTTCCCATGACAAGTGTTTTGCTCCCTGAGGCATCAGGATTGCAGCAGTGTTTCAGATGCACAAGGCTGTCCTGGCCTTGTTTTCTGGTCCTTGCCTAGGGATTTCTATTATCTATTTTGGTTTTGGAACTGCCGATCGCTGAACTGTGTTGTCGTATCACTATCACAACTGTGACAGCTTGTTCCTGAGAGATGATTGTTAGCCGCCAGCCTGTCATTTTCTATCTGAAGTGTTCTGGTTTTTTCCCAAAGTGCATCACTGTATGTTTGTTTCAACTGCCTTTTTTTTTTAATCTGTTGTTTTATTGTTCAGTGACTCAGTCTTATCAGAGTCTTCCGCAGATTTTTGCAGCTGGTCCTCCTGTTCCTGGAGTAATTTAGTATCATCAGAAACTCGGTTGCCTTGCTGTTCTCCCCTCCCTTTCCCAGAGAAGATTTGTTGAAAAGCAGAAATCCTAGTACAGATTCCTGTAGGGGTTCACTGTAAAGGATAGCCATGCACCTTTATTTTATGATTCAATTATTCAGTGCTGGGTGGAACTTCAATTTCATGGCTGTTTATTTGATGTTCTTTGGTATGGACCTTACTCAGAGCCCTTGGGGATCCAGGTAGACTCTGTCAGCTGGATCTGCCCCAGCCAGAATCCTTTCCAGCCTTTGGAGGACTTGCAATACGTTGGGGAGTCCTGCCTGCATGTTAGAAGAGCCATACTCCCTTTCCCCATACGGCGGACTTACACATGTGCATATGGATTCAGCCTTTTATTACATTTTCTGCGACCTTTTCCCACAGAGGTACCGTGTTCACGGCTCCGCAGATCCCTCGATCTCTCCAGAAAGCCTGTTAAGGTCTCTCACGTGAGCGTGCAGCCCCTTGCCCTTGCAGGGGGTACCTGTACGCGTGACAGTGCAGAAAATGAGGAAGCCCTCCCTCTCAGTGAAGTGTTGCCCATATCCTCGTGACTGCCCCGCTCTGCCCCGCGCCGGGGCGGCCTCACCCCGAGCGCTGTGGGCAGCGTTGGGCGCCGCAGGACATCGAGGGTACAAAGCTACTGGAGAGGGTTCTGGAGAAGCACTTGGACAAGCCCCGTGGAGACAGGGCGTGAGTTTTGGGGGTGTCCTGTGCAGGGACAGGAGCTGGGCTCAAAGATCCTTGTGGGTCCCTCCCAACTGAGGGCATTCTACGATTCTGTGATTCTGTGATGCTTAATGGGATGGGTGGGTGGCTGGGGGCATCCGCATTCGTTCCATCCAGCTGACTGTGCAACCCATCTCCAGGGTCTGGGATCAGATTGCTTCGGATGCTTCTTCCCTGTGGGCACATTTCGGTGAGCAGCTGCTGGGGAGCAGCTTTAGGGCGAGCCGAGTGCCCCTGGGCACCCCAGGGTCCGCATTAGCCAGCAGCTCAGTGCGCTTGCCTGTGCATCGCTGCTTAGTGCCGCTGGAGATCACAGATCTCTCTGGAGAAGCCTCATGGTGTCCCACGTGGCTTCGCACTGCTGCTGCTACAAAGGGCCATGTGTTCCGTTATGATCAGAATCTCATTTATGGGCAAAAAGCAAACGCATTGTACATAAAGCCAAGAATTAATTGTTAGTGTAATTGAAAACAGGCTAATAGAAGAATCATCGTTAGTCCAGATCCAGTTATTACGGAAAAAAAGAAATAAATTAATATTTCTCTACAGAAGAAGTAATAGTAGTATTAAATTAACTAAATTAAGATTTTTATACACACACTTCCCAATTTCTACCCCTTCCCTGGGGTCATGCTCACCCTTTCACCACTCCTCTGGGCCCCGAGGTTGGTGACTTCAGTTTGGTGGCGGATGTTAGGTGAAGTCATCAAAATCTGGAATCCTTCGCAGGGGGTATATTGATGTTTGTGACTTCTTCTTCCTCACTCTAGGGTCCACTTTGTGTGTTTTTTATGCTTGACAACATGCTTTTTCACCTTGCTTTCTCTCCATTGGTCTGCAAGTCCACGATATGTGCAGATTTCCTAAATACAGGTGCATTTTATGCACGTTAAATATTCGTGCTCTGCTTTGTCACCCCAAAACTGTTTTTGTCCAGTGCCGAGCTTGCATTTCTTTAACCGACCATTCCTGAGTTGTTCATAGCCGTGAGGTCTCCGGTACCAGCCTCTGCTCCACCTCTCATCACCTGCACTCTACGCCGCATCCTGCGTCCCCACTTCTCAAGGCCCCTGCCACCTTGCCAGACGTGTATTCCTCAGCACTACACCATTTAGTTGAAGTCATAAATATCTCATTCAGCACAGAATAGCTACTTTTTGCTGCTATCTGCGTAAAACTGAAACTATCTTTGCACCATACAAGGGTAAGTAAAAAAGCCATAGCCATAGTCAGACTAAAAATTGCCATTGCTGCTAAATCCGGTAAAAACAAAGCTCTAGGCAGGTCAGGACAAGTTCAAAGAGAGCAAACCTGGTGTGCCTCAGTCCTGAGGCCTTGCAAACTCAGTACAAAGCCGGTGGCGAGCAGCAGCCATGCCGTGGCACTGGGCTATGGGGTCAGCGTGCAGGACCTGCGGCACAGCTGCCCGGCCAGGTGGATGCCGAGGACATCTTGAACGGGGCTCAGTGCCGAGGGGGAACCGCCAAGCTGAGCCCTGGATCGCCACCGACTGCTGGCGTATGGGGTGCCCCGTCCAGGTGGGGGACCCTTGCAGGGAGACGCCCACCACCAGCACAAGATCCTCCACAGAGGCACCCGTGTAACCATCTCACGTTGGAGCTGCATCTCAGTCCTGGAGTCCTGCAGGAGTGAATCAGCATCCGGCTATGAGAAGAGCAGAGATAACCCCAGGGTCCCTGAGAGAACAGCTAACGTTTTCTTCCTTTCCCTGAAAAAATTGGTTAAAATGCGCTTTAAAAGTGAGTGTAAGCAGGGGATTTCTTGATGCATGTAGAAGGAAAGGGAAAAAAAGGTGATCTATTTTACGTTGCTTCAGACTTTTCATTCCAAATACTTGATTGTTCCATCCATCCTAAATGTTTATTGTCTAAAAAATTTAGGATTTTGAAGGTGGTTGTTAAAACTGAAATCAGAGATTGCATGACACAACTCTTGGATCATTTTGGTCTTGTAATAGGGAAGAAGAAGTTTTCTGGGCCCCTGCACACCAGGGCAGCTTGGTGAACTGTTCCGGTCAGTGGGTGTTGCTAGCATTGCTCATGGAGCATAAGCAACGTAGGTCTGTCTAGGTGGATCGCTCAGATGAGAAAGGGAGTTACCATTGCTGTTCAAAAGGATGCTGGGCACTCAGGTACCTCGGGTGAGGAGGTGGTGGTGGAGAGACCGCAAGGGATAATTTGTGCTGCTGCTGCTCCGCAACAAAAAAATCCAATTATTTGTTTTACTGGGTAACACACTCATATGTTCTGCTTGCTGGAAGGTTAGGAAAGGAAACTGCCTCTTTTTGATAAAGTACTTTAATAGCCCTGAATGAAGAGGCTACACGCATAGAATTAAGTTACATGTGAGCCAAGAAAAACCTGAGACTAGAAAGCAAAGAAGGAGTAAAAAAAGGGGGGAAATGATAGTGAGGGATATGTGAATGAAGGCAGAGCCACAGAGTGATCTTTCTTAAAAATTAAAGTTCCTACCTGACAGTGAAATGTCTTAAAAGCCTCAGGGACTTCCCATGGGGATTACAGATATGTTGTCTCAGACCCATAGTAAGGGCAGAATCTCTCCGGGAGCCACAAAACAGGATGGGAGTTTGGCCTCTGAACACACAGGCTGGGAAAATAAACCGACGTGCACAAGGGAGTGCCAGGGAAATGCAGGGGAAGGCAGCCCAGAAGAAAAGCTGAAGAAAACCGCTAAGTTCATCCAGCTGCTAAGTCCTGTACTTTGACTCTTCTGCAGAAGATTTGTATTAGCCTGATGACGTCTGGACGTGAACTGAGGAATGGCAGGGGGTTCGCTCCCGTATCTTGGCCCAGTGCTTGCTCAGTGTATCATACGCACCAACCCTGGAGCAAGCGCCCTCGCTGCGCGGGAGAACGCTGTACCACTGAAGTGAGATTAAAGTGGACAAGCGAGATTTTAGTCCCCCAGGATCATCCCTGAACACCAGCAATGAAGTATATAACTCTTCATTTTGTCTCTGTGTGCATCTCTGTTCTTACGCTGCTCTCAGGTCTGCTGCGTTTCTTCCTCTCCAAGACAGCTTTCACCCCAAAAGCCTCGTGTGCCGCTGGTATTTGAGCCCTGGCGGGTCAGCACTGCCCCCGTGGCACATGCGGGTGGCAGAGCGAGGCCATCGCTCCTTGCTTGGTACCATCTCTGAGAGGGTTGTCTGCGATAGCCCAGCGCAACGGTTCTGCTGCTTCCTTGCAGAGCAGCTATCGACTTGCCAGTCTCCTCAGAAGGTCGCTGGGATCTGCACTGGGAGGGTATATGACCCCGTCCAATTTCTGCACTCCGTTCCCCCTGTAGCATCCCTACTTTCATTATTGTTTCACTCGTGACAATAGAGGTCACGCCCCTGACGGCTCACTAGAATATATTTTTATGGACCCATTACTCATTAATTTCTATAATCACCTTTTAAGCACCCTGATGCTGTCCTCCTTCATAACTGGTTGTGAAAACAAGTTTCAGAAACTGCTCTGCTGTAAAAGAAGTGTTTTCCGCTGTGTCAAACTCTTTTCCTACTGGTTTCAAGTAGTTTTAGTATTGGTGAGTGACTGCTGCGCATTCAGCCCAATATTTCATAGTCTCATACATCTTCTACCAAGGCCAGACTGGCAGCAGTCTTTCACCGCCACATCTGCCAAAAAAGTGGCCTTTTACCAAACAAACTGCCAAGGTAATATCAGTGCACAGCTACTTTATGCATGATTATACAATATTGCAATTATTAGACTATGCGAAGATGGACGTACATGAAATCCTCTTGTGCAGCCTTCCACAGGAGCAGCAGTGTGTGTTTCTCTCACCTCCACCAACATCAGTGCTGTCCTGTGGGTCAGCAACCAGGGAGAGGGAGGCATTGGTGCTGCCAATGGTTGCTCGGGTCTCAGCCGATGGAGTCGTTGCCTTGAACAGCTAGTGGAAAAATGGGTGATTTTGATCAAGAAAGGGAAGCATAATGTCAGAAAAAAGCTGGAGCTAGTGTCCAGCCACAAGGAAAGACACCTGCAGTCAGTCAAAGTGTTTGAAGGGTTCTCCTGGTGTCCGCTCTGCTCTGACTAGCTAGCCTGCTGTTTTCATAGGATTACAGAATCACAGAATGCCCTGAGCTGGAAAGGACCCGCAGGGACCATCGAGGCCAGCTCCTGTCCCTGCACAGGACACCCCAAATTCACACCGTGGCTCTGAGGGCCTTGTCCAAGGGCTTCTGGAACATCGCCAGGCTGGTGCCGTGATGCCTCCCTGGGGAGCCTGTTCCGGGGCTCCACCACCCTCTGGGGGAAGAGCCTTCTCCTAATGCCCAGCCTAACCCTCCCCTGGCACATCTCCCTGCCGTTCCCTCAGGGCCTGGCGTTGGTCACCAGAGAGCAGAGACCAGCCCTGCCCCTCCTCCTGCCCTCGGGAGGGGGCTGCAGAGCGCCATGAGGCTGCCCTCGGCCCCCTCTGCTCCAGCTGAACAAACCCAGGGACTCCAGCCGCTCCTCGTATGGTTTCCCCTCTAAACCCTTCCCCAGCTCCGTGGCCTCCTCGGGACACTCTCCAGCAGCTTTATACCCTCAATGTCCTGCGGTGCCCAACGCTGCCCACAGCACTCGGGGTGAGGCCGCCCCAGCGCGGGGCAGAGCGGGACAATCCCCTCCCTCGCCCGGCTGTGATGCAGGGCTCGGTGCCCCCCAGGGCATGGTTGGCCCTCTCGGCTGCCAAATTTTCATTTGCTCTTATGTTCTGTTTCTATTTAGAAGTAAATAATTGAGGGAATGGGGAAGAAACCAACCAGATGAGGTCAGAAGCGCCTGCCCCTGCCATGCCATGTGCCCAGGATCCCGGGGAAGTGAGCCCGCGCGCGGACATCCCCGTTACCAGTGCCCCTTTTGAGATGAAGGAACCAGAAGCACATGAGGTCTGAGAGAACATCAGGTTTGTGCAGTAGAAGAAGGACTGTTCCCTGTAGTTGATTCCTGACCTAACCACTGTTAGCATTCGGTTTGGGTTTTTTTTCTTTTAAATCCTTCTGAGCCCTCACCGTGGAGCTGCAGAGCACAGAGCAAAACAGAAGGTTCAACTTGCAAAGCCCGGCCCTGCTTTGCAGTCTCCTGTTGTGCTGCACAGCATTTCATGGGCACCGAGAGACGAAGCTCAGACTTTAACTCAGCTGAGAGACCCAGGGCCAGAACCTCATGTCAGTATATCAGTAACAGGTGCTGGATAATGCAAAATCATGACTAAGACTGTGCTCCTGGTTTTAACTGAGCTACCACACCTTTCTGCCTTCAGCAGCTAAAACTTCTATCTCCCCTGCTCCCTCGGTGGGTGCTCTGTTTTCAGAAACCTGCTTCCCAACCACAACAGCAAACCCTCTCTTGTCAGTTTTACCTGCTCAGCATAAAATCAGAACCTGGCGCCCAGTATGAATTATTCAGATTTATATTGCTATGCCTCATTATGCTGTACTGCTTTTTAAAAGACATTTGGATTAGAAGTCCTGTGCACCTGCCAGGTGCTTAGGAAATTCTCCATGGATAAAATGAACATGCAGCATTTCTGTGGTGTCTCTGTGTGGATGCACTATGTACTTACAAAGGCAAGACAGCTCTCCTGTCAGCTGTTTCTACAAGAGTCGGTTGTAAAGCACGGGCAGTCGGTGTAAAGACTTGGAGGATATTCCCAGGCTGTGTTCAGGCAAGTGAGGGGTGTGTGATATAGTGGCACCTGGAGACGTGGTTCCTCAGCTGAGCTGGGCTCCTTTAAACCAAGGCATCGGAGCATGTTGTGTGGGAAGAGGGAGGTGAGGAGAGCGGAGCCATAGCTGGCGTGAAACCGCATCCTTTCTGGCAGTGGGACTGGAAGCAGCCAAGGCAGAGTCTAGACAACTTGGCAGCACTGCCAAATTCATCATGTAAAGAGAGGCTCCTGCTTATTTCTGGAGTTAAAAAAACGTATCAATGACGCAAGGTCTCTCAACTCCGTAAGGTAGAAGCCCTGAAATGCCGTGCGTGCCTGTAAAATTGGCACAAATGTTTTTGCTTCACCCAGGACATTTGATGAGTCATTATTTATCTCAGGAACAACTGCAAGCTTCCCTTCCTTTTCCTTAGATTAATGATGTTTATAATAACGGTAACCCTGTATGTTGATATTTATCACAGTAGCAGGTAAATGAAGAAGTTATTGGGCTCATAGGTATGCGGTATTTATTCTTGTCATAGCAAAGTGCAATGTTTACATCTGTAACGGCATGTTTCTGTATCATCAAACTCTCATTTAAATCAGAGCTTGTACTGCAGGACTCCAAGAGAGCCAGAGTACATAACAGAAGCCTGTTTGCTCAGATTTGGCAGATTTATGATATTGGATCATTTCTAGTTTGTGCTTTTTTTCTTTGTTCACTGAATACAGGGTTACCTTGCCTTTTTGTGCTTTAGCTCATCATGTGGCGTTGCAGCAGAACCAATTTATCACATTCCTCTCGTGCTGTTCACCCCAACAGGCGTCTGGGGGTGGAGGTTTCCCACGTGTGGCTCTCCATCCATTGCACTTGCTCTTACATTGCATCACTTGTGGGGAACTGCACAATCACCTTTGTCTTCAGGACTGATGTGAGCCACCACGAGCTTGCGTAGTCTTACCTGTCCATGCTGGCCATCGCGAATTTGGGTTTGCCTCTTCTACAACACCAGCTGTGATGAGTGTTTTCCTGGTCAGCTACAAGGAAATGAGTCAGTTTTGCTCAGCTTTACTTTGCTCATCCCTTTTCCTTCATGGAGCCCTCAGTGCTACTGGCCATGGCTCATCTGCTACCCGCCGAGATACTCTTCCCTCCTCACCAGTGCCAGGATAGGCAGGATTGGGCTGGCTGCTCTGCCCAGATGCCTCTTAGGAGGGTTGCCATCACCGGCTGTCTGATCAAGCAGATGCGCAGACATCGCATTCAGTAACTGGTATGACTTGACTTTGCTGAAACCATTCTCTTTCTGACATTCATCCTCATCCTCACCCTCATGCCATATATACTGATTGCTGGGGCCATTCTGAGCATCACACCCCAGAGGGAGCATCTCACGCTTTGAACAATGGCCTGTCTCGTATCCTGGCAGTCCTGATCCTGTACATGCCTATGGCTGGTCTGCCCGTGGCTCACCGGTACAGCCAGCATGCTTCTCCTCTCATTCATGTGTTCATGGCCAACGTCCACCCGCTGGTCCTTCCCATGCTGAACCCCATCATCGACAGCATGAAAACTAAACAGATCCCCAGGGACATCCTCAGGGTCCTCACACCAAGGAGGAGCTTCTCCGGTGGGACATGACAGAGGTCCCTGGCAGAGATCACTGCTCTGGGAAACACTCTGTTCCATCTAAAGGCCGCACAATTGGTCACAAGCCGATTTCAGTGACAGTACAATACTCATGGAGATTTGTCTTGCTGTTTTACTGCAGATGAAGTTTCATCTGTTCCAGATGATTTTGATAAGAGGAGCAACATGAAAATGGAAATTTAAATCATGACAATGCCCTCTGTTTTCCAACTGATTTTGTTCATGGAACCCATAATTTGCAATATAGCCTCTTGTTTGCCTGCTATCGTACAGTGATACCTACAGCTCCTGCAGCCTCCCATGATGACCCATGCTGCTTACTGTTCTTTTCTTTTCCCCTCATTCTTTCTTTTCTGCTGTCCTTAGATTTGAAGATCTTGGTAGCAGGGATTGTCTTTTCCTTCTATGCCTCAAACACTATATTAAAGTACCTGATCTGTGCTTCAACGTATAGCAAAGGTACAGACACTAAACACTTCTGCTACCAATTACTTTGTTTCATGGGCTATATGACTGAGACGCTAAATAACAAAAGTATAATACTTTCAATTGCAAAATTTCAGACAAATAAATACCAGTGCTGGACTTGTGTGCTACTTTGATGGTATGTCTGTATCTTGATTTGTATGGATCAGCCATGTGCTATCCAATGAATGGAATAATTATCCAATGTCTGTGGTTCAAAGACAGCTCTGTCACTTGGGAAAATCCAGTTCTTAATTCTTTAGCCTGCTGAGAGGGCTGGAGAGAGAACAAGGGTTAGAAACTCCTGAGAGCACTGGCAAGCAAAGGAACTGGATGCACCAAGAGGAAAGGTTTCTGCGCACAGTAAGTGAGGAAGGGCTCTTCTTGGGCTTGGGCTGGTAAGCAGGATTCTCTCTGGAGAGGTTAGTGATGGGAAAACCAGGAAGAAAAAAGCTGAGGTGTCTGAGAAAGGAGGTGAAGACAACACTGAGAATACTGTGGAGAACATTGAGAATGGTCTTTGAGGCGCCTCAGTAGACGACTTGCGGTGGTCCAGGAAGGAGAGATGAAGAATGGGGCAAGGGAAGGGTGGTTGTTTGAAGGACAACAAGGTGATATGACATTTTGTGTTACTGTTCATTTTCCAGCAGGGACCGCAATACGTATCCCATTGATAAGGGTATTTCTGGCAAAAACAATGTCTACCTGTGGAATTTTGTTTACAAAGATAGAAATTAGAAGGAAGGGCGTGGTGGTTTTGGCTGGGATAGAATTAATTTTCATCATAGTAGCTTGTAGGGGTCTATGTGTTGGACTTGTGACGAGAACAGTGTTGATAACACAAGGATGTTTTAGCTATTGCTGAGCAGTGCTTGCACAGCCTCAAGGCCTTTTTTGCGTCTCACACTGCTCTGCCAGTGAGTCTTGGGGTGCACAAGGAGTTGGGAGGGGACGGGGACACAACCAGGACAGTGACCCTGACTGACCAAAGGGATATTCCAGCTGTGCTCAGCAATAGCAGATCAGGGAAGGAGGATAGGTTTAATTAACCTATTAAATTGTATTTATCTCAACTTATGCGTTTTTGCACTTTTACCCTTCCAATTTTCTCCCCATCTCACCGGTGGGGGGGAGGGAGCGAGCGGCTGTGTGGGGCTGAGCTGCCCGCCGAGGTTAAACCACAAAAGTCTTATAGAAATATTGAATGACTGAGTAAAAGAGACAACTCTATCATCGTATGTGTTTCATAGCTGCAGCAGACACACTGTGTAACTTGTGTGCAGCCAGCTGAAAAAGACTATCAATATTTATAAAACTCAGCCAATGCAGTCAGGAAACTTCCTATCAATAACACATCGACTCTGAGCTTCAAAAGAGCGATTTCTTCAAGTTCAGGAAAACTGTGTGAGTGGAGGGGCTGGGAGGGTTCCCAGGGCAGGCATTTTTCAGGAACTTCCCCTCTTTCTGTTCTTTTTCCTCTGTATTAGATGTGCTTTTTCTTCTGACTTGCAGGACACAGCTTTTAAAGACAGCTGAGACGATGGGTCTGATGTCATCTGTTACCTCAGCTCTAATGTTTCCCCCCCAAAACTCTGCGCTTCACACAAACCTTTTTGTGGCACGGAGATCTTTTAGGAAGACTCTGGATGAGGCACCTTCAGGGACAACGTTCACCACCGTCTGAGGTCACTTGTTCCAGCAGTGAGTTATAGTCACGGTTAAAACCCCACCTTGTTTTACCTTGAAAGGTAAATCCTAAAGCCGTTTTGGATTTCCCAACAGGCGACATTAAAATGTTATCTTACATGCAAATGGACACCAGCCCTTAGGTGTAAAAAATTAGCAGACCTGCTCTGTCTGACACACAAAGGCTGAAGAACAAGGGAAAGCTGCATGTTGGACGCTGCTCCCAAGAGTGGCTTGCTCTAATTCTCCGTTCCACCTGTCCCACAGTGACGGTGGTTCAGGGCTGTGTAAAGCACTTTCTGTATCACCCCTGCATCTTTGCATCTCTTCCTGGAGAGAGTTTCAGATTTAAGGCTGCCTTGATTTTCTTGTGCAATCTCTGAATCAATGATCACGCTTCATTGCTTCTTTGCCTGGCTGGTGGGAACTCGACGGGGAGCTCACCCACAGCACAGACACAGATTTAGATTTCTTCTTTCCTTGAAATAGCTGTAGCCCCACCAGGACAAGGAACCTCCCATCTGGCTTTGGTACCCTTCGGGGACTCAGAGGGTCCCTGTTTTCCCAGCCCGTGTTCTTTGGTACAGACACCATCATCCTTGGCGTGGCCAAGACCATGGAGGAGGAGGCCGGTGCATCGCTGCTGCGTGGTGCCCTGCGCCCTAGCTCGCAATCAAGAAGGGGAAATAGCCGGTTGCCATACTTTGTTCATTTATTAAAACCACACTGAAATGGCAACACAACATTTTGAATAATACATGGATTTTTAAAGTATGCTTTATTGAAAAATGATTTGCTCAGATGAATTCATGAGGGACAAAGCATCACTGCCTGCTGGAAATGCTTTCACAATCACGTATGCCCTGGTTACAAACACCAGGTCTTATCCTTCAGCCATACTGTCTTTTTCCACCAGTACTTATTTTTTTTTACTAGTTCTGACTCATTATGTTACACATTTTTAGCCATTTTAGAAAACATATGCACCAAGGAAAGCCTATATACTGATTAATAGCATTTCTTAGCACAGCATTTTAAAGCAAAAGGAACTCCCTGCATCTCAGGGCAGAATTGAAAGCAAGATTTTAAACCGTGTCTCCTCCAGGTCTGTTTGCACTTCTGCTCAAGTCTCCAATCCTGTTTCACAAGAAGGCCACACATCCCAGGCTAGGAGGAATCTGGGAAATAAAAGATGCACAGCCCTTCCCGCCCTAACAGTCCTTAACTGAAACAAATGTGAAACACATCTGACTCCTTCCTGGGCACCGGTCAATGCGCTTTAGCCTTGATGCCAACCAAAGCATCCTGCACCAGCAAGTGCAAAGCGAACTGCTGGACCCAAGTCCCCAGGAAAGGCTGGGCCTTTGGGAAGCTACGGGCAGGACGGCTGGCGGCTGTACCAGCCGGACTGCAGAGGCTCCGAGGGCAGAGCTAGCAGAGGAGGTGTTTGCTGTAGCTATAAAAATATCATTTTAAATACATAGCTACTGTAAGTATGTAGCTGCAAATATGTCAGACAAATATAGTTTGTGGTGAGAGGTGCTCCTTTTTATTAGATTAACTTACAGTCAGAAAAACTATAAAAATCTCTCAAACTCGCAAGCTGTTCTTCCAGTCTGAAAGGTAGCAATCGTCACAGCTAAATATAGCTTGTGAAGAGCGACTCTGAGATTCATGGAGCATATTTTGCATCTCTGTGTAATGCCCATTTTTAGCATCCGGTGGAATCAAGAGCTTGCATTTTTGTGGTCATTTGTTGGTTGCCTTGAGATCCATCTCTGAGCTAAGGTGAGGTTTTCTGTGTTTTCCCATGTCTGTTCAGGAGAGCTGCCTTCGGGGCCGCAGGGCAGACGTGTGCTCACCACCGCTCCCAGGGAGCTTCGGGCAGCTCTGGGCTCTCCGTCCCCCAGAACCTGGTGGATGCACGTGAGAGGCTCTGGGGGGCACAGCTGCCCTGTGGTCCCCGGCCATGTCCCAGGAGCCGGCTGAGGAGCCCTTCCAGGGCGCCACACCGGGTCCTCCCCAGTGGTCCCAGCTCCAACCCAGTAAATCTTTTTCTGTTCATCCTTGGTGGTATGAAGGGCTGTCGGAGAGACCACCACTGGGATCATAGCCTCGGGGATGGATGTGCATTGCCAGGGCTGGAGGGATGCTGTGCCTTTAATAACCATTCCTAAGGCAGGAGCTGTAGGAGAAATCTTCAGTGCAGCAGCTACCTAAATCAGCAACCACCCACCTGTGAGCCCGGCTCCGCACGGAGTCCCAGCGAGCTGTGGGTGCAGTGGGATGTGACTGTGCAGCCCCTTCGGTGTCTGTGACTCGCGTGACCAGGCTCCGTCTCCACCCTGACCGTGCTGGCACGGTTGCGGTGCCACGCACAGAAACGCTGCAGTGGTTGCCCCTGCCTGTCAGCCACTGGAGCTGGCGGTTTTCCGCCTGCTTTGTACCTGCGGAAAGGCAACGGCAGAAACATTCCTGCCTCCCTGGACAGGTTCTGCCCTATCTCCTCTCCGCATCCCAGCAGCCCGGCCGTAGCCTGCAGCTCTGTGTCTGTTCCCGCTCCCACTCAGGCTACTTAAACCGTTCTCTGTCCCACCTCGGTCACTGTGGGTCACTCTGGCTGTTGATGCTGTACGCCACGTGCTGCCTGCTGCACCCTGGGAGAGCGGGGCCATTGTGGGACCAGCTCGGGGGCCTCTCTGGGGCGAGGTGTACAGCCCGTGGAGTGCTGACAGCCTACCACGGGGCAGGAAGGGAGCAACAGACCCAGCCACTCATCTCAGCTTTGTTCTTCTCAACCTGCATTCAGAGTTAAAGATCGCTTTCACCTTACCTTGGGAGGCCAACGGGCAGAGTTCCCAGCGTTTGGCCACCTGCTGCATATTGCTGGTTCTGCACTGCTGCACTGGCCACAGCAGACGCTCCTGTATTCGTGTAACAAAACATCTGTCTAGGCGTCCATCTATCCAGATGTTTGCTTCAAAAATCACTCTGTTGACGGGCCTTATCTTTCAGGGTCTTCACTTTACCCTTAGTCATCAGCAGAAAACTAACTAATATCTTGTTCCTGAAACTTTTTCCAATTGCTCTGAGGGTTTGGAGCGCACTCTGCATTTACGCACAGTGGGACCTGAAGTGACATTCACAGCCTGTCCTGCCTTACTCGGATTTAGACCCTGATATTCTTCAGTGAAGCCAGCATGAATCTAGAGCAACTCTGTTAAAGGCAACGGTCCCATTTCTATTTCACAGCAATATAAGGAGGTTGATGACTGATCTCATCTCAGCCTCAAGTATTACTAAAGTATTTTTACCCCATCGCTGCTGTTCATATACTGTGGGGAGGGAGAGAGGAAAGAGCAGAACCTGGAAAAAGGCAGAGAAAAAAAAAATCTTTAAAACTGGAAAAAAAAGGAGGTCTGAACACTCCAGTAGTGTCTGTAGGAAAGCACAGGAAGGGGGCTGGCAGAGACTGCGGGGACCGTCCCGGTGCGGCTTTGGCCAGAAGGGCTGCTCATGGCCACCGTCTTTGGAGTCGTGCACAGTTTAAGAGCCTGGAGGCGCCTGGCCTGCGCCAGTTGCCCCTGGGACAGGGCGCAGGTCCTTGTCCCGCCGAGCTTCGTGGTGCTCCCGGAAGAACTTCCCACCTGCCAGGAATTCACCAGTTAGGGATTCCCCGGGATGTTCATACCTTGGGTTTAGACTCTAGGGTAAAACTTAGTCACAGGCCCTAGAAAATTTATACATAAATAAATGATCAAATAATGGGTTTTGGCTAATAATGAGACAAGCAGAAACTTTTATGAATTTGTCAATTACAAATCATATCAATCAGATAATTTCGTTTCTGTGGAAGGGTGGCAAAGTTTGTACAGAGGGGAAAAGATTGTATCTCTGAATTATCGAGATGAATTAGCATGCATATTACACAATATTTTCATAAACGAGCCAAAGAATATTGCTGAGCTTGAACCATTATGGGGAAGACTAAATCCCATTTCTTGTGCTACTGCAAAGAAAGATGAAGTGAGAATCTGAATGAACATCCTGTACTTTATATTAGCCTGGGTAGCAGAGTAAAGAAAATACTTATTAAATCCAGAGTTCTCCAGAAGCACAATATAAGGAAAGATGAGTGTCCAGGGTAACTTTGAAAAATTGAAGGACTGGTCTGAAAAAAACCCCAGAAATAGAATAAAAGTCACATTCAGGATGGGAAAAACACAGGTAGATAGCAGGAAAGACTGGAGAGGTTATAGCGGTGTTTGTAAACCGAAGAGCCGTCACTGGTGATGTGATTCTGCAAGGAGGGGCATCGCGCTGGGACGCACCCAGAGCAGCGTCGCCTGTGAGACGGGTGCGATTGCTCTGCAAGAGGTGTGACCTCTTCACTGACCGATTTGGCCTCCTGGCCCTTTCCGTTTTTACTTTCTCATGGATTATAAGATAAACTCAACTCCATTATATAGATTTCAACTCTTCTTCTGGTGTAAACCCTATGATTTGGTGAAAAATACAGCAGCTGGCTGTATTAATTTTGTGAGTGCTGCTAGAAATGCTAGGTGCTCTATCAGGGTTACTTATGCGTCTCTCTCTCTGGGAAGGACGGATATCACACTTCTGACAAAAAGGCTTTCAACGTTGATTGACAATCAAGCCTGGCAGGAGACTTTTTTTGTTGTTGTTCCAAGGGAAATTCCAGAAAAGAAACAACAAAAATCACTTTACTCTATGTAACAGAGGGACTCCCAGCTGAAGTGGGGGAGATATTTCCATGAGAGGGTCAATAGCTGTGATTTATGCTGATCACAGCTCCTGAAGAGGAGGCTGTAAGTGGGCATCAAAGCTATTTGGCACAGTTGTGACAGTAGGATTGTAAATAGAAGTGGTTGTGAGTTGATAATCTTACTGAAATCAGGATGGTTCAAGGATTATGAAATGGGAGGTTGCTTGGAAAGTAGATCCCACAGAGTTCAAATACAGAGCTGAGCCATAACAGTCAGTTGTTATTATTCATGATAATTAGCACACACAAAAGCAGCGCTTGAGGATGTAGTGTGCTGTTGCCACAGATGGCCTTGAGTCTGAATAGATTTGTCCTACAGATTTTGCTCTAAATTTCATTTTAATTGGTGCTTTTATTCTAGATGAGGACTGTCTGGCTAGAAGGAGATCTGTTGAAAAGGGCCTGGGGTGCTGATGGGTACAAGTTATCCCGACATCGCCAGGAGACCTTGCAGTGAAGGTGGACACTGCTGGGTCTTTGAGGGTGCTGGAGCATGCACACTGTGAAGGGCAGTGGCTTCCCCCCCAGTTCAGCACCGGTGAGACCATGTCTGGGCACTGGGTCCAGTCTGGGTCTTCCAGTAGAGCCAGCAGCGACAAGCTGGAGATCCTGGAGCCCAGGATGTGTGGGTTCTGCTACCAAGCCATCTTTCATCCACACCTTCTCCACCATCAAGTCTGCTGTGCTCAAGGCCATAGCTTTTGACTTTTTTTGTAATGATCTGCAGCCCCCGAGGCACACACCCCTCCTGACAAGCTCCCTGGTCACCAAGACTGGTATGGGGTTGACCATCCAGGCAGTACTTCTGGTGTTTCTGGGCCCCGTTCTCCTGAAGATGATGCAATATCACTAGGTAAATGGTCTCTCCCACTCTGTCTTTTCTACCCCAGGATACCATCAGTGTAGCCCAGTCACATTAATGTGTCATTTATGAGACAGCAGCATTTATGGCTTAAGTGCTTGCTCTTTCCTCAATGGTTTCAGACTCACTGTTACTTGTTCTGTTGTACATCATGATCCTTAAGACTATTGCATCCAAGGAGGAGCAGTCCAGGGTCTTGAACACTTGCATCTCCCATATCTGTGCTGTCCTAGTCTTCAACATCCCAGTGATTGGTTTGCCTGTCATTCACAAGTTTGGGAAAAACGCTTCTCCTATTGTTCACGGCCTCATGGCCAACATCTGCTTGCTGGCCCCACCATGATGAACCAGATTGTGTGTACAGTGTGAAAACCAAAAGGATCTGTACGACCAGAAATCTGCAAGAAGCCAGATGTGACTCCGCAGTCACGGCGTGAGGGCTCTGACTGTGATTGCACAGGTGGGTGAGTAAAGCCTTGCAGGTACCAGTGGCGTCACACAGCTCAGAAAGCCGGTGACAATTAGGTTATAAACTTAAGGGCAAACCCGTCACCCGGTGCCCACTTGAATAACTGCTAAGACTTGGGCAGTAAAACGCCAGTTGAAAGGTGTGCCATTTTTATGGTCAGATGTGGCTTCTTGCACTATGCACAGAAGACATAATTAATTAGAAGAAATGCATATAAGTCTGAGTGATGTAGCTGCTTAAATATTTTAACAAAACATTATTTCCTCTATTGATTTTCCTCTTACAATGATGTCTGATGGAGAATGATGTTCTGTCTGCTTTCTTTGGTAAAAAAAATAATAATGAAGGAATAAATACTTCAATAAATTTTAAAATGTTGCAGCACAGTACTGGATATATTCACCAATATTATACTGGGAATATCAGCACTTTCTATCAGTTAATTAGGAAACACAGACATCACACGGATCAGAAAGGGGTTATCAGTAGGAACAGTTATTCTCGGTGGGTACAAAGGTGAGTTAAACATTAACCAGAAAAAGCAAACGCAGGCTATCATGAGATGGGCAGTTTTAACGACCAGGCCTGTGAGTCTGCAGAGGGGCTGACAAGGGAGGTCCTTGAGGTGGATGCATCATCTCAGACCTCAGATAGCTTATCGCTGTGAGACGCACCACGAGGATGGGTTTGCCGTAGCTCTACCTGGGGTTTTCCCTGCAAACCTGCACCATGAGCCCGGTGTTTCCAGCAGCCAGACCCCGCTGCCTGCGCACGGGACGGGCTGTCGGCCCACGAACAGAGAGGACTGAGGGTCCTCCTGCCTGAGTGACATGTGCTTTACTGATCCATGAATTTATTGTGTATTTCTATTTCCACGTAAGCAAACAACCAGGATTGGAGCAGGGAGGAGTTAATTTTGCTGCCTGGCACTCCTAAGTCCCATTCTAGCAGCACTTTATACCCACTACGCTATGGTGTGAGCTGACCAAGTTTTGCCTCCGAGCAAAGGCCCTGTGTTTGCCATACCCTGGCCTGTGCCATGGGAAGATTGACCCGTACTTCACACTGTTTCTTCCTCAAGACCCTGGAAGGATGAGCTGATGCACAGCTTTGAGGGACAGAGGTAGTAATAAGGACAAGACATACATGGTTTCCCCTCTAAAACCCCTCACCAACCCGTGGCCTCCTCTGGACACTCTCCAGTACCTTTATACACTCCATGTCCTGCGGCGCCCAACGCTGCCCACAGCACTCGGGGTGAGGCCGCCCCAGCGCGGGGCAGAGCGGGACAATCCCCTCCCTCGCCCGGCTGCGATGCAGGGCTCGGTGCCCCCCAGGGCACGGCTGGCCCTCTGGGCTGCCAGGGCACGCTGGGGGCTCGTGTTCTACTTGCCGTCGGCCAGAGCCCCCCAGGTCCCTCTGCAGAGCTGCTCCCCAGCCCCTCACGCCCCAGGCTGTCTGTGCAGCCAGGGCTGCCGCGCCCCAGGGGCAAAACCTGGCACTTGCCTTTGTTAAACTCCATACGGTTGGTGGTTGCCCAGCTCTCCAGCCTGCCCAGATCCCTCTGCAGGGCCTCCCTGCCCTCGGGAGCACCAACAGCTCCTCCCAATTTTGTGCCATCCGCAAAGTTAATTAATATTCCTTCCAGTCCCGTGTCCAAGTCATTTACAAACAGATTAAAGAGTGCTGGCCCCAAGATGGATCCCTGTGGAACCCCACTAGTGACCGGCTGCCAGCCCGATGTAACCCCCATTTACTGTGACCCTTTGAGCCCGACCCATCAGCCAATTGCTCACCTGCTGCATTACGTGTTTATCCAGCTGTATGCTGGATATTTGTCCAGGAGGAGACTCTGAGACACAGTATCAAAAGCTTTACTGAAATCCAAAATCCTTGTCCCCCCCCACTGCTCCCCTTCCCTTATTTCCCCCATATTGGGGGACCGATGAATTTTCTCTGAGTACTGCAACAGAGGGTTCAGCACGGTTGCTGGTGCAATGGCTTGCTCTTACAAGGGTACTGGAGAGGAAAGTACAGCAAATATCTAGTTTGTTCCTACCTCTTTCATAGAGATATTTCTGATGACTTGGCATGAATCACTGCAGTTCTCTGCCTCAACTCCCACCCTGCAAAAGGAGGAATTTATACCCTTTATTTTGCCTTTTTTGCCTGTTGGACAATGTCTCTGCTCGGCAATTTTACAATCGAATCACAAACCAACAGGAACCGATGGGACCTGCTGAGTGGGAAAGCAAGTGTTCTCTCTGACATGGTCCTGCACTCAGTCACGTGTGAGCAACCCTTGTCCCTGGGCAGCGCGGGGGTCCTGGGGTTTGGGGCAGGTAAGGCCCGTGTCCCAGCTGAAAAGCCCCTGGCTGGATCTGGCTGCTCCCTGCAGCAACGGAGCCGTGGGCTGACCACGTGGGACATCCTGCAAGTAGAAATGTGTATGCATTGCGTGGCAGCAAAAGCCCCAAGATCTTCTAAAACGCTTAAACACCAATCATCTGCAGCTGCAGATCTGTCTTTATTGTTTTAATGTCTTCTTCTGAGACTCCTGGAGGGAAAATATTTCATCATTTCCGTATGGTAAAGCTTTAGCATCTGGCTTTTTCCTCAAGGCAAACATTTCCTGAGCATTTCCACCCTGACCCACAGTTTCACTGTCCATACAGTGACTGAGTAATTTCGTAATTCTCTTTTTTCCAGTTATTGCTTAGAAAACCTCTCTCTTAAAGTCCTTCTTTCTCCTGGTCATGGATTTTTCTTTGGTTTGGGACCTGTATGAATTTCCCACACTTCCTGCATTAGAATTCATACGAACAATCCTTATCAGCTTCCTCTTTCTTCCTGTTTTCATGTTTTTTAAGCTGATTTACCTTCCAGTGTAAATCAAAAAGAACAAGATGCCTGTGTCTGTGTCTGTCTGTCTGCCAGCTCCCACATAAGCTCTTGTTATTTTCTATGAAATCTGACACAGCCGGAACAATCATGGGAATGTAAGAGCTCCCAGGTTTAATGAGAACAGTCAGGTGTCTGGAGAAGGGGTGTCCTGCCAGTGCCAGGTGGGGTGGAAGGGCCTGGAGGGGCAGCTCAACCCACTGCTCAGCGTCGGGAGCTACGCGGGACGTGGGGGGGGCAGGGAGCGATGCGCTCACCTGCCAGCCTTGGCTGTGGCTCTTGGGAAGATGCAGAGCCTTGAGCCGTAATCCATTTCACAGTAATTCACCCTATTTATTAAAACTTCTGGTTTTGGTTTCCTGAAAAATGATCTCATTTAGGGGCAGCTTTTCAACGATTACAAATTAGCAAAAAGTCGGTGGTGCAAAGAGAGCAAAGTGCTGACTTTTGGCAGTAGAAAGGGCCAGTAAAATGTAAACAATTGATTATGCTTATCTAGCTTGCACTGAAGAGGTCAGAGAAACTTGAACAGTAATTCCTGCATTTAGTCCAACACAATATGTTTTCCTCAGCTTATACCTAGGAAAACATTCATTATATTTTCTGAAAATTTTGAGATACAATATATGGAAACATGCACCCAATGCAGAGCTGGACATGGCGGAGTCCAAGCAGAAAACATGCCTCTCATCACACGTGGGTTGAACCAAAGCCATCACTAGAACTCTGATGGCAATGGGCCAACACCAGATTGCTTCAGCCCGAATTCTGGTCTCCGGTTCCCACTAATTTCTCCTTTTTCATTAGTGATGCAGTTTAGTCTGAGGAAACATCTAGCAGGAAATCTGATCAGCAGCGGTGTTGGGCTGAGGCTACAAACATAGGAAATTGGGTCATTTCACATGCATACACGCTGCTGCTTTGGTCCAGACCGTCTGTCCATGCTTTCCTTTGGAAGGAAGAGCACCCCTGTCACCACACTTGCCCACTCCTGAAGAGTACCTGCAACACCTTTTCTTGAATGAGTTTGTTTTTCATCGTGTAGACGATAGGGTTTAGCATGGGTGGCAGGAGCACATAGAGACTGGCCAACAGGATGTGAACATGGTGGGGGACGTTGTGGCCAAACCCATGAGTGAAAAATGAGAAAAATGCTGGTGCATAGAACATTAATATAACGCAAGCATGAGAGCTGCAGGCGCCAACTGTCTTGAGCTGGGCATCCTTGGACGAGAGCCTGAAGACAGCCCGGAGAATGAGGACGTACGATACCCCGATGAGCACAATGTCCACACCTGGGCACAGAAGGGTGGTGGCAAAGCCGTACCAGATGTTAACGGAGATGTCAGCACAGGCCAGCCGGGCAATGCCCATGTGCTCACAGTAGGTGTGCGGCATGACGCTGCGCCTGCAGTATGGCAGCCTCTGAAGGAGGAATATTGTTGGGAACATCACACAAAAGCTCCTGGCTATTGCAGCCAGCCCTATCTTGGCTATCACCAAGTGCGTGAACATTGTGGCGTATCACAGGGGGTTGCAGATGGCCATGTACCAGCTGAACGCCATGGCCAGTAGAATGGTCGACTCTGCAGTGAAGCTCATGTGTGTGAAGAACATCTGGGTGAGGCAGGCATGGAAAGACATCTCCTTGGAAAGGGACCAGAATATGCTCAGGGCTTTGGGCACTGTGGAGGAGGACAATACGAGGTCTGCCACCGCTAACATGGCCAGGAAGAGGTACATCAGCTCGTGGAAGGTTCTCTCCGTCACGATGACAAACAAGAGGATGAAGTTGCCAAGGAGCGCCATGATGTACAGCAGGCAGAATGGGATGGAGATCCAGGTGTGTGGGTCCTCCAGGCCTGCCAAGCCCAGCAGAAGGAAGGAGGCAGGCTGCAAGCTGGCTTGATTGAGAGCCGCCATAGTGGGACGATATCTGAATTAGTTTGGGCTCCCTTCCCCGTCAGTGAAAATAGGAGAAGAGGTGGGGAACACAGCTAGTAACACAGAACCTGAGGTTCCCTAGGACACTTTATTTCTCTGGATCCCAAAGTGTTTTAAAAAATCACTCCCTCACACATTCAGGGAATTGTGCTTGAGATACTGACTCCAAAACGAGTAATAAACTAAATTTAAAAGTGTATTTTTTAGACTCAGAAATTGAAATATAGCAAAGGGATTTACCAAAATCCTTGTCAAAGGACCCAGGAATCCAGACCCTCCAGCTCCAATTGCTGTTATTTATTGTGCTTTTCTTCCGTAGCACCCAAAAGCGTATGAGGCTGAGACAAGTTGGGACTGACTGACACTGATTTTATACAACATGCTATTTCTTTCAGTACCTGCCTCACCTCTCTCAGACTGTCACACCACATTTTGCAGGAGGGCAGACTCGGATCACTGCAAGGCAGGGAAGGCTTGCACAGCATCCAGGGCAACAAAGCTGTTTACTGGTGGCCGCATTGCATCAATATGAAAGGATGACCCATGAACCTGTGCAGGGCAAAGCAGAGTGGAAGATCAGCACCCCGCAGAGTACTTGATCTCGGAACGACCGTGTGCTGGGGAGGCAGAACAGCCGCTGAATTTTAAAGCAAGTTCAGAAGCAAAGGTCTAAGGCAAAGCATAGCTGTTGACAGGAAAGCTGTGCAGTCTTTGCACAGAGGAGCTCAGGATCCTCAGTGTTTGCTCATGTCAGAGCCCAGGGATTGCCCAATGGCATTTGCACTGCAACTGGGTGAAATATAACCCAGCAGTGCTGCCCTAGCGTAATCTGCCCCGCACTGTGTCGCATCTTCCCATTCGGGTCTCAGCTGGCCACATCTGCCAGATCCTCCATACCAGGTCCTCCAGTGACCCTGGTAGTGACCCTCCAGTGACGGGTAGGGGGTGTGTGTGCAGAGCCCTCTCTCTGCATGCCAGGGGCTGCTGCAGCTTTTCTTCTTGGGGCTATCTTGGGACTTTTGTCTGCGCCTCCCCTTCCTCTGCAAGTTGCTCATCCCTACCCAGAAGGTGATTTGCAGTATTTCCAGAGAAATAACAAAGCCACCCCAGGGCAGCATCAGCCAAACTAGTGGCAATGTGAAGAAGAGCCGTGAACCTTTCACAGACAATGGGTGGTCAGGGTGAGGTCTCCTGCTGCTTCGGCAATAACCTGTCTGGTGATGATAGCGGAGACCTTTGCTGGTAGTCTTCTGCTTCTTTGAACTCACATCCCAGTCCCCTTATTGGGAATTGCACATTGAAGGCAGCATGAGGTCATTAGGTAGATATCAGCTTTTTAGAGCCAGGCTGTGATCTCCTGCATGAAATGTTGATTCAGTTGGGGCCTGGGAAACTCTCCTGCAGGTAGCTGCTGCAGGTAGCACACCCTTCAGGTCAGAGAAGGACCCTGGAGCCAAAGTAGCAGCATTTGCATGACAAACCCTGCCTGGAAAATCATGTTTCTCATCTCAGAGCCTAAAGCTGTAGACTGGAGTGGTCCCTGAGGAGTTTGTCCCAGCTGCAGAATTTTGCCTCCTACTTCAAATCAGACTCCTCAGCCACAGAAACCTGCCAAATGAGAGCTACTGCAAATAACTCACCAGCTCCCATGACGGCCAGCCATGAAGCTATCTGCCTCTGACACCTGCAGAGGGGGCAGGAGGTGGTGGTATTTATACATTCCCCCTGAGTCCCCATAGGGCTCACGTGCAGCTGGGAGCAGCAGAGCTCTGCTCTGTGCTGCTTGGAGAAACGTGATGGAAAGTGAACCAAATTAATGGGGTTTTGAGTGGAATTCCTTTAACGTGAGCTGCTTGGTGAGATTTCACCTTCCATCGCCTGCGCAGATCATGGCACGGGACAGAGCGCACAAAGCCTTCGACGTGCTCTTTCATCTCCTTCACAGTGGGGCTGGGATGCGTTGGGATGGCTGAAGACACACGAAAGAGTGATACTGACCTCCTCCAGCCAGCCCTACCGAGATGACAGAGATCTGCTGCAATCACTGCCTCTAGCCTTGCTCTGCGGGTGTTCAAGTGCTGCTGCTTCAAGCACCGGGATGATTAATACATTAAATGTGTCTGCTCCCTGCAGCAGCCTTTCATTGCCATTCCTGGTCTGAATGCTCAGCATTGGCTGTACTCTGTGAGGACTCTCTTTGGGGGCATAAAAAGAAAATCCAATATTAACAAAGAGTGGGAATGATCAACAAGTGGATGGGCAGAAATAGGTTGTGGGGAAATGGAAACTAATAAAAATATGAAGGAAGCCAAACTTGGGTACCTTAAATGAAGCACTAAATCTAGATTTAGTTGCTGAAATAAAACCAGATAGATTGACTTTAGCCGGATATTTTATTTTTTCAGCCAGATAGTTTCCCTTTCTTCTTCCTTTCTTTCCTTTCCTTTTCTTTCTCAGGAAAACTGTGAACTGACATCTTGGGAATCAACATTTCAAGATCAGATTTTCAAACCCCCAAATCTGGGATGTTTGCAAAAAGTCATGTCACCAGCTGATGGCATGTGCATGCTTCACGCCTGTCCAGCCCCAGCACAGATGTTGTAGCACATAACCCCTGGCTCAGATTGACTCTGGTGCAAGAGTTTGTAGTTCTAATTAAATAAGGTCCTCAAGCCTCAGTGACCCACTTGACATATCTGTGGCATAGGCAGACTAACGCTTGATTTCTAATGCCTGAAAATCAATTTTAGACCAGTAAAGTTGGAATTCTCCATGTCCCACACCTAACTTGGGTATCGCTCTCTGTGGGTGAGTCAGTGGCACATAGCTCTCGCAGCATATCGGGGTGGGGGGGGCTGGTCTCACCTCATTTCTCTCTCACCCTGCACACAGGGACCAGAACCCAGAGCAGTCCCAAGGACAGCAGGTTTTGTCATTGCCCAGCAGCTCTTGGGGGTTCCTCTCTCCTGTCCCTTGCTGGTGGCAAGCTATGGCTCACGTCTGAAAAGCAGGCATGGGCCTGAAGCACCTCAACTTTTGGGTTTTCAACCTAAAAGCCTCAAAATCAAAGCACAGCCACCTTTTGAACACAGCAACTGTATTCGGGGGGGTGGGGGAAGTATGGGGTGTGCTGGTCTCTGTGCACACACATCCTTCCTCTGACAGAGGCTTAACTGGAGTTCCTCTGCAAAATGCCTTCAGTGAGCCACTCTGAGGGCCTTCTCATGGAGACTTTGCTTCTGGATTGTCTCCCTGCTTCAGAAAAAGGAGGACAACAAGAAAAGGAAGAAGAACAGGTGAAACAGCCTTTCTGTGAAGGTCCTGACATGGGACAAAGAACCTATGGGGTGCATCTGGCTTGGGGCAACCTGTGTGACCCCGTGGATTTGCTTTCTCCCTTGTGGCTGCCAAAACGGGGATATGCCCCCCTCCTTGATTACACGAGGAGCTCCCCACCGTGGGCAGAGGCCAGCGCGGCCGCGGAGCGGCAGGGACCGGGAGCATCCCGCATCCCGCATCCCGCATCCCGCATCCCGCATCCCGCCCCGCAGCACCCAGCAGAGGGAAGCAACGAGCCGCGCTGCACCCGCCCGCAGCCTCCGCGGGGGTGCTCGGCCGGAGCTGTGGCAGGCTCCCCCGGGGAAAGGGGAGCGGGACCTGGCAGGATCCTGGCTTCACACCTCCCCGGTGCTGCTGCCAACGCTCTTGGCCGGCAAGACGGCGTCTGGCTCCAGCACGCTGAGGCCTCTGGGCTCCCGAGGTGCGATGGAAGGGCTCACACCAGGCCAGGGGAGCTCAGCTCAGCCTGCACCAGCATGGGGGTGCTGCAAGGAGCTAGTCCAAGCGCTGTCTAACCCAAGTCTGGCCACCAGCAGATCCCTGGGAAAGAGTTTAAGCAGAAGGCAAGCATGCAGTGGTGCTCCTCAGCGCAGAAGAGCACAGGGGCTCCCCAGCCAGAGAGGTTATTTTGGTATCAAAGGATTGCTCTCCTGTGGATTTATCTTGCTTATTTTCGAGCTTGTAGAAATCTTTGCCATCCACAATGTGTCACAGAGCTCTTCCCCGAGGGAGAGGGTCTGAGGACAGCTCTGAGGTTGAGGACAGCAGGTTTCACCCATGAGGAAAGCAGCTCTCAGGCAAACGTCTGACTGAAGCTCTCACCAGAATTTCAGTACTGGAAGAAGCAGAATTACTGGTCTGCAGGGTCTTTAGCTGGGGCTCGTAATTTCATTTTACATAGAAGGATGCATATATGTGTCTTCATGGGTTGTATAGATGTACCGTGGGAAGGCTGGGAGAATCCACTCGACCACTTTTTAAAATATTGATAGTTCCCAGTAACGGTGCTCCCAAAGACATGTTGATCTTGTTACAGTGCTGGGTGCACAGTCCATAACAAAGAGTGGCAGAAAACGCAAAAACAGTTCTTACATGTTTAAATTGTTTCAGAATGTCCTTCCAAGGGGAGTCAGTTTATCCAGCCCCTGCACCCCTGGGTCAGCTGGAGGAAAACAGCTCCATTGGAAACAGGGCTACCCCTTCAGCTCATGCGGGAAGAAATCAATCTTCTAAGTCTAAATGAGCCAGTCTGAGGAGGCGTTGTGCCGCAGTGCCTTATGGAAACTCCAGCATACTAATTAGTGCATGCTAATTCAGGAATGACAGTTATTCCAAGAAATCTGGTGTTGCAGGCTAACCCAGGCAAAATGATGCAGGTGAAACAATGAAAAAAGCTAGGGAGGAAAGCACTTGTGTTTTAAAGAGAAAACAATACTTTTGGTTAATGTCTGAGAATCCAAAAGTCATGGCTTGATATAAAGGGTTCCCCTTGCAGATCCGGGGGCCCTGCTGCTATTATCAGCCTGTGTTTGGCAGTCAGTCCAGCTGTGTCTGTAGAGGGTGAACCTTGCCAGAGCTGGCCCCCTCTGCTCCTGATCACCCTCATCCTCCCCGCCACATACCACGGACAAGGTCTGAATGTCCAGTGACCAGCCTGGTGTCCTTGGGGCTACACGTGGTCCCAGGTGGCCAAAAGGACCGTCACAGAGAGCAGTGCCTGTGCTGACACCCACACCACACCGGCAGTGCTCACGTAGACGTGACCAGCACAGCCCAGCCCCATTCCTCCTTGGTGGCTGGCCAGAGCAGGACACAACCCTCGCCCACTTGGTTCACAGTCACTTTTGTGTCCATGGGTCCCTCAGACCCTGGAGCAGACCAGAAGCCTGTCCAGATCCATGCCCACACCCTCAGCCTTGTTTCTCCACTCTCCACATCCAGCCTTGGGTCTTTCTGGGTTCTGGTCTCCTCCCATGCATCAGTTAGTCCAGCCCATTGTTTGTTGCCAAATCCCACACGTGTACCCCTGTACACAGACAGTAAGGTCACTCAGAAAGGAGCCAGAAGACAGTTTAACGAACAGACAGGACAGGCTGTGGTGATTAGGTGTGTGGCCTGGATGGCGCATTGACCAGCAACTTACGTACAGTCCATCAGCCCCTTTACCAGTCCCACTCCATTTTCCCATGCTGGTTCCTTCCCAATCCACTTGGATCCCTCCTTTCCCTCCCCTTTGGTCCTTATCCTAAACATCCTATAGTGCATTTTGCACATTCCCACGAGTGCCTTAAATCATCCCATATAAAGTTTTAAACAAGCCCCATTGACTATCCAGCACTAAGCCTGCTTTTTCCCAGGGGACTCATGATAATTTTCTTTCTCTCTTCTCAGCAGTTCTGCTTAAAACTCTTTCCTCCTGGCTCCTCCATCCACTCCTCAATCACTGACCTGAAGGTCACTGTTATCTCCTGAGGCCTTGGGTTTGTGTATGCAGGTATGGTTTGTTATTTTTCCTGGGTTTTGCCTCTATTTATCTGTTGAAGAGCCGTTAACCAGATGTCCTTACAAACTATGGTACTTACACTGCAGGTGTCTACATATCAAGATCTATCCATCCATTCAGAAAATTGCAGAACTATTCTGTGGTTCATAAGGTGCTCTCTGCCCTTCCCTGTCTCAGCGTACACATTTCTGGCCCAATGAAGCACCCTCGGATAACTGAGACAGAAGAAGTTCCATGGATTGACCTTGGCTTGCACAAAGCTGCAGACTGTAATGTGTGGGAGTCTTCTCTAGTCCCCAGGAGAAGCTTATCAAAGATCATATTGTCAGAGATCATTTTTCATTGCTCTAAATTTCTGGTATGACCCACCTCTTCCCCCAGGGGCCTGACAGTGCCTTACTCACACTGTGCTAGAGGGATGCGGCGTCAGTCGTGTGTGTGAAGAACTGAGGAACCTCCTTGTCTCGTCCACAATTTATGCAACAAAACAGTGGGCACTGGATCAAGGGGCATCATGGTTTTAAGCAGGCACAGCATGAGCTGGGACTGTGCTGGCAGGAGGGAAGAGAAGATTCCTACTCCCTCTCAGCAGCCAGGGTGCATTTTCAGCATCTCAGCAAAAATAAGACTCTCCCAAATTTAAGATCAGGTCCACACTAAGCTCACACATGTCACAGCCTGTCAGGAGGAGCCTGAGCACAAAACAAGGGTGAATCCTTTTGGTTGCTTTTCCAAGCAATGACTCTCTTTAACTCTTACAGTTTGCTGTACTCCCAAAAATGACGAATTCCACAGATGCACCCCAGGATTTCACTGAGACTGAGCGTCCTCATGAAGCTGTGAGTGCAAAAGGAGCTCACACTGCCCTAGCATAAAGAGACGTTTTCTGAATGGAAGCAGGGCTGCCCATTCCCCTTTGCAGGCAGCGAAACATGAGAATGTGGAGTCCCTGAGAGCTCTCCCATCTCCGTGCCAGCCCTCTGGAAAGGGGACAGAGCACAGCTCCTCCGAGCAACCCCACCTTGGGTAGCTGAAATGAGCTGGCCCACAGGAGGGTGACAAGGGTGCTTGCAGGTACAAGCATCAGTGACCCTGGAGGAGTCAGGACCCAGCTGAGCCCTCATCGGTGGCACAGTGCAATAATCATCCATGAGCAAAGGGCCCACTCACCTGCCTCGCTCACAAGCGCCCTGAGCACCCCACCCGCTCTGCCGCAAGGAAGCAGCCTGCTCCTGTCAGGGCTCACAGCAGCGGGGGATTTAAGACCTCGAGCATGAGGGCATTTGGTTTCTCGACGCTCAGAGAAGGTGCATTAACTCCTACAGCACTACTCCACCCTGGCATGCAATGCAGCTCTGCACCATGCCATCAGTCCCTGCTGATGGCAGCAGGGGATGTGCCCTGGAGACCCCTTCCACAGATGCCCTCCTCCTCCAGGCATTCCCCCACACCGGAGAACCAGTCTAGGCATGGTTTGGATAGAGGAGCTCCTGCTCTGTGGCAGCATGATGGATAGATGAGTCCTCAAGTCCCAGCCCCACTTCAGTTCTGTGGCTGTGGAGGGAAACCCTGCAGCAGGTCCCTGGTCTCTGGAGCAGACCAGAGCTCTATGGCCTTGTGTCCTGTCCCCAAAAGTGGCATTAGGCTGATGCCAAGAGCAGACTGTAAGAACAGGGCAAGCATGCTTAGTAATTCCTCAAGTGCTTTCCCAGCCCTCAGCAGTTTGTGGTCTAGGGGATTCCTGAGCCAGAACCTGTTCATATATATGTAATAGCTCAGGAAGGACTTTTTCTTCCACTAAAGGTTCATCTGAATTTGAATTTTGGTAACTGCAACACACAACGGCCAGAAGACCTAGAGCCACCACTTCATGCTTGTTCTGAACACACTTCTTTGGAGGGCTCCTAATTCATGTATTGGAAGAGACAGTGTACGCTTCATCCCTGCCACCCATCCTAGAGCCATTCAAAGATGCCTTGTGCTGACACAACCAAAAGCAGCGTCCGTGGTGTGACAGCTGCCTTCCTGACTGGTGCTGCATGCTATCCTCAGCGTCAGGTCATACATCTTGGTTCTCTAAGATGTGCTGAGTTTGCCTTCCAGGAACACCTGTCTCAAGCTCTTTGGTCCCTGTGGGACCCACATCTGCAGTCCCACACCTGCATCTCTGCCTTCTTCCCCCTTCCAGCTTTCTTCTTCTTCACCTACTGTTTCAGGACCACCGTCTGCCACCCTGTCCATATCCCGTTGGCCAGCCTGGACCACCCAGACCATAAGTCTCACTGGGTATGGGGTGAGGACTAAGGAGATGTGGACACGGTGTTTGGCTTGCTCTGTTAGAAGCAGCGCAGCCCGGAGCCCAGCAGTGCTCTGGCAGGTGAGGCTGGATGAGACTGGACTCAGCAGCCTTCCCCCCTCAAGCTGTCCCCAAAATGCCTCCCTGAGCACCCCAGCTCCCTCCAGCTGCCCTGGGTCACTCCAAGCTCCCGCAGTAACTAACCCTGGTTTTAGTCCTCCTGTAAGGGTGCTTTGGGGTGCAGAGCATCGTGAGCCCCTGAGGGCAGCTGTTGGAGGGGCGAGAGGGAAACGGGAGTCAAGTGAGCACTGCGAGATGGTCCTCAGGGAGCGAGGCACGAGCGCATGCCTGAGTGACACGCTGGTCACTGGACCAGAAGCGTGCTCTGGGACACCCACCTCCACCCCCTCAGCTCGTTGTGGGCTTTCCCGCACAGACCTCTTGCCATGCCCCTATTGTGTGACGGCAGACGCTCTTGCAGTGTTGCAATGACACTTAATTCAGAAGGTCAGCAGCATGTCTAGGTATGATTGAAATCTCCTCTTAGCCCTCAGAAAGGTTCTTGTGAGAGGCAGAGGTTCATGGGGATCTTCCTAAATCTTGGAATTGATTTTACCACAGCACTTGGTGCACTGATGGATGAAGCATTTTGAAAACAATGTACTAATAAAATAAAGGCCCTGGGAGGAATTTCATCCGACTAGAGGAAATGATGAGGAGAAAATGCTTTAATGGCCATTGTTGGTGAAGGGAGTAAATGGAATATTTAGTGCTGAACATTGTAGCTCAAGAGCCTCAGAGTGGATGAAGATGGTCAGATTTCAGTATCTAAAGTTATATTTATTACTGTATTCTTTGAGGTTTCTCTTCCCCCACCAGTAAAACACTAATGAAGAAACATGGTGCACAGGATATGGTGAATGCATTTTTATTGCAAGGAGGAATTGCATTAGGGCAATGTTAACTTAAATATCTAAACCATTTGCATTTGTGCAGTCATTTTGATGGAGGCTTGTTACCGCGGCTACCACAAACCCCTGGCTGACTGCAGGGAGCAAGCCAGGCTGGCGGCGGCAGCCACAGCAGCTCTGCCACTGAGCGCTGGGCTTGAGCCCTCCGAGACCATGACAGTGACCGCAGCGGCTCCTGCCAGCAACGGTGGCCCGGGAGCGGTGGCAGGTGCTTTATTTTCAGAATAAACTGAGATAAGCAGACCATATTCCCATCCTGGATACGTGGGTGTAAATTCCACACAGCTACACGCAAAACCCACCGTCCACACGGGCCGTCAAGCGGGATGCTTGCCCTCCGCAGCTCAGGCACTGGCACTGACTCTTCACCCACCCCGGGGGACGGCAAGGCGGTGTGCAGCCCTTTCCCTCTGCAGACTCGCTCCAGCACCAGTAACCTCCAGCGCAGGTTACTACACAGAGCCAGGATCCCACCCAGTGCGTGGGCCTTGCTCCCAGTTACTCCAGTTGAGATGTAGGTTAGGGGTGGCAGACAGATAAACTCTCCGCAGGCACAACCCCACCTGCACCAGGGGATAAGCTGGCACAGGGGCTCTCCCACAGCAGAGCAGAGCTGAGCCAGTTGCTGCAAACCCAGGCACCTAGAGATGATGTTGGAGCCTCCCCAGTCCAGGCCAGCTGCGAAGGAGTTTGCTGCCTCTGTGCCCAAACACGCAATGAGAAAGCACCAGTCTCTCAAATACTTGTGCATGCGGCTAATTCCCACCGAAAAGAGGTGTATGTGAGAGTCCCCGCGTGCTGCCATAGGGTCAGAACAAAGGGTGAAGAGGGTACGGAGGAGAAAAAGGAAGAAACTATGAGATTCACCCACAAAGTCTGTCCTTGTGCATTTTCTCTGATGCAGAAGGTGTGGGAAGGCACTTGGTCCCAGCCAAGAAAATGCAGCAGCCGGATGCCTTGCTCTTGGTGGAGCCAGGGTGCGCCCCTCCCCCAGGAGTCAGCTGGTGAGGAAGCAAAACTGGGTTTTGCGAGCAGAGGGAGTTACTGAACTGGGGAGGGGGCTCACCAGAGCAGCACAGCTTCATGCTCTGCAGGCAACAGTGCAAAACAAGGCATTTATTGGGGCAGGGAGACACTGTCCTTGCCCCTTTGCTCAGCTGGTGGCCGTGCACACCTGCCTCATGCTGATGCCCAAGGTCTGGGTTTTTATCACCAAGGTCAGCTCAGGAGCAAAGTTCACCCCCGGCTGGATGGACCGTTGCATGCACAGGGAGCAGCAAGCCCCTCGCCAGCTCTCTGTCCCCTCTGTGGGCAGCTTCTGACCATGCTTTGTCACCACGACAGGCTGGACCCCACAGGCTGGAGTCTCTCAGCAGGGGTGATGGGTGTGAGGGGCTTTCACACGCCTTGCTGGTGTGCAAATGAGAGTGCACATACTGGGTGGCAACTGTGCTGCTGCTCTGGCTTTGTGCTGGTAACACCTCCGGAAAAGAGCGGGGTAAACCGAGCCTTGGAGGAGCTGGGGGCAGCTCATTTCCCCCAGCCCTGCTGTGCACTCCTTCATCACACAGGGAACCAAACTGGGCTGCACTTCTGAGAATGGTTTTGGATTAAGCCCCGGATTAATAGTGCTTAGCACCAAACACAGCCTGGCTGGAAAATTAGCACCCAAACTGGGGAAGGGCTGGGGCATCTGAATCCCAGCACCTCCTCTCCAAATCCCAGTCACTGATGGGAGCACGGTCTGGAGGAAACCCAGATCCCACTGGGCATCCATCCCTCTGCCCAGTGCTTGAAGGCTGGCAGCACAGCTGGGTGTCCAGGCTGTGCCTCATTTTCCCCCTCACCCCGTCCTGCCCCAGGTTGGCCTCGGCATGCCGTGGGGTTTCACCGACGCTAGAGGGAGCAGGAACCCTCCCACGGCAGCGGGGTGTCCGCCGGGCCCCCCGACAGCGGCTTTGCCGTCCTCCGAAATTGCCCCACCTCTGGAGCCGTACAGGGCATGGGGTCCGCAGCTGTGGGTCCGTGGCTGTGCCGTGGTGGGGCCCCGCAGCTGTGGTGCACCGTTCCTTGGGCAAAGCCACACACACACACAACTCGCACGATGCCGTGGGGGGTTCGTGGGGGGTTCATGGGGGGAACAATCCGGGTCTGCCCCAGTGAGTCGCGCAGGGTGGCTTGGCCAGCCTTGCTTTTCTTTCCCCCTCCCTTCCTTGAACCCACGCTTCGGTTTCCCTGCCTGGAAAAAGAGGATTTTCTTCCATCTGCATCAGCCCGAAGGTCTGTTGGTCCTTTTCCCAGCACTGCGTGCATGAACAGGCACAAAGGTTGTCCCAGCAAATGCCACGTTTCAAACGTGAAGGAAAAGGTGTTTTCTGGGGCAGTGATGGTGCCTTCAACTCCTGACTGTGTTCCTGTTTGGAAGGGGCTCATGCAAAACACCAGCTCCTGGGATGGCAGGAGATCCCAGGTGAATTTTGTGCCTTACGACACACAGGACAGCTCAGTGCTTCGGCATGCAAACGGCCTGTGCTATGACTCACCCTAAGCCACATTTGCCCAAAAGCCCCTCAATCCCAATGAAGGAGGCCAGCTTGCCAGCACATGGCAGAGCTTGCCCCAAGCACGGCAGGCTCAGCGCCCGCCTGCACGGAATCGCACTCGGTATAGTCGAGGGGGCATTTCATAAACGCCGAATGGGCCTGCCGTCAGTCTCCAGCTGGAATGTTACCAAAGAGCTGGCTAAGGGAGAGCACATCTTTTATCCCTGGGGTAGGAGAAGGGCATGGGACAGCAAACATCCCCCTTTCTTGAGGGGGATCCTGCCCTGCCGTGAGCATTTCATGGCACTTTAGGCGAGCAGCTGCCCTGTTTGGTGCCTCAGTTTTCCCACAAAGAGCTCCATGCCTACCAACCACGCAGGGGAGCCCTCTGATCCCCTGAGACCCACCTTCTGGGAAGGGGAGGAAGGTGGTGTACTTCCCTCTCCTGTGGAAATAGGAAAGGTTTCAAAAGCAGCTGGCACATTTCACACACTCTCCCCCACCTCCCACAGCCTTGCACCAGGGCAAGAGGGGAGGATGAAAAAGAGGGGTTGATTATGAGGACATGTCCCAGTGTCCCTCTGGGAATATAAGTCGCCTGAGCCTGCCATGGGCTCTGCCCCAGAGATGGAGGGCAGTCATGAAAACTATGCTGCCGTAGGGGTGAACAGCCTGTGCTTGCCCAGGTAATCCAGGGCTGCTGTGTCTCCAGGTTCTCCTAAGAAAAAATAAAAATTAAAAAAAAAGCTAAATATTTTTCAGCTGGTTGCTACGCTGCCTCAGCAGAAATATTTTCTGCTGCATCAGAAGTCTGACACAGCATAAAGGGGACCGCTGCTCCTCGGCCAAGGGCTGCTTTATCTCTGCGCAGATGGGCTCCTGTTTGTGCCGTCTGAGCTATCGCCCCACCGCAGCCCCGCGCTGCAGCCGGGCTGGGAGAGGCTGCCGTGACTCAGCACCCTGCCGTGGGTGCCGGGTGCTGATGCAAACTCACTGCACTCGATTTACGATGGGGGAGCGTGCCACAGCAGTATGGCAGAAATAGCTAAAACATCCTGCTACAGAAAACGGGCTTGAGTCCTGGGCATGGGAGTCAGGTCCCTGTCTGGCTCTGCCGGGCAGGCGATGCTGGTTTCTGAGCTGGCTTTCCGCCTGGATGTCTGAAGAGGATTCTCAAAATAAATTGTCCCTCTGGGCCGGGGTGAAACAGGGTCTGTGGGATGTTCCCTGAGCTCCATCTCAGCTCTGCCCCACAGAGATACTGTTATTTAGGACTCCCTGGGAGAAAAGGGATCTACCTATTCCACGATGCTGGGATGATGGCTTGGGGCTATGGAGAGCTGAGCAATATTAGTAACATCCTTCAGGCCAGTCCCTGATTCACCCACAAGTCCTAGGACCACAGAGGTGCTGGGATGAGCTGGTGAAGTCCAGGGCCTCTGGCAGGGCAGCTGGAGAAAGGCTCTGCCAAGGGCTGCCCCAAACACAGGGTTTTGGTGCATCGCTCAGTGTGGGGGGCTGCTCTTCCCTGCAAGGGGGTACATGGTGCAGGCAGCCCTCAAAGAGCTACTCAGCGGCTGCAGAACGACTGCCCCAGGTTCCAGCCCATCTTCAGAACCACTTTTGCTACTTGAATAAGGAGCAGTTAACAGACTGGAGTCAGGTCTCCCCTTCTGCCTTGCTAAAACCAAGTCCCAAGACAGAAGCAGGTCTGGCTCTGTCCGTTGCCAGCATTAACAGCTTGAAAGCCACCAGGGAGACACAACCCATACAGAAAATGTGTTCCTGACCCAGCTGGTCCTATGCCACAAACAGGAGGAGAAAAGTCCTTGTCTGAGCTTGGCAATACACTTCTTGGTCCCACAGGAGCCTTCCTTGGTCACAGGGACCCCTTTCATTAACAAGAGCCTGGGACTGTAAGGTCTGCAACACGGCTCTTGTGGCTCCCATCCAGTGCTTGGGGGCTTTTTGGGGGGGGGTGTCTGTGGTTAAGGAAGCCTTCTGCAAAGCAATGACAGGCAGAGCCAGCCAGACCTGCAGCAGGTGTAGTGCTGGGAGGACTGGCTACGTCCCTTGGAGCTAACCTGCGCCTTAGAAAAAAAGATGCTGGAGCCTTGCTGGGGGGGGGGGGAAGCGAGGCCATTTGCCATTACTCTGAAGTCTCTGGGGTTTAAGCGTATGGAGGGTTACCTGCTCTCCACACTGTACTTCTGCCCACCACGAGTACAACCAAGCATGTTCCTGGAGCAGCGGGCTCCTCTGCTCTTCCTGCAGCAGCTCGGCTCCATTTCTCCAAGGCTCCCTTAGTGACCACAGGTGCAGAAGGATGTGGGGAGGAGAGGGGAGCAGCCTTGCCGTTCAGGTGTGAGAGTGCTCCCCAAGCCACGAGCACAGGCAAGGGCTGGGGGAAGCGGTGGAGGAAGGCAGCATCGGATGCCATTAGCAGCCAAGCGAAGGAGGTGGCTGGTGCTTGCTCTTGAGATTTGGAGCCACATGTGCCTTGGGAGCACTGCAAAAGCCCCAGGATTTTCAGAGACAAAGGTTTCATGCCTCTTGTCTCGGTCCTGAGGATGGTGTCCAACCTGCCTGGCACAGCTGGGCTCCCTCCCACAGGGATTTCGCTCCCCAGCCCATCCCACAGCGGGTGAGCCCAGACCCTCTGTGCCCCGTGGAATGATCCTGACCTCCTGTGCCACCACCAGTTCGGCTCTGCGGCTCTTCCTTTCCTGGGCCTGTAAAGCACCCAGGGTCCAGCCCTGGGAAATGGGTCTTTCTGGCCACTTTCTGCTCTCCTGAACTGACAACTGTGAGTTTGAGCCCTGCATCAGCAGAGCTGCATGTGCAAATAGCTGAGTCCAGGGGAATTCCCCGCTGACTTGTCAGAGTGCAGAGACATAGGAGGGCGAAGGCGCCGGGTCAGCCACCAGCTCCAGGCAGTGTTTGTGCCTGCAGAACCACAGGGATGCTGCAGACCACCAAGGATCAGGACTTTCACACTAGCCACAGTTCGGCTGAGTTGCCAGCAACACAGAGGGGTTGCACTGCGGGATTTTAGTGTGGCCACAGGGACACAGCGTCACACACAGGGCTGCGCCAATGCCTCAGGCCCTTTTGCTTTGTAGGTTTCCTAACCAGGGCACTATAATTCATGGCACTGTGTTATCCCATGGTATTATAATAACTTATTTCAGCTGCATGGGCAGGAGACCCCAGAAGGGACCTTCTCTGTGGGTCTGATTTTCCATCCCTTTCTCTCTCATCTGCTCACCTTTTGCTCTGGCAGTGCCCAGGGGCCCTGGGAAACACACATTTAGGGATCCCCACATCACTAGAGGAGCAGAGGGGAGGGCTCGGTGACTGAGAGTCAGGGCCCATCCTCCTGAGCAGCTGCATTGGTGCACACTTCACAGTGGTGTGAAAGCTGCCTTTGGGCACTAAGCAGCAATGAAGGAGAGCCTGAAATCCTGCCCTGTAACACCTCTCACATGCCCTAAGCAAAAAAAAAAAATGATAGGAAAACTCAGTTTACCCCATAGATACCAGGGCTGCACGCTGGTGTGACTAGCAAAGGGCAGCAGCTGATGTGTGGATGGAGGTATGTCTGTACAGCTGTCCGTATGCCAGCAGGCAGCAGAGCCGGACCCCAGCCCCACTAATAATGCAGCCCGTTTCTGCTAAATTGAGGAGCAGAAAACAGGCTGTCACATCTTGAGCATGGCCAGGCGCTGGCTTTTATCTCGGGTTGCAGCGAGGGTGGCGAGGAGCTATCTGGTGCGGGGCTCGCAGGGCGTGGGTGGCGATGGGCTGCCTGTGGGTGATAGAGAGGGAGCTGGGCATGGCCAGGGCGGTGGGGTCCCAACCAGCCTCTGTCAGGCTGATAGCTGGGTGTCGTGCTACCCTGCTGCGGCCAGGAATGCTGCACCAGCCTGAGCGTGGCAAAGCAAAGAGCCCTGCTCTGGGACAAGAGGTGCTGCAAAGGTGCAGCACGGTCCAGCAGCAAAGCGTGCACCATGCTGCGATGGAGGCTCGTCACACACCTGGTCACAGCTGGAAAACCCCATCTGGCTCCCTCAACCCCGGCCCCTCTGCACCCCGGGAAGCGCCGCACCGACTGCGTGCCTCACGCAGGCTGTCCCATGCAGGTGTCCCCTCCAGCCCAAAGGGCTCGTGTGCAGCCCAGGGCACATGTTCTGGTAGAAAGCCACAGGCTGGACCCTCTTGCCAGGAGCCTGTTCCTCCTGTGTTGGGCAGATGAAAACCCCAGTGAGGGTGAGGGGCGAAAGCAAACCAGCAACTTGGTTATAAGCAGGAAAAACACTGCCTTAAATGAGACTGTCTTGGAGACAGCTGGTCATGAATAAAAGAGCTGCTTTTGCCTATTTCTAGATTGCTTTTGCCTGAGTGTTTGTGTTGAGGGACAGAATCGTAAAATGGTTTGTGTTGGAAGGGACCTTCACAGGCCATCGAGTCCAACCCCTGCCATTGGCAGGGACATCTTCAGCTCCATCAGGTCGCTCAGAGCCCGTCCAGCCTCACCTGGGATGTGCCCAGGGATGGGGCATCGACCACCTCTCGGGGCAGCCTGGGCCAGTGTCTCACCACCCTCAATGTAAAACATTTCTCCCTTCGATCCAGTCTGAATCTCCCCTCCTTTAGTTTAAAGCCATCCCCCCTTGGCCTGTCACAGCAGGCCTTGCTAAAGAGGTCGCCCCCACCCTTCCTGCAGCCCCCCTTTAAGCCCTGGGAGGCCGCAATAAGGTCTCCCCACAGCCTCCCCTTCCCCGGCTGCACAACCCCAGCTCTCCCAGCCCGGCCTCGCAGCAGAGGGGCTCCAGCCCTCGGAGCATTGCTGTGCCCCCTCTGGCCCCGCTCCCACAGCCCCGTGTCTGTCCCGTGCTGAGGAGCCCCGAGCTGGAGGCGGCGCTGCAGGGGGGTCTCCCCAGAGCGGGGCAGGGGGGCAGCACCCCCTCCCTCGCCCTGCTGCCCGCGCTGCTGGGGATGCAGCCCCGGGCACGGGTGGGGGTCTGGGCTGCGAGCGCACGTTGCCAGCTCGTGCCCAGCTTTTCACCCCCAGCACCCCCAAGCCCTTCTCAGCAGGGCTGCTCTCCATCCCCCCATCCCCCAGCCTGTGTGGGTACCGGGGGTGGCCCCGGCCCAGGGGCAGGACCTTGTTGGCTTGGCCTTGTTGAACCTCATGAGTTTCTCCCAGGCCCCCTCTCCAGCGTGGTCAGGTCTTTCTGGATGACATCCATCCTTCAGGTGTGTTAACTGCGCTGCTCAGCTTGGTGTCATCTGCGAACCTGCTGAGGGTGCCCTCCATCCCACTGTCTGTGCCACTGATGAAGATATTAAACAGCGCTGGGCCCAGTACAGACCCCTGAGGGACACCAGTTGCCACCGGTCTCCATCTGGACATTGAGGTATTGACCACGACCCTCTGGATGCAGCCATCCAGCCAGTTCCTTATCCACCGAACAGTCCACCCTTCAAATCCGTATCTCTCCAGTTTAGAGAGAAGGATGCTATGGAGGACCATGTCAAAGGCCTTACAGAAGTCCAGATAGATGACATCCACAACTCTTCCCTTGCCCAGTGATGTAGTCACTCCATCAGAGAAGGCCACTAGGTTGGTCAGGCAGGACTTGCCCTTGGTAAAGCCGTGCTGGCTCCCCCGAATCACCTCCCTGTCCTCCATGTGGAGGGATGCATGAACAGGGTCAGGTCACATGCCCTGCCATGCCCTGGAGGTCCTCTGTGCATTTCTGCTGCAACCAGCCCCCAGCCTCCAGACAGTGTCACCTGAAACCCAGTTTTCAGACCCAGGAGATTTCCTACAAAATTAAAGCAATACAGTAAAATGCTCTAAGTCAATTAAAACACCAAGGCCCATGCTTACATGATAAGTAAATCATTATGTGACATGAAATTCAGCCCAGAGCAGTCAGAGCAAGGGGTACTCTGCACCTCTTGGAGTCAGACCTTAAGGGTACAAAGGATTAAGCCTGGATCCTGAAAATAGAGATCCACATCAGGAGCAGAGAGGCATTCATTTAACCTGCAGTTATGTTTTCGCTTAGTTTGTTGTTATGGCACAGAAACAATTTGAAGTGTCTTTGTGTTGAAAGCAGAGTGCCTCGGGTGATGAGCCACAGTTAAATTAGATAACTCTCCCTGAGGTAATAACATCGAGCGCTCTGCCTGCTTGCTGTAAAACTCCAGTCTGCTCCAAACCTCCATGGCAGTGCGCCTGTGCCTCTTCTCTTTGTGCTCTTTCCTATCCTCCCTTTCCCTCCTAAGGAAAAAAAAAAATGCATTTTCAGAAATTCTGCTTGGCTTTCATGTTCAGGCCAGGAACCAGACAGTCCCAGCCAGGGAACGCTGTATAAATTACGGTGATTCTGCCCAGCCTGCTGCTGCTCTGCATTTCCCTGAATTCGCCATTGATATCCCGAGCAGGCTTAGGGCAGCCGTTCCGCTGGTTTCCTTACGGTCTGTGAGCATTTTGTAAGGCTTTGCCCTGGCCCTGAATTTGGGGTTCACCTGGATGATAGTCTGAAGTCCCCTTTTGCCTCAAGCACCATTTCTGGAGCAACCCTTTATAGGGTGTCTGCGTTAGCAGTGTGGCGGGCCAAGTTAGCTCTGGCTTTCTAGTTAAACGAAGACACCAGCGCTAGACTGGACACAGCCAAAAGGACCAGTGGGGTAGGAGTAGGCTGAAGCTGAAATATGAATGCACAGCCCAGAATGGCTGTAAAGGGTCATGCTATTATGAACGCTCCACATCCAGAAGCGTGCAAGTCTCCGATACGACCCTGACCCAGCAAGCTGGCTCATTCACCTGCTATTATTCCTTTGCTATGAATGTCCATCCTACGGGATTTGAAGAGCTTAAAGAATTACTATACATATAAAAGAAGCCATTAAAACGAATCAATACAGAAAAGAAGCACTAAACGAGCTGGAATGACTTCAGTGTCTCTTCCTCCTCTCTCTCCTCTGCTTTTCCCCTTCCCCTTCCCCTTGGCTCTTTGTGGCCATCATTAACCATCCTGTAAAGAAGTGGTCCTGCTCCTGCAACTGCACCAGCAAAAACAGACCCTGAACAGGTCAAAGTGTGGGACCAGGAGACGAGGTTTCTCACTGCAAGCCACATCTCTGCCTGCTTTTCTGTAGAGTCCAGAAAAACAGCATTTATTACCTACAGATTCTCGCTAATAGCAATACTGCAGTTAATACTCTCCTCCAAGCCTCCGTGTTTGATGTTGTCCTGCTTGTCCCAGCTTCACACTCCTGCTCTCTGCCACCCCTCATTGAGCTTGTTCTTGCTGCTGGTTCAAATGCAGAAGAAAAGCATCATTATCTTTTCTCTTTTAAAGTTCAGCTCTGCAGAGCTGAAAATGAGACTTCTATCACAGATGAGGCAAATGCATTGCTAATAATAGACCCAGATGTAGCTTGGATTTTATTTTCAGTGTGGGTCTGCCAGGAAATGCAGACTACAGGGCGAGAGAAGGAATACGTGAAATGGGTATTTATTGTCTCCCCCAGCTGAGCGTACAGCTGTTTGGGTCAGCTCTGTGCTCAGCAGTATGGGCTGGCTGACTCACACGATGCCAATATCTGCCTCCGAAATTAGGGTTGCACATATTTGATTTCTCTCTTTGAGTCCTGCCTTACTGAAAATTGACAACTTCTGAAGTCTTCAGATCTCCTTCAGGAGCGAGGGTGTGTGACTGTGTCTGCTCTTTAGGTGAGGAGCTAAAGCAAGCGCCGGCCACCTGCACGATACATTTATCTGCACTGAGCAGCCTCTGCTCCACGTGGTGTTATCAGACCACCCCAGTGGCTCGCTTGCTGCTGGAAGGGGCCTGTGGGCCTTGCCTAGGATTCAAAAAATTTAAAAAAATGAATAATGCCTCCTAGGACCCTGCGGCAAGGAGCTGAAGTGTGACTACAGACATGGGCTGCCCCAACTGGATCATAGTGATGCGCTCGTGCCACTGCTCCGTGTGGCCCCATGAGACCCATGGACCAGTATCGATCTGTAACTGGAATGGGTCAGAGGTCTGGATGACACCTCCTAAACTGCCTACAGACAGACCCAAAGTCCATGGTCTTGTCAGGATGCCCTAAGCCTCATGCATCCTGGTTTTGCCTTTCTAAGTGTGGCTTCACCCAAAGCCTGGAAAACAGGAAAACACCGGTGTAGTTCAATGGGAAAGTGACACCCAGAGTCAAACAAAAGCCTTTGGTCAGACCTTGAACTGGTAGAAATGGATGTTTCTGGCCTGGCTGTAACATGGTGTGTCCTGCTATACTTGTGCAAGGCATTTCATTTCCCAGCAGGGAAAGGCCGGTGAAGTGCCTGCCTTGTTAGTACTGTACACCCATCAAAAAGCAGAGGAGCCTGGCCCCAGTCACAGCCCGCCCCAGCACCTGCATCCCACACAGGTATTCCTCGAAACCTGGGGCACGAGGAGGTGGTCTCTGTTTCACGAACACCAAGCATGGCTGCACATCCATGGGTCAGGTTCAGGTGTGGAGGAGCTGGACTGACAGGCTAATGTTTTCCACACTTTCACATGATGAAAGGTGCCTGCTTAGGAAGAGGCTTCTCTGCAGGTCTGTGCATCCAGGCCTGCAGCCAAGGGCAACAGCAGGCAGCGTCCCCAGGAGAGTGCTCCTGTGCAGAAGGGCCTGTGAAGTGCCTAGGTTCATAAATCAGGTCAGCTATCCCGTCAGAGGAATATTCCTCAAGTTTAGAGAGCCTGTAAATCCTGCAGAGAACTCAAAGCTCGGGTGCTGCCGGATGAAGCTGTGCTAAAGCACCTTGCACGTGGTCGGTGCCGGCTGCAGGGCATGCGGTGGCATGTGCATGCCTACGGCGAGCAGGCAGCCATGGGGAAGGAGAGGGAGATAAGAGGGTATCATGCCCTGAGCCTGCCTGTTAAGCAGGTCACAGGGCTTTTTCCTTGAAGACCACACCTCACTGCAGACTGACCACTCCGTGGACAGACCGACCCACCACTGGTGGGGACCCCCACACTGGCCCCAGCCAATGACCCCACAGCGCAGGGCGGGGAGGGGCCGCTGGCAGTGGATAAAAGCCTCCGTGGGGTCTGCAGCCCAGCTACGGAACCTGGGTCCTCCCGCAGCGCTGAGCAAACCCTCTTGCTCGCCACCATGGTGCACTGGACAGCCGAAGAGAAGCAGCTCATCGCCAGCCTCTGGAGCAAGGTCAATGTGGAGGAATGTGGCGCCGAGGCCCTGGCCAGGTAGGTCCAGCTCCCGGGCGTCTGCTCAGCTGCACCCTGGATTGTGGCAATTGTGTTTAACGTGTCTGTGTCTGCTTTTGTCCCCCAATCTCTCCCCAGGCTGCTGATCGTCTACCCCTGGACCCAGAGGTTCTTTGATAACTTTGGGAACCTCTCCAGCCCCACCGCCATCATTGGCAACCCCAAGGTCCGCGCCCACGGCAAGAAAGTGCTCACCTCCTTTGGGGAAGCCGTCAAGAACCTGGAAAACCTCAAGGCGACCTACGCCAAGCTGTCTGAGCTGCACTGCGAGAAGCTGCACGTGGACCCCGAGAACTTCAGGGTGAGCCGTGCTCGGGGCTTGACCCTCTCTCCCTCCATCCTGCAGAGCACCTCAGTGCCTGGAGGGTTTCAAACAAGCATAAATGACATATATTTTAGTTACCAAAGAGAAAGGGGCTGGCTTGGATGGAATCTGGGGGAGAGGGGAAGGTTGGGTGTTTGATAATACCAAGGAAATGCCAGGCTCCAGGCTGTGAGTGGTCTGGGGACAAATACAGGGAGATGCTCTGAAAGCCTGGAGGCTCGCATGGACATGGCTTGAGAAAAGCGGTAGAAGGATGCAGGGAGGCCAAGTGGGGCTGAGGGTGGAAAGCATGGAAGGAAGGCGCCATGTGCAACCTCTCCCTGGCACCTCCTGGCCCCAGGGATGGGGACACTTTGTCTCCCCTTTTTCCAAAGCTGGCAGACATGGGAGGAGAGGGAAGAGCAAGAGTGGGATGGTCAGGGACTGGACACTGATGGGAAGAGATGTAGGCTGGGATTCAAGACAGAGAGGACAGGTCTGAGGTTGGGGACAGGGTCAGCAGCTGAGGGAGAGGAGCAGCAGGAGGGGAATGAAGCAAAAGCGGTCAGGGTGCAGGGGGGTGAGAAGGGAAGGAGCAGTTCAGGCTGGAAGAGATTCAGCAGGTTGGATGTGGCTGATGGCCTCTGTTTTGAGGATGTAGCAGGTAGACCTTGCACTGACCTAACCCTCTGCTCAAGTAATCATGGGGTTTTATGGCAGGAAAAAAAAAAAAGAAAAAAGACAAAGAAGGTCTAGAAATAAAGTCTAGAGGCTGGAAAAAGCAGGTGTGAGATGAAGCAGGGACAGAGGAGGTAGATACTGGTGCGTGTGGTCAGCACAGGGCCATTTTCCTGCACATGGAACTCAGCTAAATGAGCTTCCTTTGGTTGCAGCCTCCAGGACCCACCAGAGCAGCTGGGTTCCCTCCAGCCCCTGGTCACTGGGTCCTGCATAGAGTGAAGGGGTGCTCAAAACTGGGCTGACCTAATTTCTTTCCTTCTCTTTTCCAGCTCCTGGGAGACATCCTCATCATCGTGCTGGCTGCACACTTCACCAAGGACTTCACGCCTGCCTGCCAGGCCACTTGGCAGAAGCTGGTCGGTGTGGTAGCCCATGCTCTGGCCTATAAGTACCATTAAACCCTCTGGAGGCAGATGTGTCTTAATAGTCAATAAAACCCCCACATTTTCTGGACTTCTGAATGTGCTCCTGTGTCTCTGTGGCTGCCTGTGGGGTGGGAGGGAGGGAGCAAGGGGCATGAAAGGTGGAAGATGGGCTCTGGGCTGCCGGGAGCATCATGCTCCAGAAAGGCAGTCAGGCTGGCCAAAGGGGAGGCTACTTTTCCTGGCTGTTTGGGCTCTCTCCGAAAGGCATCAGCCTGCTCACTGCTGCCCTTTCCCGCCTGCCCAGCAGGGCTGGTCCTGGACCGCCACGCACAAAGTGATGCTGGGGTGCCCCTCACATCCAGAGCTCCGGTGAGGCGTCTGGGGATGCTGGCCTCTAAACCAGTGATGGGCACGTCCCAGCCCACATGGTACCTCTGAGCTTGCTGAAATCACCAGGAGGGGATTTCTGACCTTTTTTTGTGCAGAAAGCCAAGCTGCAGGGCAAGCAAGGGCCCCTCTGGCCCTAAACCTCTCAACCTGTAATGCATGCAAGGATATAAATTTGTAGGGATTCACTGAAGCCAGCTTAGATTAGGCAGAAATTTGGCTCTTCATATTTTAGTTCTGATACATTTTTAAGAAGTTGATCAAAAGCATTTTCTGAATCAGCAGTGAAAATATTTTTACCATTACTCTTGTGCATTTTGATGAGAATACGATATCTAAAAGGCAATGTGTATGATCCCAAGAGGAGGGGATGAGGGCAGCTTTTAAGCAGGACTGATCAAAGCATTTTTTTACTCAGATTGCCTTAATGGAAGAATGTTTTTTCACTGCAATGAAAGGATTCTGCATAACCACATCGGTTTCAGTTATGCTTTTCTAGGAATAACTTGAAAAGCAACAAGGACAGCCATGCTGCTGTTTCAGAATGATGAAATCCTTGTTTTGCCTGATTTAGGAATAAATTTTCTGCCTTTCTCCTGATAAAACAGGGATTTGCCCTTATGACCCCTCTATCCTACACAGACAGCCTGACAGGCAAAGGATCCAGCCCTGCTGGCGGTGCCAAGAACATCCTGGGCTGGAGGAAACAAAAAAAAAGGAAAAACAAAAACCCAGAAGCTTGCCTAACTTTCTCCTGCAGCACAGCCTTCTACTTTCAGCCAGCGAATCGGCATTTCAGCACGATTTCAGGGGGTAAGACCGTCCTCAGTGTCTTGGTCCAGTTAGTGCAAATGTGCAGTTCAAAACCTTGGAAGATGCCACCAAAGAGGAAAGGTCTCCTGCACCTGGGGCATGGGCAGACATAACGTTAACAAAATGACTGCGGGTGCATCCGGCAGCACACACTGTCCATCCCTGTGTTCGTACCTCCGGGTCCCAAACCGGCAAACACACGCTTGCTCAGTGGCTGTGGGCCTCAGCATTCTGTTTTCACCCCAGAGTCTGTGTGAATGCCTGAATCATACTGCTCCTCCTCTCCCACCCTGTGCCACGGACACATCCCAGTGGTGATGTTCCCTGTGCGCTACGGCCAGCCCCTGGACGGTCCTGTCGGCCTTAATCTGCAATTAGAGGTGCAGGCAAGGGGTGGGTTGCTGTGCTGGTGTTGCAGAGCCGGCGCGCCAGGCTTTGCAAGTGGGAGTTGCCCATCTCTGGTGTGAAGCAAGAGCAAAGCTATGACCGCTAACAGCCCATCTGACCCCAAAGCGGGGTTGGAAGCAAGCCCTGGATGCAGGCTAGATGAACTCCATGGCAAGCCTGGTGTTGACAAGACACTGCCTAGTCCTAGCAGTGTCACATCAGTAGCTCTAACAGCTCATTACAGAGGGAGCGATGTCAGCGGCGCCTCCTTCCTTTGCAGCTGGGGAATGGAGCACCGCAGGGGAAAGAGCTCGACCAAAGCACCTCCAGCAGCTGGTGGGAAAGCAGGAATCAAATGTGCATTTCCAGGCTATCCCACTGTTCAGGCTGTCCTCTTTGGGGACAGCACAGTGACGGCGGGCAAAAGCACTGCTCGTGTTTCACCATGCAATAAAATGGCCATTGGGGCGTTTCTGCAGAGCCGGTGCCGAGTGACGCTGCGATGCTCGGGCAGGGCTGGGAGCCACAAAGTGCCAGGGGACAGCGAGCCATCAGCTTGGTTCTCAGCAGTTGGCTCACGTTCAGGACCTGAATCCTGCCTTGCCCCCCGTTACACCACTTCAGTGAGCCCCGGGTGCTCACTGTGAGCCCGCGACGATCTCTGCGTGGTGCAGACAGCCTTTTGGAGCCCAGAGTCCCTTTGAAGTGGTCCCAGCCCTCCATGGACTGACCAAGGCAAGGCTGGCTGATGCACATTCCCGTTTTGCCATCTGTGGCTTCCACTCCGGGGGGAAGGAGTGAGCTCCTGCCCCCAGCTGGGAGACGACGAGATGCTGGCACAGAGCGGGACGAGCCTGTACAGGGCTGTCCAGCTGGGAAAAGAAGATCACAGCAAATAAAGTGGGACCAAAGACACCCTCGAGACCTACTGGCTTAAGACACAAGAAACTGCATGTTTTGGAGGAGAGAGAAGAGGCTGGCCTGGATCCAGAGTGGCAGAGGCTGCGTACAGCTGCCACTCCTTCTGATAAGGGCTCTGGTAAAGCTTGGCGTGGGACACTGCCTGCTGCAATCAGAGTGACCAATAAATTCTGCTTGTTTCAGAAAGGCTCTCGCTCACTGTAACTGCTTTTTGCCACCATCAGGACAGTTCATCTATAAAAAGGAAAGGTTCCCGTTCGTGGAAGTGGGCATGTCCCAGTGTGAGGTCAAGAGATGAGGAACAGCTTAGGGGATCTTCCACCCACGCCAAAGGGAACAGCTGGCTGGAAGGAGGCTCGAGGGAAGAGTCCTGAGCACAGTGAGATCCATCCCAGGCAGACAGCACAAGGGCCCCTAGTTTTCCTTCTGGGGTTAAGCTGGGGTTAAGCATGCCGCAAGGTATTGCTGTGGGTGTGCTAGGGGAAAGGAGACCTCCCTTTGACTCTGTTAACTGGAAAAAAGCTACAGAAATTGCCTCTACTTGGCTCATTGTGATGAATATTTCCCCTCCCACCCTGTGCCACCAAACAGCCCCCTCAACAGACAATCCCTGCCCTAGGAGTCCTGAGGGTCCAAAAAAATGCCAGCTGGGGCTCTACCCCCAAGCCATAAAGCAGGTGATCTTAAAATTAACCCTTTCTTATAAAAATGGGTGAGATGGATGGATCCCCTGGAGAAGTCCAAAGCAAAGCACAGGGCTGGGACCATCTGGGCTGTCGTGCCTGTGCTTTTGCCATGTCTCTCTGCTGTCTCAGAGCATGCAGGGCTGCTTACAGCGGATGCTCGTGGTGTTCTGGCTGAGATCGCCCTGCCATCCTTGCAGGCACCTTCGGGGCTGTGTCTGCTTGACTGTGAGCTCCTGTCTCTGACGGCATTATGGACCGCTGCCCAGGTGTTGTAAACAGCCTCTGGGGCTGCCCAGCGTAGCAGGTTTCCTTAAAATGCCTTTGTGGCTGATTAAGCTTAAAACGAAAAAGCCCTTGGAAGTCTTTCACAGGGAGTTTAATCTCATGTTTTCCCTCTGTCAGCTAACTGTCCTGTGGCTCTAATGCAGTTGCTGGAGGTGATGTGCAAAGCACTTTGAAGGAATCCCGCCCCAGGATGGGACGATGTTCTCCGGCAGGGACACCGCGAGCTCGGGACGTGGTCACAGCAGCGAGCGAGGGGGAGCCATGTAGGCTGGGGAGGGACAGGGCTGAAGGAGAAGGAAGGAAAGATAAGGCAAAGCTCAGCAAGCCCCAGGAGCTGTTCATTCTTTGCTTCTTCTCTTGGTTTGGCATCTCACCTTATGCCTGGGATGGGCATTTGAAGCTGCCCTTGTAGAGTGGTGCATCCGAGCTGCGCTGGTGCCGAGGTGCCACAAGACTGATGCCACCAGTTTACCAGTCCACTCTGCTAAAAAAGAATCTGGAATCTGTGTCTGCAGAGCAATTTATTGATGTTAGAGCCTTCTCATCTCTTGTATTAACTGAGAAAGCATGTGAATGAACTGGTTTGCACACCTAGCAATTAGTGTTGCATAGAGTTGCAAGTAGAGAATTTAATTTAAGGTCGGGTCACCAGTTGCAGCTGAGGGCAGAGCTCAGTACCTGACTGTATCACAGACCTCTTGCATGATTTTAAATGCATCAATGCATCCTACGGTGCATCAGGACCCTGTTTGCAAAATTATACTGTTAAGAATACTTTTATTCTTTGACAGCCTCCCCTGTTAGTATGAAACACCTTGGATCAGGATGCCCTGTCAAGTAGGAGGGTGGAAAAAAGTCACAACTTTTGAAGACATAGTAACTGCAGGGAGTAACGGTATCGACCAGAGGTAAGGATGGAAAAAACAACAGGCAGTTTTATTTGGAGCAGGCAGATAAGAAGCAAGATAGTGCTCTTCAGATTTGTAAAGGGGGTTGCCAAGAGGACAGACTTCATCCTGCATGCAGTGAAAGATCACCCCTGCAAGGCTGTTTCTTAGGGCTCAATTATTTTATGTGAACAAACATTTTGATCAAGACAGCTCTACCAACAGTAGAAATGCTGCTTTGCCGGGACCGCTTATTTTTTTGGGGGTATGAGGTATGTTATATATCAAAAGACACCTTTTTTCCTCTATAGCCAGTGTCTGTACTCAAGAGTTTGTCAGTGTTAATGCGTGATATAACAAAAGCATCCAACTTTTGCCATGCGGACAGAGTTTTATTGCATATTTCTGTTAGCATTCTGAAAAAAATAAGCATGGTTTCCTATTTGGTTCTGCCTTTTATTTGGTGTACACCACATTTCTGATTTGGTCAGGTTCAGAACTGTGCCCCAGAGCCAGCCAGCTATTAGACTAAGGGGCATTCATCAGCCCCATACAGTAATGAGGCATTCAAAATCCAAAATAAAATTAATATTGTGTTGTCCTTTTCCTGGAGGACCAGCAGATAAAATTAGCATTGGACTGGTTTTGCTCAGTACGGCCTGGACCTAGACTCCTGCTGGTATCAGGTGGGATGGACTGTCCACATGGGTGATGTGTCCAGCCTGGACTCCTCATAGGACTAAGACTAGGGGTAACACTGTGCTCTTGAGACCCGTAACTCAGAGTCGTGCCTTCGAGGCGGACCCACTTTTCTCTGGTGACAGGGAATTGTGCTGGAGATGGGCAGTAGGAGAGCTCGGGCTCAGAACAGCAAACAGACAGCAGCGATGCACAGTGATGACGGACAGCAGCTCTGGAGCTCTTTGCTAGGACAGACAAGAAAGGAGGCTCCTGCATTTAAAGCATGGGGCCTAGATTTGGTCATTCAATCCTTGTTTCCCAGTAAGCCTCTGGCCCTCAGAGCTGGGGCAGATGATGCCTAGACCTGTTCGGGATGAATCCCAGGAGTGCAGGGCACCAATGCACAATAAAGACTCTGAAAACATGGGCAAAGTGGAGACTGCAAACACTGTGAAGGTCACTGCCTGTCCTTGGGTCTGCACCGCACAGTCAGCCCCCAGCGCCCGGCTGCCTCTGCAGTATGGGAAACCCGCAGCCGGCGAGAAGCCGTGCAGGCAGCTCTACCTGCACTCGGGGCTGCAGATACCAGTGCATGGGTATGAGACGATGCTTGTCCACTCAAAGGCAGAGGGGGGAAAGGGCCTCTTTTCCCCTTGGACAGCATCCAAAACTGCTATCTTTCCTTGCGCAGAGCAGCTCCCTCCCCAGCCCCAACCAATCGTTAGGTGAACTGAGATTAGGACAAGCCGTTACTAGCGCATAAAAATCCCGGGGGCAGAATTTGGCTCCACTTCCTCATCATTGTTCAGGGAAGCCCCGGGCAAACCCTCTTGCTCGCCACCATGGTGCACTGGACAGCCGAAGAGAAGCAGCTCATCACCAGCCTCTGGGGCAAGGTCAATGTGGCCGAATGCGGCGCCGAGGCCCTGGCCAGGTAGGTCCAGCTCCCAGGCATCTGCTCAGCTGCACCCTGGATTGTGGCAATTGCATTTAACGTGTCTGTGTCTGCTTGTGTCCCCCAATCTCTCCCCAGGCTGCTGATCGTCTACCCCTGGACCCAGAGGTTCTTCGCTTCCTTCGGGAACCTCTCCAGCCCCACCGCCATCATTGGCAACCCCATGGTCCGCGCCCACGGCAAGAAAGTGCTCACCTCCTTTGGGGAAGCCGTCAAGAACCTGGACAACATCAAGAAATGTTTTGCTCAGCTGAGCAAGCTCCACTGTGACAAGCTGCACGTGGACCCCGAGAACTTCAGGGTGAGCCGTGCTCAGACTCCAGCCTCGGCTGGGCAGAGGTTTCTGTTCTCTGGCGAGGGCTTTAGGGGTCTCTGAGGTGTCTGTCTGTCAGTGAGACCCAGAGAGAACCCTGAGGCTGCCAGAGCCTGGGAGCCTGCTGGGGGCAGGGGTGGTGGGGGGGAAGGGGGAGGGAACAGGCATATTTGGGGGTAATAGATAGGAGTTATGGGACCGGAATGTGTGAGAGGAGGGACCCAGGCAGGCGAGGTGGATGGGGATGAAACGCAGAGTCAAATATGTGCCAGCAGGAAGCAATGTTGTCTTGGAGCAGCCAGAGAACAGAAGGGAAGAAACCGAGACAGGGTTTGGAGGGAAGAGCTGAGCTTGTCTGTGATGGAGTGGTTAAACCAGGTGAGAAAACAAACACAACCACTTCAGCATGAGATGGGGATCTGAGCCAAGAGAAAGCAAGGGTGGATAGGGATATGAAAGGAAAGGATAAACCCAGTCGAAGCAGAGGGAGGACACTGCACAGCAGGCAAAGGAAGGTGTTTGGGGAGGAGAATCCAGCACATCCAGCCATCCTGGTGACTGCTGGAGATTCAAGCGGTGCAGGGAGCCTGGCGCTCTGCATGGGGCTGGGATAAATCCATTCCTTGCTTTGCAATGACTTCCCTAATAACCTGTGTCCACCTGCGACCACCTGGGTGGTGCGAGGGTGGGGAGGGGGGTGGGGGGCAGCACCAGGCTGACGGCTTCTCCTCCCTCCGTTGCCAGCTCCTGGGTGACATCCTCATCATCGTCCTGGCTGCCCACTTCAGCAAGGACTTCACCCCTGCCTGCCAGGCCGCCTGGCAGAAGATGGTCCATGTGGTGGCCCACGCACTGGCCCATGAGTACCACTGAGCCTCCCGCAAGCGTCTGAGGCTGGAGATGCTCCTGGCTCACAGGGAAACATCCTCTGGTTCTGCTGGTCTCTAAGAGCCAAATAAACACCAGCTGCTTCAGCCATGAAGAGGTGTCTGTCTCTGTGGGAATGGGGTGGGGGCCGCCCCAGGGTGCTGAGGAATGGGAGGGGGCTGCTCACACACACACGCAACATGAGCCATGGTCCTGCCTATGAATTCATGCAAGCGAGACTCATCTAAGCTGAAGAATCCAGGGGATCTTTCAAGGCAAAAAACCAAACACCCTACAAAATACAAACAGGCATACTCCGGTGCTTTTTTGAGACACCAGGTAACATCACTGGGTTCAATGTTTTACGTCTTTCATGGATTAAGTGGAACAAAACTTTGTACAAAAACGTGCAATGGGAGAAGCGGCAGTGAGATTAGGCCCATCATTTGTAACTTCCTTCACAGAAGAAAAAATATATTTTGTTGTTTGGTTGTGGTTTTTTTTGTCTAAATCATTCTCATTCTCAGATTACTAAAGGCAAAATGTAATAGGCACAACTATCTATTATGGCAAAAAAATATGCCAAGAACAGTAATTTCAGGTACAGGAAGGATGGAGCCTCTGCTTTCAGTGGTCCGTATGTCTAACTTTCCACAAGCAAAATGAAACTCCCCAAACGGTCTCCCTGCCGTGCAGGGGACCACGGCCCCCACCAGCCTCCTGTCCTCCTTTCAGACTCGCAGCATCCCCACAGCGCCAAGAGCAGCCCAAGGACATGGTTGGGGTTCCTGGGTGGTGAAGTCCTCCCACCCCCATCAGGGAGAACGCAGAGCGAGTGGCTCCAGAGCAGGTCTCCAGCAAAGACTGCACTGTCCCAGCGCAGAGGGCTGCGGAACAGTGTCACCCCCCCAGGCCTGGCCCCAGGGTCCTTTTGCCAAGCCCCCTCCTCAAGCGAGCATGCAGAGGAGAGCCGGTGCAGCCATCAGAAACCGTGGCAGCCCATGGCCAATGCAAACACGTTGCTCCACGGTCATCCAGACCCCACTGGATCAGCTGGCGTTCCTGTGCTCTGCCAGGGTCTGGCCCCACACGCTCTGTCCCCATCCCTGGTGCCTGCATCTCACCCCACCGCCTCCAGCCAGCTCTGCTGGGGGCAGAAGAAGACGTGCGGGAGACCCAGCTGCCTCTCCCACCACTCGGGAGGACCACCGCTCCTCTGGCCGCCAAATCGCAGGTCAGGCGCTGCCTCCTGCTGTGCATCTGCACAGATCCCCGTATACCCAGTCTTGCCCACCTCTCCCGGAGCCCCTGCAAGCTAACACCCTGCAGGCAACCAATGTGCCCTCTCTTCCAGCCTTGCCTGGCCTTTGCTAACAGGCTCTTTTGAGACAGGAGCTCCCTGGCTGTAAGCCGCTGCCCATGGTTTTCTTAGTGCTACCCTAGAGTCAGCAAACTCTTAAACAGCTAATAGGAGAGGAAAAGGTGAACCCAAAGCCTGGCAGGTCCTGCAATAAGAGGACAAAGAGAAACTACTTGCACACGGGTGGTGCATTCAGAGGGAGGACCCAACAGCCCCAAGCCTGAGTCTTCTGCCTCGCAGCCACGCGGCCCGCCGTGGTTTGCACCATCTGAGGGGCGCCAAGCCTCGCATGCACCTTCCTCTGAGGCCGTATGCGGGACTCGCATGTCACCGTGCTCGGACTTAGCGTGGAGATAAGCGCTACCCTCCAGTAGGGAGCTGCAGAGCTGGAAATCAAAGACAGGGGGAGGGCGTCCCGCCAGCCCGTCCTGGCAGCGGATCTGGGCATCTTGCCCTGGGGCCCCACCCTGACACTGCATCCCCTCCCTTGGGGTGCCAGGGCTGCGGGCCCCCCCCCGGGGGCCCAGCCAATGGAGGGGTGCACGGGGAAGAGGAGGGGCCCAGCATAGGGTATAAAAGTGGGAACAGGGAGAGCTGCTCGCCAGTGTGCGACCCCCTCAGGAGCAAGAGCTCAGACTTCCTCCGTACAGCCGGCAGCCACACGCTACCCTCCACCCGCCACCATGGTGCACTGGACAGCCGAAGAGAAGCAGCTCATCACCGGCCTCTGGGGCAAGGTCAACGTGGCCGAATGCGGCGCCGAGGCCCTGGCCAGGTAGGTCCAGCTCCCGGGCATCTGCTCAGCTGCACCCTGCTAAAGAAACCACTCCAGTCACAGGAGCATTAACGTGTCTGTGTCTGCTTGTGTCCCCCCCCATCTCTCCCCAGGCTGCTGATTGTCTACCCCTGGACCCAGAGGTTCTTCGCTTCCTTCGGGAACCTCTCCAGTGCCACCGCCATCACTGGCAACCCCATGGTCCGTGCCCACGGCAAGAAAGTGCTCACCTCCTTTGGGGAAGCCGTCAAGAACCTGGACAACATCAAGGCGACCTTCGCCCAGCTGTCTGAGCTGCACTGCGACAAGCTGCACGTGGACCCCGAGAACTTCAGGGTGAGCCGCACTCCTGACTGGGGGACCCATCCTCCCTACCGCAGCTCTGCGGGCAGTTTGTCCCGTAACCCTGAGCCCCGCCGTGTGAGGGATTTACCCTGGACATGCTGGTGCAGGAGGAAGGGGGGCTGGTGGTTGGGGTGAGGGGGAGATGCCAGAGAGGGACAGAGAGGGAAGGGACCAACCCGCATCTTGGTGTGAACACACCGAAGGGGCTGAGAGGTGATAGTGATGGTTATGGAGAGGCCGTCTGGAGGGTGCAAGCGAGGATGCACGGGAGACGGGAAGGCGGCAAGGAGGTGGTTTCAGTGTGGGAGGGGAGTGGGGAGAGTAGCGTGGAAGCAGTTGTTGAGCAGGAAAAGGTTTGAGCCAAGGGGAAAGCAAAGGAGCAAGAGAGAAGCTTGGCCCAGAGGAGAAAGGAGAGATGAGTGAGGAGCAGGGGATGGCAGCTAGATGCCAAAAGCAAAAGAGGAACGGGACCTAAACGGAGAGAAAACTTTGGCTTCTGTGTCTCTGCAGCTGAGGGTTTCCCAGTGGGGAAGGAACCCTGACATTTGTCACCAGGGCTGGCAGAGGTCCCCCCTGCATCTGCACAAGCTCATTGTTCACCCCAGGGTGCTTTGCAGTGCCAAGTGCCAGCTCCCTGCTGCACAGCAGACACTCAGCTGTGTCCTCTGCTCAGGATAAACTCTCAAACAAAGCCAGAAGGGAGAAAGAAAAATTTAATCAACAAAATTTTCTGGAGAATTTTTGGTTACTCTTCCCACAGCAGTAGCAGAACCTGAACCTTTAGAGTAAGAGCAGAGACAAGTTTACAGTACATCTTGAAAAAGACTCCAGGGAGATTTTTAAGCCTACAAAATGCCCTGAGGTTTCCCTGGGTCTAATGCGAGTGCTTGCGTGAGGATCTGCAGGCTCCTGGACATTGCTAACCTGAGGGTGCTCTTGTCCCCGCAGCTCCTGGGTGACATCCTGATCATCGTCCTGGCTGCCCACTTCGCCAAGGATTTCACTCCTGAGTGCCAAGCTGCCTGGCAAAAGCTGGTCGGTGCCGTGGCCCACGCTCTGGCCCGCAAATACCACTAAAGTGTCAGCAGGAAAGGCCTGGCAGCATCCTCCAGCTGTGTGTCATGCACAGGCTGACGTTCTGCTTTGGAGCTGACAGCTTGTAACAGCCAAATAAAGCTCATCCTGTGAAGCCTCCACTGAGTCCGTGTGTTCCTGAGAGGCTGGAGGGGTTGCAGGGACGGGAACCAGAGGCACCCGCAGGTGGACCGGGGTGTAAGCTTGAGCAGGGTGGGCATTTTGCTCCCAGAAAATACCACCTCCCTTTGTTCTGCATGTTTTTGGGTGGTTTGTCGCTGGAAATCATACTTACAGAGTATTGGGTAGATGCTGTCCTGCTACCTCTGTGGTCATGCACTAGGAAGTTTGCACTGAGGAACTAGTCGGTATTTTGCTGTGAAACCTGTGTGCTTTCTTGCAGGTGAGGGGAACTCAAAGGATTCATATTTTTTAAGGAGGATAAACAAAGTGAATACTTTAATCTACCCTGGTTCATTCCTGGCATAAAGCCTACAAGGAATTAGCTGACTCATACTGGTCAAGCAGCCAGCTGGGTGCGGGTAGGGTTTAGATAAACATTTTGCTATCAAGACCTGTCCAGACTTTGTTTATGCACTTCTTTTTCACCCTGTGCCGCCCATTCTGCAATTATGGGGGGCCCAATCCTGCGAACAGTAGTGACTATTGATGAGTATCAATGGGTGCTCTATGCACGCAGGGCATTTTTGGTGTTTAAGCGCCTGCAGAGCAGGACTCTCTAGGACAGAGTTTGTTCTTGGCACGGGAAACACTGTCTGCCCTGTCTGAGCATGATGCAGTAAGAGCAATGGTTAGCAGAAAGGACGTGCTTACTTTTTAAAGGGAAAAAAGAGGGCACATGTATATATCCCAGTACCTCCGACACCCCGTTTGCACTGCGTCCTATCCCTGCTTCATCCACATTTGGGCATCCCACCCTCTGCTTCTGAACCACTGGAGGGTATTAAAAGCCCTCTGTTACCCATAAGTGCCCCTTCTCACAGACATGACTTGAAGGAAGAGACGTTTTTTGGGTGTCAAGGCAGAGGCTGAGAAGGTGAGATGATCTAAGTCCCAAAGTGCTTCCCTCCCTGCAGGGAGCCTGGGCAGGCACAGACTGCGGTGGTTTGGTCAGGTGTCCAGGGTCACAGGAAAAAAAAGAATTCTTACACGATTTTTCATAGGTTTCGTGACAGACAGAGACATTCATAGATATTATTCATAGACTTCAGGCAGAAATGGCTGAATTATTTGAACAAGTAGGTGCCCTCCTGCAAGCAAGGTGTCTGGGGGTAGGATTGAGCTGAGCAGAGCGCTGGGGTTAGACCCTACAGGTCAGTAAGGCAGGGGATGCCTGGGCTCCCCCTGCTGTTGAGGTCCCTGCTGGGGTACCCCTTCCTGGGAGCAGGGACGAGGGTTTCCACCCCCTACACCTGGCAGGATGGGTACGGTGCCCGCTGGTGCTGCCCATGGCTTCACGCCCCAGCGCCAGCCCCAGCTGGGCGATGACACCCTGGTCCCTGTGTCCCCAGCAAACGCATCCTGTGGGGTGTCCTTTCCCCATGCTGCTTTGCCTGCTCCCGTTTCGTCTCCTGCATGGTGGCAGAACGCTGCTGTGGGAGCTGACAGCCCCCCAGGGAATGCCTGGTGCAACGCAGCGCTGGCAGCACCGCACGTCCCGGAGGGGCCGATAAGGGTGGGTGGGCACCGGCAGCAGCCCGGTGGCATTTTGCCGGTGTGTTTTCTCCCCCACGCATGCACCCAGGCAGTGCTTGACTTGATTTATCGTCATGCTCCAGCACACCGACCTGCGTGCACTGGAGTTTCTTGAGAGAAGGCAGATACAGGCAATTCTAAGGAAGATTGTTCATCCCTATTCCATCAAAAAAAAAAAGTCTACAACTAAAGGGGGAAAGAGATATTATCAGGCTGAAATTCTCTGTCAGTATTTTCTTTCTTTTAATTGATTTTCCTCCAATTCCTGTATTTTCAGTAAAAGGCCAAGAAGACCCTTAGCAGGAGGTGGTCCATGGAGGGAGGCAAGCCCCAATGTCTGGAGAGGAGCTTGGTCAGCTCTTTAGCTCTGCTGCAGCCTGGCAGAGTCAACACTTCTTACTTAGCCCAGTCCAAATCCTATGGAAAACATCAGGAAGACATCCGATTGCCCCAGGTGCTTTGGGATCAGGATCAAACCCCCTGTACTTCCAGCAAGGACAGTGTTTCTTGCGGGTTTATGCAGAAAATAAACAAGGAGAGCCCCCCACCATGAAAGGACATGGCTCCCGGTGAAGGTGCATCACCCGCAGTGTGCTCGGGGGTGTCCCAGGGGAGCAATTCACAGGAAGCCCAAACATTTCCTCCCGCCCAAGGAGGCTGGGAGCAGCCTGGATGAACGTGGGAGGAAATCTGAAGTATGGCAGCCTTGTCGGGACACGTTCGGAAGGGAAAGGCCCTGGGCTCCCCCTGGGCTGGACATCCCTGAGCTGAGCTTTTGCTGCTTTTTGAGACCACAGCAGCTCCTTCAGTGGCAAAACTTTTGCTCAAAGCCTATTTTACCTGTCCTTTGTGGATGTGGATGAAAGCAGAAATAGGATTAAAAGGGTGATTCTGTTTGATACTTGCTCCCTGTCCAGCAGCACTGCATCTGACCGGTCCTTTTACATCTGGGGGGGGAACACTTTGCGTGAGCTTCTTGCTGCTCCAAAAGGGACAAATAAACCAAGCGGGCCAAGTTCTGTTACAGGAGGAGGCCTACAGGGTTAACACAGATTTCAGCTGCAAAGCCCGAGCATCCACTGAGCAACTCCAGCGTGGCCACAGCTCCTGGCGGTGCAAGGACACTGGAGTCCTCCTGCAGTGCAGGTCCCTGCACGGGCTGCGTTTTGGCAGGGGTATTCGTCATTTTATTGATAGAGGCAAGGCAGAGTCCAGCATTTGGAAGAGCCAAGGCATAAGGCTCACACCGCACACATGTTAGATAGCGATGCTTGTGCAGACCCATCTCTGCAAAGGGGCCCTCATCTGGTAGGTGAAAGGGAGAACTGGCTGCACAGAGGGGAAGGGTAAAGCTCCTGAGGTCAGGATAACCAGAGGCCCCTTCTGAGCGTGCCACACCCTGGCCATCGCCTTCTGCTCCCCGGATGGTGGGGACCCCCACACTGGCCCCAGCCAATGACTCCACAGCGCAGGGCGGGGAGGGGCCGCTGGCAGTGGATAAAAGCCTCCGTGGGGTCTGCAGCCCAGCTACGGAACCTGGGTCCTCCCGCAGCGCTGAGCAAACCCTCTTGCTCGCCACCATGGTGCACTGGACAGCCGAAGAGAAGCAGCTCATCGCCAGCGTCTGGAGCAAGGTCAATGTGGATGAATGCGGCGCCGAGGCCCTGGCCAGGTAGGTCCAGCTCCCGGGCATCTGCTCAGCTGCACCCCGGGTAGAGAAATCGTGGAGACTGCATTCGGGAGCATTAACGTGTCTGTGTCTGCTTGTGTCCCCCCATCTCTCCCCAGGCTGCTGATCGTCTACCCCTGGACCCAGAGGTTCTTCGCTTCCTTCGGGAACCTCTCCAGCCCCACCGCCATCATTGGCAACCCCAAGGTCCGCGCCCATGGCAGGAAAGTGCTCACCTCCTTTGGGGAAGCCGTCAAGAACCTGGACAACATCAAGGCGACCTACGCCAAGCTGTCCGAGCTGCACTGCGACAAGCTGCACGTGGACCCCGAGAACTTCAGGGTGAGCCATGTGTGCAGTCCCAGCCTTTCCCTATGTCATGTGGGGAAAGTCAGATTTTGCATTGAAACTGGGGGGTATTGCCTCCGACAGCACTGTCTAGGGGTACTTTCTTTGGCTGGTGCAGGCAGAGTCCCAGTGTAGTACCCAAGCACGATGGTAGGTTGTGCAGGACCGTTTGGAGGAGTGTGGGTGACTTTCACACTGAAAAGTCACATTTCTAGTACTAGCACAGCAATGGGGAGGAGAAGGTGTTGGGAGATCGTTACCTGAAGGCGATCTGGTGGGGACAAAAGAAACAAACCCAGGGGGAGGTGCAGCATGGGCTGGAGGAGTCGGAGGCAGCGGGGAGCTAAGCCGAGCTTTTAAGGAAATCGTAGGTCCTACAGCAAGGTAAGCAGCTAGCGTGCTCAAAAACCACAGAGCAGGTCTCTGGCTTGTCCAGCATGGGCTGCCTGTCTAAATGGGACACTCCCTCCTCCTCCAACGCTTGGAAATAAAACCGGATTGTTTTCTTTATTTACCTCTAAAAAGAAAAAAAAAATGACCCAGCGTTTTGCAGGGTGGGTCTCAGGCCCAATTGCTTTAACGTCCCAAAAATGGGGGAAATAGTGTCAAGGCTCTTTCTTCCGTTCTTTTTTTTTTTTTTTTTTTAAGAATGAAGCAAATATTGCTCTCCCAAAAGCCAGAGCTTCCTACGCAAAGCCCCGCAGCCCGAGGGTCACTCCAGTGAGGCGGGGGGGGCGGGGGGGGGGCGTGTGAGGAAGAAGAGGAGGAGCATGCAGCCTGTGAGAGTCCTTTCAGGAGGGGAATTCAGGCTCAAGGAGATGTCAGGAGAAAGGAGATGCAGCCGATGAGTTGCAGGGTGGTGTCTGGGGGGGGCGGGAAGGAGAGCGGTGGGAGGGATGTCTGCAGCAGGAGAAGCAGAGACAGCGCTTGCATCAAGGAAGAAGCTGTTTAGAGCTAAAGACATGGCAGGACAGGGTGGAGTTGTGTGCAGCAAGAGCAAGAGCCTTCTTCAAGGGGTCCTAGGTCCGACAGCTCAGCCCCAACTCGGGGATGTCTGCTCCCTGCTCCATGGACTGCTGCAGCACAACGGTTCAACCCTGTCTGTTTTCCTCTTTCCAGCTCCTTGGAGACATCCTAATCATTGTCCTGGCTTCCCACTTTGCCAGGGATTTCACCCCTGCTTGCCAGTTTGCCTGGCAGAAGCTCGTTGGTGTGGTGGCTCATGCTCTGGCCCGCAAGTACCACTGAGCATCCCGGGACCGGCTGTGTGAGGAGAGTCCCTGCTCTGCCACCAGCACCTCTGAGCACAAGGAGATGCCCTTTGGTTATTGGCAGGCTGTAACCACCAAATAAATGCCTCCCAGCACCACGTCTGCGGAGTGTCCCTGTCTCTGTGCTGGGGAAGGAGGGGGGCCAGCGGGGTTGGTGCTGTTGAAACATCCCTGTGGGTGTATTTCTTGTTTCTAAGGGCTGCTGCAGACACTTTCCTTAACTCTACAGTGCTCTCTCATGTGCAGTCCCTGCCAGTGCATGCATGGAGGGGTCTGTAAAGAGAAAACCTATGCAAAGGGCCCCAAGACCCAGGATTGTTTCAGAGGGTCATAGGAATAATGAGGGATTGCAAAGAACCCATATCTGTTCTCCCCTGCTCTACCTTAACGTGAAATAAGGTGACGCCAGCCCTCTCCAGAGCAGAGTCCCCAGCCAAGCTGCTGCCGCGCCCGGGGAGCTGGCACCTGCCTTGCCCTGCTCTAGGGCTGGGGATGCACCTTCTCCTTTTAGAGTACCTGATACAGAAGAAAACCTTTGAACTCTGGCTCTTGGGAGGTTCAGGAGATGTCCACTCCTTCTAGCCACATCAGTCACCCACACAGGAGACACTGCTTCCCCGAGGGGGGCTTATCGTGCTGATGTGCAGAGCAGACCCTCATCCCCAGGCACGCACAGCCTCAAACCCGCCTCTCTCCAGACTGAGGGCATTCAGTTCACAATGTCACCCGTGAACAAACCCCAGCACACTGACTGGTATTGGGCTTTGCCCTGCCTGGTCCTCCTCCTTCCATCCGAGGGGCTTTTATGGTGCATGGAGCGAGGCTGTGGGTCAGCATTGGTTATTCATTCATTGGGACAAAGGTGGTATGTTCCATTTTTTAAGCTATTTCATTATACAAAACAGTAGAAAATATAAAAATGGTCAGGCAGGACTGTGTTTATTCCAGTGTTAAATCTTGTCTTAAACCAAGACTGGAGACTCCTTGCACAAGGGGGCTGACAAGCAGTGCTGTTTATAGGATCTGGCGCAGCAGAGTCTTGGCTGTGATAGAAGTTTCTGGAGTTACCAGGGTTGTTTTGGGTCATAATCTTTCAAAACATGCTCTCACCTCGCCTGGGTTCAGCAGACTTCTCCTATACACCAACTCTGCAGGTTTCCGTACAGAGAGAGAGCAGCCCCTGGGAATGCCGTGCAGCCAACAGCAGTGCAGCCCCTGTGCTGGCCCTGCTTCGAGCAGGGCATCAGACGAGAGACCCCTGGCGTTCCCTTCCCACCCAAATTATCCTGTGGCTCTGCACTCTGAGTCTGCAAGACGATTTCTTGCTTTTCTCACCTATGGCTTCTTTGGAAGGGATCCAAAAACAAACAAGTTGAAGGCGCCTTTATAAACCTGCTTTGTTTGGATGCTGTGGAAGGCAGGACTGAAGAGGGGTGGGAGGAGGGTGTCAACGTTGCCAACCACAGCGCGGAAGATGGGGGTGCCTCTTTCCCAAATCTGTGCAGGATGGGCTAGCCAAGTTCTGGGATGAAGAAGACTGAGACCGCAGAAGCTTCAGGCCCTCGTCCTTGGAGGCAATGCTGAGAGGTGTCATGAGGATGATGATGGAGGACAATAAAATAAGAGGAACCCATGGTGAAGGTCCAGGACACAGATGCAGTTGAACGCCGTCTCTCTGGAGGGCAGCCGGGGGATGGGACAAGCTGCTCCCGGTCACCAGGCAGCCAGAGGAGATGGAGGAGCAGGGTATGATCAGGGCTGTGCTCCTCCGTAGGCGTCAGCCGTACCTTGTCCGCCCTCACGCCTGTTGGCATGGCCGCACAGCGCCGTGGGGGCAGAGAGCCACCAGCCTGTGCAGGGGGGCACAGCGAAAAGCTGCCTCCGGGAAGGTGAGGGAGCGGATAAGGAATAGCTGAGACACACGGGGCTAATCGCCATGAGCAAGGACCGCAGCACCCCTGTGGAGAGGCACAGCCCGAGGTCAGTGAGGGCCAGCACGGCGAGGACATGATGCAGTGCTGGTGGAGGGTTTGGTCTGCTTTTCTAGCATTTTCCAACGCTCGTAGTGACATGGACAGACAAATTGAGGTGGAAATCTGGGGTAAGTGTGGTTAGCAGAAAGGCTGTGACCATGAGGCTGGTCCCCGGCTGACCCCATGAACTGCTCTTGGTGTCCCCTCACTTCTCAGGAATTGCAATCTGCGCAGCCCAGATTTGGTTCAGGTCTAGTTTAGAAGCAATAGACAATTCCTGAATCCTTACAAATTGCATCATGCAGCCCTGAAACGATGGAAGGCCCACACTAGAAGGTTGATGGATTGCTCTCCTCTTTCATGGCAGCTTCTCTCAAACCTGAGACAGCACTGCAAACCTTTGATGAACAAGCACACCGTGTTGCTTTGGAAAGGAAGGAAAGGGGTTTCCACTGCAACAGCACAGACTAATAATGGAATGGATTTCATGAGAGGAGGATTGCTTCTTGTGAAAGCTGGTAGGAAAAGTTGTTAGGAAACAGGTAAATTATATAAATCAGAAAACAGTTTTGATCTGTGGCTGTGATACCTGTTCTTCCTCAGCCACTGGGAGACGTCGCTTCTCCTCCTGGACCCTGCCCTCCTGCAGACCCACCATGAAAATGGTTTGCAAATAGTGGGATGGAAAATAAAACTTCTTATTTCTCTCACAGTGGACATTGTTTGCAGTTTTTATAGGTCTTAAGAAAAATAATTAGTCGAAAACTGTGCTAGGATAATTAATGCGGTGTGTGCAATGCAAAATGTGGTGGTGAGTTTTGTGCTTATGCAGAAGCATTCATGTTTTCTCTACAGTGAAGCCCTCATGTTAACTGCTGTGGCATATTGTCTGGATATGGAACCTTAAAAACTCCTGCTTAAAAATATAATGAATTAATCAACCTCCAGAGCCTTTTAAGGAATCCTTATTTGAAGTTTAATGGCAGTCGAAGGAGCAGGCTGACCAAAGGACTATCAGGTATAACTATTTTTATCTGTCCCAATCCCCACACTTATGAAAATAACAGAAGCAGAAAAAAAACCCCAGTTCTTTTCACTTCTGAGCATAAGCCAAAAATACTCTTTAACTGACTCTGTGCTGCCCCTGCTGGAGTTATATATAGTGTAAGGCACGATTTTGTGCCTCTAGAGGGAATTCTCTGCCAGGAGCATCAGCAAAATAGAGCATTCCAGAAGACAGGTTTTACAGCTGGTGGGACTGGAGTATAATCCTAACAAAATTCAGCCATCCCTGTGATAAGCTCACTGTGTTGCCCACACTACTTGAAATGAGGATGAATGGTAATGTACTTGTTCTGATTTTGCAAAAGATGCTTTATTGCTTTCAAGAAGCAAAAAAGATGCTGTTTTCTCTGAGCAGCAGTATGGAAATACCCAAGCTACCTAATGGCTCTGTGCTCCTGCGGCAACCACTTCGGGCAGTTTTTTTATACCGCAAGTTACATTATGGAGGTGTTTGGACAGAAAATATGCCTGTCTGTGAAACAAGGGGGATCCTTTGCAGCTTGCCCAGCCCATAGGAGAGCGCTTAACCTACAAGGCCATAAGCAGTCCCATGGGTGAGACTGGAGGGACGGGACCAGCTCTGCTGGCTGTTCCCCACGACCAGCTGTGATGTACAAGGGCTGGCTGGGAACAGGACTGCAAATTTTTCTTCTGTGTCCTTAGCAAAATCTGATGTCATGGCAACAGCAGTACTGCTGGAAAAAAAAAAAAATTGAGAAATATCATTTGGGTATTAAAAGGTTTTTGATCCATCCCCCTTGGTAACCTTGGAGGAATGAAGGTCTGAAACCCCAGAGTGACTTATCACAGCTGATCTGCCTTATCTTTCCTTTTTTCTGCCACCTTACCTCCTCCCACCTCTGCTTAGGGCCCTTCCAGCCCAAACTCTCTTCAACAGGAGAACCAGCCACGTGCTCATTTCCCATCCCAAACCAGAATTGGCAGGGATAATGTTTCTGAGATGACGAGGAGTTTCTCTTTCATATCCCAGAGACTCTTAAGTCCAGAAGTGCAGGAGTTCTCACTATCTGGCACAAAGTGAACTCAGAAACCAAATTATTCTCTTTCTTTTTGTTGGCAGCCTTTTGTCATGTCTCCCTCAATCTCTCTTTGTCCAGGCTAATCAACTGCTGCTGTGCAGGCCGGTCCCCGTGCTCCATCCCACAGAAATTAAGAATTCCTGCACTAGAGGCCCACATACTCACTACGCAGTAACAAACTCCATGGTAGTTAATGTGATTTGGATAAACCCACGCCGCCAAACGCCGCAGCTGACGGAGGTTGGAGAAGCACCATCCTCGTCCCGACAGCAGAGGTGTGTGAATGACTGGTCCCCAGAGAGCAGAGCATCATCTCACCACAGGGCAGGTTCCCTCCTGTTACCTGACAGATCGCACGTGGGACAATCGTCTTCTGGAGACCACCTAGCTTCACTGCAGGGGTGCAGAGAGACAAGTTTGCTGTTGTGGTTGAACCTGGCAGGCAGCTAAACATCACACAGGCATTCACTCAATCCCCCCCCGCAGTGGGATGAAGGGGAGAATGGGGGAAAAAATAATACTTGTGGGTTGAGATAAAGACAGTTTAATAGGAGAGAAAAGGAAGGGGAAGTAATAATGATGATGATAATAATAATAATAATAATATACAAAACAAGTGATGCACACTGCAATTGCTCAACCCCCACCGACCGATGCCCAGCAAGCTCCTGAGCAGCGGTTGCCGCTCCCCAGCCAACTGCCCCCAGTTTATATTCAGAGCATGATGTCATATGGCATGAAATACCCCTTGGGCCAGCGGGGGCCGGCTGTCCTGGCTGTGCCCCCTCCCAGCTTCTCGCTGGCAGGGCATGAGAAGCTGGATAGTGCTTGACCAGTCTAAGCACTACTTAGCAACAACTAAAACGTCAGTGTGTTATAAACATCATTTCATATTAAATCCAAAACACAGCACCAGCCCAGCTACTAGGACGAAAATTAACTCTATCCCAGCCAAAACCAGGACACTTGCCCAAAGCTCAGCCACATGCCCCTGCGGCCACGGCCAGCCTTTCGTGGATGTGGTGGTCCTCTTGGCTGCATCTGCAGGGATAGATCTGGAGCAAATCCCTGAGACACGCTCCAGAGCTTTCCACTGTGAATGCTGGAAAGCACCTGCTCAGATCGAGAGCTTTGGCAAATATGCTCACCCTGTCCTGCCCGGCACGCCTGTGACTGGCTCCATGAACTGGCCACGTGCTGCCTGGTCGCGTCTCAAACCCTCAAACAAACTGCTCTTGCTCCTGCTCTGCCCTTTCTCTGTCCTGCATCTTCTTCCAGGGAAGAACCTCCTTCCATGGAGGGGATCGCTTCACTTCAGGACAGTTTTGTTTGGGAAGCTTCTGTTTTCTTTATTAATAATTTTTATTTTACGTACATGAAGTTTTCAGTGTTTGACAGCACTAGAGAGACGGAACGCCTTTTGGTGGGAAGGAAACGCGAGGCAACCTTTCTTTGCCCTTTCTGCATGTTGTTGTTATGGACCTAATGAGGTTAGGCACGTGGGCTGAAGTGCAGGCATTGCCAGGCACGATCTGTACTTGGATCACCACTGGGTCATGTTCCGTTGGCGCCTTGGGACAATATTCCAGCAAAGTACTCCATAAACACCAGCCCTGGCCTTAGCTTTTTCTGGTTTGCCTCTTTGTTTTAGTTGCCTATCCATGACGTGGGGAAAGTAAAATGTGTGTATCTTTAAAAGGGTTTATTGGAATTCCGCTGCTGATGTTTGAAAAACGATGCGTAGGTAAGAGTGCTTTTGCATGGCCGAAAAGTAGGCTCAACGTCCACCCGTGCTGGGCTTGTGGGCACTGCACCTCCCTTCTCCTTCCCTTTCCCTGCCCTCGCTCCCAGGATACTGCATTGGAAGAACTTCCATCTTCTCAAGCGCACAGAGAGAGCGAGGCACCGCTTTTGCACTAAAGGGCTTGGCAGGGATGTCTGTATTTTCCTAGGGGTGCAAAGGTCTAAAGATGCACTCTGTTTTACCCAAAATGCAGTGATGAAATCTAAGCACTGTTTCCAGGGGGTTGCATTTCTATCTTACCTTCAGACCTAGCTGGCAAGTGCAGAGCAGCAGTTTCACCCTGGAGCCAACACCTACACTTGGGGCAAATAATTGATTTTATTTGTTGATTAGCATTCTAAAAACTCATGGGTCTGTTTCAAAAGGGAAGAGAAATGTAGAGGAAACTATTTTTTTTTTGTTCATTGCTGCTCTGACCAGCATTTCCTAAACATTTATGACCCTCGTGTTGGCTCCTGCAGCATTTGCCCTTGCGCTGCTGCCAGGGGGGCAGCAACTGACGATCGGAAAGGGAGTACCATCACCTCCCTGGGCTGCGTAGCTGGTCTGCATTTCGTGGCCTCAGCCACTGCAGCAGGCCCCAGGTGACTGCCATTGCTGCTAAGATTTCACGCGGGCATCACAAAACCAGACTCCTTCCTCTGCCTGTGAAACACTCAGGTGGGAGCGCGGTTCCCTGTGCCTCTGCAGCTTCTGCCTAAGGACTTCAGCCGAACAGAGGTACGGGTCTCAAGGGCCAACGCACTTCCATGTCAGCCTTGCTTCATAATCAATGTTTTAATTTTGGGTGGGTAATTTTCCAGTCAGATTTTGTGATAAATGGTAGCTTTGGTTCACAGCTGGATTGCTTATCTATCATTGTGCATTCTTGCACCCATCCATCCATGAATCCATCCATCCATCCATCCGTCCATCCATCCATCTATCCATGAATCCATCCATCTGTTCGTCCATCCATCCATCCATCCATCCATCCATCCATCCATCCATCCATCCATCCATCCATCCATCCGTCCATCCGTCCATCCATCCATCCATCCATCCATCCATCCATCCATCCATCCATCCATCCATCCATCCATCCGTCCGTCCATGAATCCATGAATCCATCCGTCCATCCATGAATCCATCCATCCATCCATCCATCCGTCTGTCCATCCGTCCATCCTTACACCCCCCCTTGTTGTGGTTTAACCCCGCAGATGTTCAGTGAAACCCCCCCCCTCCAGTTTTTATTGCTGAGCATGATGTCATACGGTACGGGATATCCCTCTGGTCAGTTGGGGTCCTGGCTGTGTCCCTTCCCAGGTCCTTGTGCACCCCCAGCCCACTCACTGCTGGGGCAGGTGAGAAACAGGAAAGACCCTGATGCCGCGCACGCACTGTTCAGAAGTAAAACACACAAATCCAAACCAGCACCGTATGAGCTGCTAAGAGAAGGAGCTCCATCCCAGCCAAAACCAGTACGCCCTCCAAATCCATCACCTCACCAGCTATTGCCAGCACACTCCGGGGCTGCCTGTCTATCTGTCCATCTATCCACACACATCGTCATCGTTCATCCCTATTTCTTTCCCACCACACTGCCTCCGCTCACGGTTTCCCACCGCCGGGGTGCCTCTTGCCGCAAGGCAGGGACACTGCAGGGATGCAGCTGCTGATATTCGGAGGAGGGAATGGACATTTTTACTGAGAGTAACACCCAGTGTTATAACAGCATATTTCAGACAGGATTTAAAGCCCCAAAGTCAAGCTTTAAGAACTGGGGTTTTTCATGGGATCTTTCACAAAACACAGATTATGCCCTATCTGCTGACAGGGTGACGTCTTGCTCCTGTCTCTGAAGTGGCTGGTGCTGAGCACACTTGGAGACGGCAAACCAGTGCCTCTGGTCCTTCCTCACCGAGAGCCTGGCAGGTCGTGCCATGAAGCACAACCGAGCAAGGATTACGCTCTGTCCCCAGGCTCCACGTTCATCCCTGTGGGCCGAAGCTGAGCATCAGCTGGAGCCGGAGTGCCCAATCCTCCCCCATGGCACAGCGCCCAGCGGGGCTGTGGAAATTCAAGCTTTTTCTGTGTGCAGACACATTGCGTACGTGTCTCGACAAGGACAAAGATAAAAGGGGGGTGGGAGGGGCAGGCGAGGAATATTCCTTCGTCAGCCTCACTGTGGAGCAATCAAGGTGAACAGCTTCTTGAAGGGGCACTCCGGGGGCAGGACACCCAGCCTCTGGGGCAGCCCCATGGGTGGAGGACGGGACTTTTCCCAGTTTAACGAATCTTTACGCAAGGCAGAACAGTCGATGATGCACAGAGTGAACAAAGCAATCTATTTTTGTGGGACTTCCAAGGCACATTTACAGGTGATGACGATGAGGTGCATGTTCAAGTCTGTACACCGAGATTCAAATACTTAAATCTGTATTTTCATGTTGAAGATAATTAGAGCACCCTGGAAAGCTGTCTGCTAATTTAACTTATCAAGCTAATTATTTAGCTGGTGAAGTAAAGAGTGGAAGCACAGATGTCTGGAGCTTTGTCTGAGAAGTGGGGCAGTTGGAAATAGACTAATTCAGTTTTTCATGGCACACTAATGAGTTTAGCCACATGCCCTCCAATTAAACAGTGCCATATTTCCTGTTTACATAGACAGACGGAGCATGAATTTCTTGAGTGCTGAGGGCTGGAAAAGTTTAACTTCTTCCACATCAGCCATTGCAGTCCCTGAAAAGAGCAGCCGACAAGCCAGGAAAATAATTAGCGCAGGTTAGAGGAACATTCTATAATGTTTATTTTTTTACTTACAACCCCAAAAGGTACCGTCCCTGTATTCAGAGCTTAAGCCCTTTAAGCATAGCTTCTCTTTTATGATTTGTATTTCACATAGCACTTTATTTCCTGGAGGTATCCGCGGGCTGTGGATTGGAAGCCCTTGGCTGACAGTTCTGTAGAAGAAATGAGAGCTGGGTTTGTGTACACGTTGCTTAATTCTACCCATAACTGTTAGCTGTAATAACACCATTCCTGCTAAGAATTATAGTTGCTGTGTATATTCCTGACCACATATCAACTGGAATACCTGTCACTGTGAGGAGCGTGATGGGCTATCGGTAAGAGCTACAGTAGTGGCAACAACAATCAGAATAGTAAATCACCTCTGAAATGAAGGGAAACAATAGTGTTCTAAATTTGCCAATGCCTTACCAAATTTAGACTTGCAGGAGTGACCGTGTCCCCTCGGGGGTCGGAGTGGGTGACAGATAAATATTGGTACTTGGGACCCTTGTCAAGGAGTGACATCCCGCAGTGCCGGGTGCTGCACAGCCACAAAACAGGGAGAAAACTGTAGCCTTTTCCCCTTTCCTGTCCACTGAAGGGTAGGTTAAGCGATAGCAAAGGGTGCAGGTGGACGACAGGAGGGCAAGCGAGACAATATCTGCCAAGAGGCAAGCCATGGTCCAAACTCAGTAGCCAGGGAAGGGGCGGTAGTTTGCAGAGCGCCAGACAGAGCATCCTGCACAGGGTGAAAGGCAAAAACCTGAAAATCCAGCAAGAAAGCTGAGGGACCTGTCTGGGCGGGCAGGTACCTGCAGGCAAGGAGAGACACCAGGCTGCGAGCACAGCCTGGGAGGGGAACCAGGCATCTGTCGTCTGCTGCAACAGCCCATGGGCAAGCACAGCGCCGCGCAGAGGAGCAAGAATGGTGAGAGGGACCACTGTCCTCCTGCAATGCCCTGCATGGAAGTGCACGAGGTGAGAGTGTGTGCATCATGGACTGAGAGTGGAGGTGTGAAAAGGCTGGGGACCAAGGGGAAAGGCTGCAAATCCGATGCAGAGAGCTGGAGAGGGACGCACATGGAAGCAGAGACCAGGGCCTGAGTGCCAGGGAAGGATGGTGATGTTGCTTACAGCAACTGAGAGAAGAGTCTGTAGCAATGTTCTGGGAGGGATGTGGCCCCAGTGCAATAAAGCTGTTATTCTTGACTTTACAGGTGAAGAGCCTGGGGAAAGTAAAGCAGGATAAAGAACTGAACCAGCACTGCAAAGTGCTCGTCTCTGCTCTGGCACATCTTCAAGGAGGAGAAAAGAAATGAGATCTTGACGCAGAGGCACCAGACTGTTTGTTTTCATTGCCCTGCAAAATCTAATCCTGCATTACCTTTCAATTGCTAATGAAAAAGGAGCCTTTAACACAGGCAGGGCGTCAGCATGCAGCAAGCATATCCCCAGGGAGCAGCAGCGTGCCCTGGCTTTCCTGCTGACGGGCATCCCTGGGATGGCTTGCTTCCACCGCTGGGTTTTCTTCCCTTGCTGTCTGATGTATCTCATCACAGTGCTGGGGAATGGCACCATCCTGCTCGTTGTGAGAGTGAATCCAAGGCTCCACCAGCCCACGCACTACTTCCTTTTGATGCTGGCCACCACAGACCTGGGCCTGACCCGGTCCGCCTTGCCCGTGGTGCTGCATGTCTTTTGATTCAGCACCAGAGAGATCAGCTTCCCGGCCTGCTTCGCCCAGATGTTCTGCACCCATGCCTTCTCCTTCATAGAGCCCTGGGTGCTCTGGCCGCGGCCTTTGATCGCTGCATGGCCATCTGCTGCATCTACATGCTGCCGGCTGGGATACTCCTCCATCCTCCTTAGTGCCGGGGTTGCAAAGATTGCACTGGGGATGTTCTGCTGCTCTCTGATGCTGCTTCTGCTCTGCAGGTCCCACTGCACCAAGACACTGTGTCTGGTGTGCACAGATTCCACCCTGAACAGCCTGTGCGGCCTAACCCTGGTGCTGTTCATGACCCTAGACTCAGTGCTCTTCACCTTATCCTACACCATGATCATTAAGGCAGTGGTAGGCATCACCTCCAGAGAGTAGCAGACCAAAGCCCTTGACACTTGCATCTCTCACTTCTGCGCTGTCCTCATCTTCTGCGTCCCCAGGGTTGGCCCGTCCATGATACACCGGTACAGGAAGAATGCTGCACCCTTCAGCCACGTGCTCATGGCCAATGCCTACCTTCTTGTCCCACCTGTGTTGAACTCCATCATCTACAGCATGAAAAACAAGCCCATTCGCAAAGGCCTCCTCAGGTTCCTGTGTCAAAGACTGGCCTGTCCTGGCCATGGCCAGCAGCCCAGGAGGCACTGAGAAGTGGGAAGCTCACCTACAGGAAATACCGATAAAAACTGACAGGTCAGACATAAGCAGGAATTAAGACAGAGAAAAATTGATGGGAAGAGCACCTTGCAAATGATGCTCTACCTGCCAGCAGAATGCTCTTTAAATGCATCAGAAGCCGTGGTCCAGCTAGGAAACAGGCGGACCGCTTGGTGACCAAGGGTGAGGAGCATACTCTGGGGTGATAAGGCCATAGCAGAGAAGCTCAGTGAATCCTGTGTGTTGGATTTCTAGACCTGACACTACTTTTGTACCAAATGGATTAGAGGATCTTGATCAGTTCGAAGTAAATATGGAGGAGGGTTGCATCAAAGAAATATCAGTTAAATATCACTAACTCCCAGGACCAGGCATCGTTCACCTGAGAGCCTGGAAGGAGCTCAGGTGTGAAGCTGCAGATCTGCCGGGCAGGGTGCAGCACCCTATTGCGAACGGTCGTGGTGCTGCAGGGTGGACCATCCCTTCAGCTCCACCTGCAAAAGGGGCTCCATGGGGTTCCTGAGACCTGCTGACTGGTGGGCTTGGTCTCCATGGCTGGTTGGAGAGTAGAGGCTGTGATAAAGAATAAAGTCACTAAGCATATGGGTAAACACATATGAATAAAGGTCTTGCAGAGTCAGGCAGGCTACTGCCAGGAGGAATCCTGCTGCGGTGGTCTGCTGGACTTCTGTGAGAGTGGCTCCAGCCAGAGGGATCCCATGGCCATAATGCACATGGATGCCCAAAGGCCTTTGACTAAATGCTTTTAATGAAATTACTTTGTAGGGGGATTGGAGGAAACCCTCTTCTAGGGGTGGGAGTTTGGTTAAAGTAAGGGTAGGTCATTTTCAGACTGGAGAAAAGTCAGCAGTGGCCTCCCCAAGGCATCTCTGCTAGGACTCATTTTATTCTGCATTGTCATCAGGGACCCGGATGAGGGAGCACGCGGTGAACCCTCAGAGCTTGCAGATGACATTAGGTCAGCCACTTGACTGATAGCAAGTGTCCTCTGTGGTTTTATAAGATTCATAGAACTTTAACGGCAATAAGAATGCCTTCTTGGCTCCACATACAAAGCGTGTTTCCTTTTGCTGTAACAAGCTTCTGAGAGTACCACAGCCCCAACACACAGAGAATAAGCTATTATTTGGATCACAGGTCCCACAGAAGTGGGTCTCAAAGCAAGGAGTCTGAAAAAACTCTTGCTGCATGGTGGTAGGTATATGTAGTTCAGCTGTTGGTAGCTCTCCTGGGCTGCTTGAGATGGGGAAACCCCGCGAAGGTTTGTCAAACCCAGTGCTCAGCCCTGGAACCCTGGGACAGGCTCAGCCTGAGGAAGGCGGCTTCTGTCGTTTGGGTCACATCAGCAAAATCTTATCAGGTGACCTGCAAAGCACCGACAACCGCTCAGTCCCCAGTCTGACTTGGAATGAGTAGGGTACTTGTTATTTTTCTGTAATTTCCCTTGGGTATCCGTATGCCCATTTAGGCTTCAGTAAATACTGGTGTTTCCTAGTTGTTCTCTCAGTAGTGACAGCTTTATGTAAGGGAAAAAAGAAGGCAGGATTTATTTTGGCCCTTCTTAGCCCCTCCTGGGATGATGGATGCTGCAGACCCAGGAGGTGAGGAAGGCCCTGGCCTTCGATGTACAGCCTGGGCACAGCAGGGCTGCAACCAGCATGGCTACCAATGGTTTTAAGTGCATGGCACTGCTTCGCCTATCTGCTTTCTAACCTTAGGCCAAAGCAATCTTATTCAAATAAATGGAAATCAAAGCAGAGGGAGGTATGGGGAGCAGGCAGGATATTCTGGGGCAAAAACCCAACCCCACATATCTGCTTTAGGGTGATCGGAGCCACTCTTCTCTGGGCTCTGTCTTGATCAGAGCTCCTCCCGGGTGTAGGAGCTTAAACACCCGGTGCGCATGGAGGCACCTCATTTCAGGAGCCGCCGGTGGGAGCTGGCTCTCCCGCTGCTGTAACACAGGATGGTGGAGCAGCAGTGCAGCGGCCGAGCTGGACCCGCTCACAGCACCTGGGGCTCTGACCTGAACGCTGGAGGCGCGTAACTCTGCTCTCGTTACGCCCTCGTGGTATCGCGAGCCTGGTGCTGCCGCAGCGATAGTGCACAGGCTCTGGTTCCGTCAGGGCTCTGCACTGAGCCGTTAAGCGGCCGGTCCAGGCAGAGCAGATGAAAACCACCCGAGCTGCTGTGAGTCTGCAGCATCCCAGAGTGGGCTGATTACAGTCCCCGGGAAGGAAAACATGTGGCGACTTTCGGCTCCCGCGGCACGAAGCACAGCTTTTGGATACGCCTTGTTCCTGGTGCGAATGTCACCTGGCTGGAACCAGAGGGCTTTGCCACACGCCCAGGTCCTTAGAGACGTCACGGTCTTAGCAAGTCTGGCTGCAGGTGTCAAAAGCTTGAACAAACAGCCATTGCACATATGCAGGTCTATGCTCTGGGGCGTGCGGATTCACTAGAGGCTGGACGGCTGAGCACCTCTAGGGAACTGGGGATGTTTTGTTTAGTTTAGTGTAGTTTAGTTTTGCCTGGAGAAGAGGGGGCTGAGGGGAGCCCTTCTCGCTCTCTGCAGCTGCCTCAGAGGGGCTGGAGTGAGGGGGGGGCTGGTCTCTGCTCCCAAGTCACCAGTGACAGGACGAGAGGGAACGGCCTCAAGCTGCGTCAGGGGAGGTTTAGGTTGGGTGTGAGGGAAAATGCCTTCCCTGCCAGAGCGATCAGGCCCTGGCACAGGCTGCCCAGAGAGGTGGGGGAGTCACCGTCCCTGGGGGGGTTCAACGACCGCGTAGCCATGGGACTTGGGGACGTGGTTTAGGAGGCCTGGGGGTGTTGGGTTGGGGGTTGGACTTGATGATCCGAGAGGCCTTTTCCAACCTAAATTGCTCCGTGATTCTGTTCTATGATTCTAAGAGAAGGAGGACCATGCAGATAACTAGTCCTGTGCTCTGGCATTGCCAGGTGACTCCCTCACCCGAATATCTGACTGTGGCTTCCAGTGCTTTAGGAATGAGATTCACATATCCCCTCTGTGCGGGTGCTGCAGAGCACATCTCCGCTGGTTGTGAGCTTCATCCTCACTTTAGACCTCTTTTTTTTTCTTTTTTTTTTTTTTAATTCTTTGCAACTGTATTTCTTTCTTACTGTGAATGGATATCAGACTTGGTGATCTTTTCCTTCCCTAAAAATAACCTTGGCAGCAAAGACCTGATACAAGTGCCTTTGCAACAAGTGGTTTCTACATCTTCGAGAGCTGTGCACAGCTGAGAACCCAGATAGCACAGCAATGTTTTGCGGGATCCAGCCAACAAGCATTCACCAGTGTGCTGCCAAAAAGCAGCGTTGTGAACATCTGCTAGTCCAAGAGCAGAAGAGTTTTGGACTTGGATATTCTCATATGTACAAATGCACATGCTGTTTTCCCGTATAAATGAGGTAAACAATAACCAAATCACCCTCTCGCAGGGAGGGGATCTCTGGCAGCTCCCTGTGGTGTACAGGAACCACTTCTGCATGTTGAGAAGAGAAGATTTCAGTCCTACTTATCCACCTTGCTGATCTGTAACACAGACAAGGATTGTCCTTCCTTACAGGTCACTGTCCCCTCACCTGGAGGCAGGTGCCTGCTGTGTAGGACGGATTCCTCCCGGATCAAACTGAATGGGAAGACTGCCCGTCCTGCACACCTGATACTCTCCAGTGTCCAAAGGGTGTCCAGCACAGGAGGCAAGATTAAAGCTGGTCTGAAGTAAACCTTCTTGAAGTATGTGTAGTGGGGATATGAAGTCATTAGTGGCAGCACTATAGCTCTACAGAAGCTTTTAGCAGCTCTGTGCCGCTCGCCAGTGTAAACAGAGGCAACAGTGCTTGCCTCAGTCAAGAAACATCCAACTTCTGGGCAAAAAAAACTGAGCCAGTGCTACAGTATTTGACAACCCTCCCTACAAACACAGTGCTCCAGTGATGTCCATTCTCCCCCCCAAAAAAAAGACTGCAGCTCCCTCAGCCCCTGCACATTGCTCAGCTCATGGTTTTTCCCTAATACCTGGGAAAAAGGATGCCTCGTTCCCTGCAGCACAGATTAGGCCAGTGTTCCTGATCCGATAGGACCCTTCAGAAACCTTCCTGGGGCCAACTGCACTTGTGCCGGAGAGCTGCAGGGAGGGACAATAGCAGCTTCCCCGAAGAGAGCTAGGCTTTTCCTCCCCAAGGGTCCGGTGCCAGCCAAGACAGCTCCAGCTGCAGGCTCCTCTCCTGCATCCAGAGCAAGATTTCACACGATGACCACCCCAGCTCAGCCTAGCGTGGCCACCAGTCACCAGCTGGAGCTGGGCTGTTGGGGCTGTGCTTGAAACCTTAGAGATCCGTAAGGCTTGGGGTCACCTGCACTCTGGGAGATGCCCCGGGGTTTTTCCCATGTGCCTGTAAATATCCTAGGAACTGAAATTCCTGATATTTTTCTTTCTTCACTCCACCTCCTTCCTGCCACCTGCCTCTGTTGCTTCTGCTTTACCTAAAACGTCACTCTTCCACAGAGGACATCGGAACAGGGAACGCAATTCCCAGGCAAAGGCACTGTGAGAGACAGGAGCATGCCTGCAAGCTCCGCTAACTGGGGGCTCTTCAACGCTTGCTGCTGCTGCCCAGGAGGAGTGATGGAATAAAAAACCTTATTGCAGAGCAACAGATAGCTGCCTGAACCGTAAATACTCACCTGCCTCCTGCAGGTTTCCATGCAGGGACACTGCACTGCAGAGACCAGGAGGTATTTATCTGACAGATAAATCCCAGCAGGGAGCTCTGCATTTCCCCTGCTACTTGGCCTGTAATTAGAGAGAGAGAAAGAGACAGTCTTTAACCCCCTCAGTGCTGATGACCTTGTAGACACAGCCGATTTTGCCCAGTCCTGTATCTGTTTTCTTGCAGCATGTTTATCTGGAGGACGCTTAAGAGCCATGCGGCAGATCAAGATTAAGTCACAGGACCGGGTTCGTAATTAAAACAGCAGCAGTATGAATTATGCAGTACTTTCCAAACAACAGCAATCCATCCTTTCTCTGCTACATTTCATCCATAGCTCTAATACAGGCTTAGAGGGGGAAATCAGTAACATCATCCCCGTTACATAGATGGGGAATGGTGAAATAACGACAGGCAGATTTGAGAGCCCTCTGCATGTTTAAGCAACTCTCACTGCTGTGTGGCACACTGGGCCTCCCCGTGCTGTTTTTGTGGAGTTCATGCCATACAGCACCTCTGTGCCAAATCTTTGGCAATGCCAATTTCCATTAAAAAGAAAGTTGTGCAAATAAAACTGCCTTCCCTTATTGGGGAACTGTATCAAACCCCAAAGCAGCCTACTGAGAGGGCATGGGACAGCACGAGTGCCAGAGTGCCCAAAGAGGCTGGTTCCCCAGGTCCAGCCCCAGGAGTACGTGGAGAAAGCAGGGAAGGGCAGGGCAGGGAAGGGCAGGGCAGGACAGGGCGGGGAAGGGCAGGGCAGGGAAGGGCAGGGAAGGGAAGGGCAGAGGAGGGGAGGGCAGGGAAGGGCAGGGAAGGAGAGGAGAGGTGAGGAGAGGAGAGGAGAGGAGAGGAGAAGAGAAGAGAAGAGAAGAGAGGAGAGGAGAGGAGAGGAGAGGAGAGGAGAGGAGAGGAGAGGAGAGGAGAGGAGAGGAGAGGAGAGGAGAGGAGAGGAGAGGAGAGGAGAGGAGAGGAGAGGAGAGGAGAGAAAGAGAAGAGAAGAGAAGAGAAGAGAAGAGAAGAGAAGAGAAGAGAAAGAAGAGAAGAGAAGAGAAGAGAAGAGAAGAGAAGAGAAGAGAAGAGAAGAGAAGAGAAGAGAAGAGAAGAGAAGAGAAGAGAAGAGAAGAGAAGAGAAGAGAAGAGAAGAGAAGAGGAGAAAACACTTGGAGATGCACCAGATCAACAGCTCCTCCAGCCTCATTGCCTCTGTTGCCTTCTCCAGGCTCCTGTGACTCCCAATCCTCTCCCCACAACTCTTTCCCCACAGCTCTTTCCTTGCCTTCCCAGAGCCAGCTGGGCCCCAGCCAAGTCTGTCGGTCCATCCTCACCTCTGGCTCTTGGCCCTGCTCACAGAGGAGACGTGGGTCCAGACACCCCGCACTCTTGTCGGGGGTTTCCTTCTGGTGCAGGGCAGACGTGACCTGGGGCCTCAGCAATGGACAATTCACCTGGAAAGCCATTGTCATAGTCATCAGCATGTTCTGTCTCTTCCCCAGCAAAGCAACACTCCATGACTAAAATTTGGAAAACAAGATGAAGAGCAAGAATCCCACTCAGTTTTCATCTGTACCCAGGAGAAATCCATCATGCTTCCCTGCTGTGAGGCTTTATTAACCGTCTCTCTGAGAAATAGATGGCTAGGAAATATAATACAGCATTTTCAGGATGGCTTATTCATTTTTCTTTATTATTTTTTCTCTTGGCACAAATGGAAAAAAAATAAGGAACATATGGAGAATGAGCAGGAGCCATTTCTCAATGCCATGGCCATCTGAAAAGAGTTTAGGTCCATAGCGTGCCTCTGAAAAATTCATTCACACATCCCAAATCACATTAGACAGGTATAGATTGTTTTCATTTTTATGAAAATATGTTACCCTCCTAAGCTATAATAAAACAGAATATGACTAAAATGATGGGGGGCAAAATTGCCTTTAAGCCTCAGATGACAATTACTTGTAACTCAAACAAAAGTGTTTATTTTGAGATAAAACGTGCTTTAATTTAGCAGAAAATGTTATAACAAGATGTGTTTCATGGAGACTGAAGCTATAAAGCACAGACTACAAAGAGGACACCCATTTTACTCTCAGTGTTAGCTGGCAATTAGAAGAAACTGCATCAAACTCCACCAAATACTGCTGTCGTTTGAAGGCCCTGATGCAAGACAGCATGTGTCTTTGGCAAGAGACCTCTTTTAACACACCTAGAAGGTATGGACAAGGTGCAAGAGCCCCTGAGTGCAGCGCTTGGACCTGTATTCTATCCTCCCTGGTGGAACTCATTGTTCACCGCCTGCTTTCCACATGTTTCTGTTTTTCTCAAACAATTTATTTCTTTTTCACAGCTAACCTCGCTTATATTTCACCAGCATGTATGGGGGCAACAGGAGCACATGCCAAGCCAAGGAAGCTTGCCCAGGGGGGTTTTGCTGCTTCCATCCTTGAAGGTTTTTAGGACCCAACTGGATAAAACCCTGAGCAAACCAGCCTAACACTAAATGAGGCTCCTCCCTATAAATCTTAGGCTGTCAAGCACACTTCCACTTGCGTGGCATGAATCAGTGCAGATTTACATGCTCTGTAATTTTTATTTTTCTCTTTCCTCCTTCTCCAGCAGTTCCTCCTGATATTCACTGTTTTGGGCTCCAGGTTGGCCTTTCTGGAGAGTGATCTGCCATGCTCCCGAAGGATCATCCCACAGCCTACTCAGCACTTGCTAAACCACATCTAGACACCGCATCTGGCTTTGAGCCCCAGTGCAAAAAAGGCATCGGCAAAGCGGAGTGAGTTCAGCTGATGGCTCCCGGGGCGGCTGGGGCTGGAGCCCTGCGCCATGAGGAGAGGCGTCGGAAAAGGGCTTGTTCAGCCTGGAAAGGAAAAGGTATCAAGAAGACCCAATAGCAGAAGAGCAGCCTTCCTCTACCTTCATCAAGTAGATGGAGCCAAGCTCCCCACAATGTGGCACAGCAGGAGAATGAGAGGAAACAAGCATACGTTGAAACAAGAGGCATTCAAACTGGGTATGAAGAGAAGCTTTGTTACAGTAACGAGAATCAAGCACTTTAACAGAGACACAAAGAGGTTGTGCAACATCCATCCTTGGAAGCTTCCAACACTGAACCGGATAAAGCCCTGAGCAACCCTGTCTGACCGAAGAGCTGCCCCTGCTTTGAGCAGGATTAGAGGTGTCCTGGGGTCACTTTCAACCTGAATTACCCTGTGCTTCTGTGGTACTTATCTACTGAACCCTACCAGTGTTCAAGAGCACCTGGGCCACCTGATGGAGGATAGATTAGCCTTCTTAATCGTACCTGGGGCTGCTCTAGTGATCTGTGCAAGGCTTTGTGCACAACTCCCTTGTGTAGGGCAGGCCAGTGTGTTCAAGTTAGAGCTCGCACCCCCCTGGCACCTCTCCCTGGAGGAATCCCCGGGGCTGTTGCAGGGGGAACAGCAAACACGTCCCTGTGCATGGCAATGCAATCACCTCAGGGAGGAAGGCCACAATTAATGATAACCAGCAAGGTAAGAGTTTAAACTGAGAGGGAAAAGAAGAGATTGATTTTTCCTTTCTATTTATAAAGAAACATATTTATTTTAAAACAGACAAAGAACATTAGGCAAAAAACCAGGAGTGAACGCTCTTCAAACCTGCATGTTTCTTTGTAAAATCCTACTGTACAACATCCTTTCCCAGGATCTTTAACCTTTTTCCAAAATATGAAGTGGAGTCTCCATCCTTAGAGATATTCAAAAATCTGTCTGGACACAGCCCTAGGCAACTGGCTCTAGCTGGCCCTGCTTGAGCAGGGGGGGTTGGACAAGGTGGCCTTCAGAGGTGCCTCCAACCTCGGCCATTCTGTGGTTCTGTGATGAATGCAGTTTGCTTTCAGACCTTCATTGGGCCTAAGACTTGTCGGCTTTCATTGTACTAGAAGAGTTTTGCTGTAGTGTCCCACTGGTAGAGTCATGAGAATAAATTAAGGAAAGGCTGTCACATGCTCTGTTTCATGGGGAGTACCTAGGAAGTGTAAAAAAAGCTTGAAAGTTGAAGACCTTGAACTTAATTTATAACTTCTTCAAATACCAAGCACGTGTGAATTCAAAGGTATGAAACACCTTTGACTTGGAAATAGCATTTACTTCAGCTTGGAAGTATCACTAACATTTATAACTTGCTTTTTTTTTTTCTTGAGATGTTGTCATTTTATTGAATATAATTATTAATTGAAATAATTTTTATGATTGCTACCAATAACTCTGAGTCTGAAACTTTTCCAGAGCATTTGCTACAAGGAGGCTGAGCTGTCTTGACTGAACATCAGAACGCGGCCACAGAGGTGGAGGGCTTCTTCTGAAGTGCATTTCTGCATCTATAATGTCACTTGCTGTAATTATTTTACTTAGAGATTGTTGCTACAGCCAAAGTTTCTGGCAAAACTTTTGCTACAATGGTTTTGGAAAGTGACCATGCCACAAGCAGAAACGCTGAGTTAACTAAATCATTCAAAAACCACCGTAGCATTCACTCAGTTCTGCCATTGTTACGGGTGAGGTGGGAACAAAGAAGTGCAATGTCAAGGCACCTTTATCAGTTTACTGAGCCACTTTTCCTTCCCCTTGGCTACCTGCTGGGTCAGGGTTGGGTTTAGATCATGGAAGTAGCTTCTCTCCAAGTTTGGTGAGGGTAAACACTCTTGGGAGGCGTTTACAATTGCTATTTACTTTTTGCCTTGCGGTAGCACCTCAGAGTCTCCTGCCATGTGCTAGGTGCCGTACAGGGGACAGCCCTGTACCAAAGTGTGAAACAAGATGAGCTGGTCTGAGGATACGGGAGACAGCAGCCTAGACAGGTCACTGGAAAGTTCTGTTGTTGTATATGTTAATTAATTTCAGGATCCTCCCCTGTATCTGTCTGGTCCTCACCCCATAGATGATGGGGTTGAGCACAGCAGGCACCAGGATGTAGATGTTCCCCATGGTGATGTGGACCAGTGGAGCCAGGCCCTTCCCAAATCTGTGCACCACGGACAGCCCGATCAGGGGCACGTAGAAGGCCAGGACCACACAGATGTGGGCAATGCAGGTGCTGAACACCTTGAGCCTCTCCTTCCACGATGCCAGCCGCAAGACAGCCTTGAGGATGAGGATGTAGGAGAGGCAGATGAGGATGGCGTCCAGCCCCATGACCAGCAGGATGGCGGTGAGGCCGTACACCATGCTGGGGGTGGTGTTGGCGCAGGCCAGGTTCATCACGTCCTGGTGCAGGCAGAAGGAGTGTGACAGCACCCGTGAGCTGCAGAAGGGAAGGGGCAGGAGGAGCAAAGGCAAAGGCAGGAAGAAGAGAACTCCCCTGGCCAAGGCCACCAGCCCTATTTTCACTGTCGCAGTGTTGGTGAGGATGGCAGCGTGTCTCAGCGGGTGGCAGATGGCCACATACCGGTCCACGGCCATGGCCAGGAGGACAGTGGACTCGATGGCTGAGAGGGTGTGGATGAGGAACATCTGGACAAGGCAAGCGCCGAAGCTGATCTCCCTGGTGTTGAACCAGTAGAAGGAGAGAATGCGTGGCACCGTGGACGTGGACAAGGCCAGGTCGATGGCAGCCAGCATGCAGAGGAAGAAGTACATGGGAGCATGCAGGCTGGGCTCCGTCTTCACAATGAGCAGCACCGCGCAGTTGCCTGCGACCGCCAGGACGTACATGGAGCACAGCAGGATCGCCATCCAGAAATGGGCAGCCTCCAGCCCCGGGATGCTGGCCAGGACGAAGGAGGACGGGCTGAGGTCAGAGCTGTTGGGGAAGGGCATAGCACGTGGGGTGAAGAGCAGGCATGCTATGCCATGGCACGTCCCCTGCTGCAAGGGAAAGAGAAACAGGAGCTTTGTAAAGCCTTTCCCATGACCGGGAATCCCACGGGGCTGTGCCTGTGAAATGCAAGGGAATCTCGCAGTTGCCATATGGATACAGAGAGCTCCTCTTTTATTTCTTTAGCCCATTATGGTTATATATGATAACACGCAGCCACAAAACGGTGGTGTTTGAATTTGAATAGGAATTGCTTGAATTCTCTTAAAGGCAGAACACTGTAAAATCAACATTTTAAATTGTAAACCCAACAGCTGACTTTTTAACTTTTATCTTTAAAGGGCAAAATTTTAAAAAGAAAAAAAAAAAGAGAGAAAACAGATTTTTAGTGCTTCCTGTTAAAATTCAGTTCTGCTAATTTTTTCCATATGCACTGTGCTGTCCTGTCAGAAATGTTCTCTGTGAAACTGGCTGTGCTGCCTGCCACGGTCCACCGCTCCCAAGTACTGCAGACACGCACAGTGAGACATGCATATTTATTTGTTTGCACACACAAATAGGATTTTAATCCTTTCTGTCTGAAAACACATATGGAAATATGAGGACGTCTGTAGAGAAAAAAATTCTGATTATTCACCTTATTCTGTATCTGTAAACTTTCCAGGAGTGCGGTGATCCAAGGAGAATGGCCAGGAAGATATGCAAAAGTCTTTGCTTTAGGTGCCTTTCTATTTAGGGATCAGATTTTTTAAAAATGTTGGGATTTAAAAAGCTTTGGGATGGAGCGCCAAAGGCTGATGCAACGGCTGCTTCAGAGCCCCGGTGCTGCTCAGCCCAGCCTGGCATGGGAGGGCTTGGGTCGGGGGTGCAGACCCTGCCTGACTCACAGCCCCGAGCCCCTACCGACGAGAAGGGGATTAGCTGGGCCCCCTGGGCAGCGTGGGACTTCATCCCTCCACCCCGATGGATCAGGCAGCAGGTCAGCAGCTGGCTGTACCCGCACTGGAATAAACCCACCGTCTCCCCTGCCCTGTATGGACAGCACGAGGTCAAGCACAAAACTGCTACCCGCAACGTTTCTGAGCTTTCTGATTAATTCTTCCACGCCCTAGCCATGTAAAACAAGGATGCAAAATGTTTTTATGGCAATTTCTGCAGGCTATTAATCCAGCTATTTTAAAAAATAACATTTGGTTGTGAAAACGTTGTGTTTTTTTTACTGCACATCTGTGGCAAAGCCCTTATCCTAAAATAGCAATGATTTATTTCCCTAATGTGGGGTTTTTCCATCTTGAATCTATAACAAACAAGACTCATACTTAGCTTTTTATACACAACCTACAAACAGCGTAGGTGGGCTGTTACTGTCAAGTTGCCTAGAAGCTATTCTAGTGATGAAGTTTTCAGCAAACCTCTTACATTAGGTGGAAGCTGAATGAACAGCTTGCTGAATTGCCAGCAAGTACCTGAGCCAACTTACCTGCCAGCCTCTGAATTACAGCACGAGTCTCATTGCAAAATATCTGCCATCCTATTCATTTCTTTTGAGATAATGTGACTGAGAGAGACAGACACACAAAGTAAATAATCCCATGATGGTTCGGCTCATCTTTAGTTTTTCGGCATCCGAAATTCACCAACATTTTCAGAAGTGACTAATGATTTTGGATTGCTAGTGGGATGAAGACAAGGTGGTGTAAGCACCTAGCTTTCTGTAGAGATGAAAACTAGATCTGTGTCTTTAAAAACACCAGTAAATGCAGATTTATTTTCTGAGGGTGATCCCCCCACCAGCAAGCCCCATAACTGCATTTAACAGCATAGCTGGACTGTAGCAAGAGGTAGTAAAAAAGGACAGTAAAACCACCCAAGCCAGAGGACTGCTAGCAGCCATCACAGCAGCTGAGCTCAGTAAATGCTCATAAACATTGACCAGGCTTGTCCCATGGAGCCAAAACTAGTCTGGGACCCACTTCCCAGAATGGAGCAGGCAACGGGACAGTCTTCACGGTCTGAATCCGTCTCTCCACTGCTCCCTTCTGCAGTGTGGCAGTGAGAAGGGAATATATATATATACACACCCCCTCAAAAGCGCTCTGAGCCATTTTGAATATGTAGCCATTTTTCCACATCATCTCACCGTAAAAAAAAAGTACACATGAAGCCAAACTATTACTTCAGAGGGAAAAGACAAAAGAAAAATTAAAAAAGAAAACATCACTCAAATACAAAGCATTTCTGAAACAAAATAAAAATTCATCTGAACTGATGTTTTGATCAAATGCATTTTGGGTTTGTTGGGTTTTTTTTCTAGCTGTCTGTCATGATTTGTAAACAGAAAAGCTGTACCTGCTTGTAGCTCTGCTGCTATGTTGTAAATAAGCCCAGGTCCTGGCTAAGTCAGTCGCTGTGGGCACGCACTGCCTGTATTTGGAGTCATACAAGCTGTGCCTGTACTAAATTGAGCTGGAGCCTCATTCCACCATCATCCACAGTGTTAACCCGTTCCTTGCCTCCAGGGACATCTCTGGCTGCTGCCGGGTAGCCCTGCCCCAGGCTGTGCCCAGGCACGAATGAGGGGGTGGCACCAGCTGGGGAATAATGTCCACTGGCATCTCGAGTAAAGCCATCCTGGTTAGGAAAGGAAGAAAGGTTAGACGTGGATGTGGCCAAGAAGCACCAGGTGTCTCCAGGACAGAGAACTGTCCTTATCCCTCTTTTCATTCTAGTGTGGATGAAGCCACAGAGTGCAGCAGGGACTGCAGTGTGGCTCCACATGAATGAGGGTAACGGGGGTTTCCTAGAGCAGGGGAGATGCACAGAACAGGGCTCAGAGAGGGATCGGGATGGGAGGAGCTGGCCGTGGGAACCAAATGGAGGTGGCAGGAGTGGCCTTCCTTCTATTCTCCTTCTCCTTCTCCTTCTCTTCTCCCTCTTTTCCTTCTCCTCCTTCTCCTTCTCTTCTCCTTCTCATTGTCTTCTACTTCTCCTTCTTTCTCCTTCTCTTCTCCTTCTCTTTCTTCTTCTTTTCCTTCTCCTTCTTTCTCCTTCTCCTTCTCCTTATTTTCCTTCTCCTTCTCCTTCTCCTTCTTCTCCTTCTACTTCTCCTTCTCCTTCTCCTCCTTCTCCTCCTTCTCCTTCTCCTTCTCCTTCTCCTTCTTCTCCTTCTCCTTCTTCTCCTTCTCCTTCTCCTCCTTCTCCTTCTCCTTCTCCTTCTTCTCCCTCTTCCCCCTCTCTACTTTTCTCCCTCTCTCTCTCCCATTCCCCCTTCCCCTCTCCTTCCCTTCCTTCTCTCCTCCTTCTCCTCTCCTCTCCTCTCTTCCCTCCTCTCCTCAGGAGATGCCTCTGATCTCTCGCACTGCTCTTCCTGCACCTCATAGGAAAAATCCGTTGACAGGTACTGTAAGTGATCCCGTGGCACAAAGTGGAGAGCTCAGAGCATCACAGAATAGGGATTAGCAGCTTTAAGTAGTTCATCTATCTCTTTTTTTCTCTCACACAGATGTTAAACCACAATTAAGTTTCCCATCCCCAGAGGCAGCCACAAAGGTTTTTGAACATATGTTCTCAAAGACAGTACCTTATGTAGAGGTTCCCAGATATGAGTGTCTGCTTGGCACCCCCCAGCCACCCAGGCTGGGAAGCAAACGGGGTGGCAGACGATGCTCTGCTGGGCTGGGTGATGGAGACGCATCAAACGCACCGCAAGCCTTGCCACACCGTAGTCTCCAGCTGTGCTGATAAACCTGCCACACATTCCCTCGCTCACTGCCCCCTGAGCCTTTGCTGGCTGTGGCAGGGGCTGCTCGGGCTTTTGCTGTTTCGCCAAACGGCTGTAGCCGGGAAGGACAGAAGAGTGAGAAAGAAGGGAGAAACTGCAGGTTTTCAGAGTGGGACCAGGGCTGTGTGGGATTCCTGCAAGCTAAGCATCTTTTCTAGGCTTTTCTGCTGAAAGTTGTGTTTGTTCCCCTACGTTTGCCTTTCCTCTGATAATACCTGGCTACAAGTGCCAGGTTAGACCTTCTGAGATATTCTGAGTGAAGAGTGCTCCCCCTGGGTGCTATCTCAATGCAGACAGGACCTCCACCCCAAGACCCGCTGTGCCAATGCTCAGACAGAGGTTCTGAGGGTCTGATGAACAGTATTTCACCCCGTGCAAGGGCCCACTGGGATCCTCAGCAAAATAATTAGCTCAATGCAAAACACACGGTGGCCTGGGAATCCTCCCCTCGGGAATCTTCCCTTCTCCCTTTCCATTTTTTTTTATGGAGATGTTTCCTTATTATTCTTTTTTCTCTGTTCCAGAGACTAGAAAAAGACACTCATCCTCAGTTAGTCTGAAGTGTGAGCTGATTAGCAGCAGGCATGAATAAGCCAGTTCTGGTGTGTAATCCTGTCCCGATACCTTCCACTGCTTCACCCTTCCAAGGGGACCACTGACCATTCCTCCTTATTCTCCACCACGGTCAAGACTGGCCAAAATATGGCTTAAGATCAACAAGAATACACCTCCTTAATTTGGAGGCATGAAAGATTTTGGGCCATTTTATTTTGTCTGTGGGAAGGTGCAAACCAGGAGGATCATGAAACCTTCCTGCATGCCTGGCTGAGACCCACCCCACAGCGGAGCAATAACATGCTGGGAGACACTGTCACCTCCCATCTGCAGACTGCCCCTGGAGACCTCCTCCCACCCCTCTGAGGGGTACAGTCAGTACCTGGCAGACCTGGAAGACTGTAGTACGTGGTCCTTAGTGTCAGGAAGTTTAGCCATTCCTATTACATTTCCAAAACCCCTTTTTTTTTTTAGCACCCCCAGGCACCATCCTGATGCACACCTAATTCATACAGTCCTGTGCTCACCGACAGAAAATCCTGAAGATTTTAAGCAACTCCAACCTAATATCTCTGCATCACATAGACATATAAAAATGGCTTCAACAAGTCTTTTGACCTTTTACATGGAATAGGTGTCTTTTATTGAAGATATTGCACACGTACATCACATTCAACGCAAAACAATGCCTGGAACATTAGCCTTGGCAAGATGGTAAGACTTAACGGCATCAGAAAGAGATGCAAAAGCAGCACTGTTTCCATCGCTGTAGATACCTGTGGCACTGCAGAAACGCAGATGAAGATGAAGGTTGAGCCTTTTTTTTAGAAGGACTGAGAGTGCTGCGGGCCCACTTAACAGTACCTGATCTTCAGAGAATGCTCTGTGCTCAGCCTCTGGAGCTGAGCTCCATCTTGTGGGATGTCTCCAGCTGAGCAACTGATGAATGACTGGGATATGCAGAGTGGCTCCAAACTCTTGGCCCAAGCCCTGTCCTGTTGAGCTTGCTGCCTGGCTTAGCTATGCTGTAACGCACAGTGAGGGAGTCTGAGGGAAGTTTACAGGGTATAATCTGGCGACTAGACTTTGCATGATATGCGTTGCAGAGGTTCCTTGATCCACCCCATCACAGGACTTGAAAAGAGAAAGTCACGCAGCCCTCTTTTTTTTTAATTGTCTCCCTCTAATAGGGGCTTCCGTCTGTACACATCACTGGCATTAATGCTTGGGGTGTTCGCAGGCTGCTGGAAGGGGTGAAAGCATCATGCTAGGACAAAACATGGAAAGTCACAGCTCTGGGCTGAGGGGCAGCCTCCAGGTGGATCTGCAGTTCTTTCCTCTGACAGTGACCCACCCTGGATGGAGCACCAACGAACCAGTCCACTAGCTCTGACCAAGAAACTAGTCCACTAGCACTTTCTGGCAGAACTGGTGCAGGAAGCTACCAGTCAGATCCACTCTTCCTCCGCAGTGTCCTGAGCAAAGCCTCACGGATGTGGCTGGATTTTATGCTGTAGATAATGGGGTTGAGAGCAGGGGGGATTATAAGGTAGGTGTAGGCCACCAAAGTGTTAACCAGGGGAGGAACATTCTTTCCAAAACGATGGATCATGGATAGTCCGATCATTGGGATGAAGAAGACTAGAACAGCACAGATGTGGGAGACACAAGTATTCAAAGCCTTGAGACACTCCTCCTTGGTTGCAAGGCCGATGACAGTTTTAATGATCAGAATGTAGGACAGCACAATGAAGATGAAGTCCATCCCCACTGTTGATAAGAGAATAATCATACCGTAGAAGACATTGACTTTTATATCTGTACATGCTAGGTTCATGATATCAGGATGGAAGCAAAAAGAATGAGAAAGCTCAGTCTTCCCACAATAGGTTAGTCTCTTGAGCAAGAACGGTATGGGAAGGAGGGAGACCATACCTCTCAATATAATTGCCAGAGCTATTTTTATGACAGTCGTCTTGGTCAGTATGGATGGGTGTCTCAGTGGATGGGAGATGGCAATGAAGCGGTCAAACGCCATTGCCAGGAGCACAGAGGATTCAATGAAGGACAGTATGTGGATGAAATACATCTGAGTGAGGCAAGCATCAAACCCAATCCTTCGCATATTAAACCAAAAAATGCCCAGGGTAGTAGGCAGCGTACATAGAACCAAGCCCAGGTCAGTGACTGCCAGCATGGAGAGGAAGTAGTACATTGGCTCATGAAGACTTTGGGTCTTCTTTATGATGAAGAGGATCATGCAGTTTCCCAAGAGAGCAATAAGGTACAGCGCACAGAAAGGGATGGAGATCCAGTAGTGAAGGGCTTCCAGGCCTGGGATGCCCATCATGAGGAAAGCTGAAGGCTGATAGAAGGAGCCATTGTATTCCCACGTGGTATGTGAGTCATGCTCCATCCCAGCTCAGCTCTCGCATGACTTACACCTAAAACAGATCAACAACAAAAACTCCACACAGTTGGACTCTCCATTGAGTACAGAAGTGGATAACGACAAGCGCCACATCCCTCCGCCTCCCCACCAACCTATGCAGATGCCCCCATGCAGTTTAGGCCACTCTTATAATTACTACAGTGTCACATATGACTATACTTTCGCTTATCCATTAAACTATAAAATAAAGGAAAAGGATGGACATGAAAAAATAATTTCTTAAAAAAGAAAAAAAAAGGAAAACATTTTTTCTTAATATTAAAGTGAAAACATTCCTAGTAAGTGGTATTGTTTTAAATTTTTCCCCAAATTCCATAGGTTGAGATGCTTTATTGAGTGAGCAAATGCTCTTTCTACTGCCATCCCAACCAAAACTAAGCTGCTAAGCAGCTGCCTTGGTTTTGATGTTAACTGGAGATCAAAGGACATGAAAATGGTGAAAGTTTAGTTCTGGCTTCTTAGTTAAGAAATCGACATTGGAAGCAGATGCAAAATATAATAGAGACCTGGGCACTTAGATGCTACTGCTCTCAGCTCAGAAGATGGCCACCAGGGTAAGGCGGATTTTCAGTGGCTCTCGCATCCAAATTGTTGCTCCGTTCATAATCTGCCTTACTGTCAGATGAAGGGAAATAAATGAGCAGAGCCCCACTTGTCTGGTGCTCACGGCTGCTATTAACAAGAGGCGAACGCAAGCCGAAGCACAAGAAGTTGCAGGTTCAGAAGCACTGGGGAGGCATCCATGGAAAGCCTCCGGGTCCGAATCAGAGGGGAGGGGCACAGGGGATGTGGGACACAGGGATCAAGAGTATGAGGTGAGAGAGGCCTTTACAGAGATCTAGCAGATGTCTACCCTGGTGAGTTCAGCAGAAGGCCACTGAGGTGCATGGGAGTTGGAGAAATGCCTTAGGGTAAGAGACCAAGGAAAGATGCCAGCAGGCCACTGAGATAGATGGGCGCTGGAGCAATGCCCCAGGATAAGAGACCGAGGAAAGAGGCTTTTTCAGCCCAGAGAAGAGAAGGCTTTGCAGGGACCCAACAATAGCCTTCCCCTACCTACACAGAGGCTATCAAGAAGGCCAAACCTTCACAGCAGTGCAGGGTGGGAAGATGAGAGACAGCAGGTATAAGAAACAAGGGAAATTTAGACTGGATGTAATGAGAGGTGTTTCCCCATGAGGACTGTCAGGCATGGGAGCAGGTTGCCAGGAGGCTGTGTGTCTCCGTCCTTAGAAGTTGTCCAGACCCAACCGGATAAAGCCGTGAGCAGCCTTGTCAGACCTCATAGCTGTCCCTGCTTTGAGCAGGATGTTGGACCAGAGGTCTTCTGAAGCCTCTCCAGCCTGAATTATCCAATGAACCTATGAGCCTGTGATCTTACCGTAGGTTTTGGTCCTCCTGGAGGATTCAGCCACCTCGGCACAGCCCAGGTCCCTACACTGCACGTGACAATGCACCCTAGCAGAGGTGCTGGAGAGGCTGATGGGGTCCCCGCGCCCTCTCTGTGCCTTCTGTGACAGAATGACTGGCTGGGTGGATGGCAGAAAGCAGTGAATGTGCAAAACAAGAGCTAAGTAAAGAAAAATAAATACTTGTGGCTTCAGTCTTAATGCACCATCTGTAGGATACAAAACGAGCAGGTCAAAGAGCGCATGAATTATGAGCAAGTGGGTTTACTGTAACATAGTTATTTTTTAAACAAACACATGTATCTTCCACAATATATTTATTACGTTCCTAATATGATTTTGCTCCATTAGACTCTCAGCCTGCTTGAAAGCCTAATGTGGCAATAAATCCCAAAGCTTAACCAGGATAAACATCTTCCTGCTCCAGGGCAAAGGCGACACATAACTGATGGGGACGGGGGAAGACCCAAAGTCATTTCATTTCCTCCTGGTCAGGACAGCCCCGTCAGCGCAGGAGGCAGCACCGCCGCGGATGGGCAGCCAGCGCTTTCCCTACCGCATCCACGCCGGTTGGCGTCGGCCAAAGCAAGCTGCCCAGAGGCACCTCTGGCCCTAAGCGGCAGCTTGGAGCTCCCCGGAGGTCAGAGCTGTCCCTTTCTGCCAGTGCAACAGAACCTGAGCGGCAAGAATTGATCCGCAGAACCCTGCAATCCAGTCTCTTCTGGAGGATGGGTTAAAAAACCCGAACCAGGCGATTGCGTGCGCGGCTGGTTTTCTCTCCGTCTCCCTTACAGCAGCATCTGGCAGATATCCAGAACCCTCAGAGAGATTGAGAGTCAAGAGATTTCCAGGAATATGGAGATGGATAAAGAGGAGAGACTGTTAGAGCACAGTGGGAAAGAACGGGCTGGAGAGAACTCACAGGGGTCTGTAAGGGATGCTCCTCTGACAAGAAAACCTTTGAGCAAACCTGACTTTGTTAGACCCTGGCAACTCCTACCACGCTATATGAAGCTATTTAGAAATGGGCTTTAGTAGCGCTGCTCCTCTCTGAGCTACTCCCGTTTTTTATGTGCTCCTACGCCTCACCAATACGGATCCCACTCCAAGCTGGTTTTTTTCCCCTCCGTGTTTTATGTGTGTGTCTATAGAAATGTGTGCTATAAATAATAGCTATAAAAATATATAAAATACATATACTATATAAAATATATAAACAAGCATGCATGCTTATTTATGTTTATGTACATTTATACGTGTATATCTAACATATAGCACACATATATATGTTACACCTCCCAGTTGGCTGTCGTGGGGCAGCAATTACACGTCTCACATTGCAGCCAAGCCCTGACGAGGACACAAACCTCCAGTTAGTGGAGGACATCAGTTTGAGGACATCAGTTTAAGGACTAATGGCAGCACCTGGGCAGTGTTTGCTGATAGCCTAGAAAGGCGTCCTACCACGGAGAGAAAACTGTCCTCCTGCTCAGCACCCAAGGCATGTCTCCTCCCCAGGAGCTACTCCACACTGCCTGGGGGAGGGGGTCAGGCACGAATGCAGGTGCCTCATGTAGGACACAGTGCCATCCCTCTTTCTGCAGCCCTCAAAAGCCACCTCCTGATTTCTTGCCTGCCTCTGGCTTTGATTTTCACCAATAACTTCAGCAAAGTACTGGTGCTTTAAGAGTTCTTCTCAGTGTAGGCGAGAGCAGGGGCTTGGGAACCTGGGCTGAGGGAGGATGAGATGAACAGATGTCAGGGTTTTTTTTTCCCAAGAGGAGATTTTGCTATTTTCACTACTACATCGCTGCCAACTCAAGCGTCCAAGCAAGGGCTCGGCCACTCAGCGAAGGGATGAGGCTGAGCAAAGGGATGCAGCACCCACAGATCCAAATTTCTGTTGACTTTACAGGCAAGGACGGGAACATGCCATTCCCACCAGCTGAGCCAGGCCACCAGGCAGGGGAAGAGCCGGCTGACTCTTGCACAAAGCCCACAGCACAGCAGCAAGCAGCACTGCCACGGCTAGACCTTCCCCAGCAGTACCACGGTGCCAGCGCTGCCCGAAATTACAGCCGCCTGCTTCCTCCAGCACGTCCAGCCCAGCGGGCTCTGTGGGGTGGGGTGGACGCCCTGAGCAGCACTTTGGAGATGCGCCTCCCCACCCGTGTTGGTGTCCAGCCCCATAAACCACAGTAAAAGAGGCGTACGACGATGGAGAGGCTGCTAATTGCCCAGGGTACTCACCAAGTGCAGCGGCGGGGGCCCAGGGGCTTCACGACCTGCGCCGGCAGCACAACCCTGCTGCGATGCAGAGGAAGAACCCGCAGCTGCGTCCTGGCATCAGGAGGGCAGCGCTTATAACGCGCCCCGAGGACTGACCCCGTCCAATCAACCGGGAGCCGCGCGGAGCCCAAGCTCCCTGTACGCAAACAGCGCGAGGCGTACCAGCGAAAATAGTGTGTGAAGTAAACGACCTTTTCCATTTATGATTCCCTCCCAGCAGACACGATTTTTCTCCTGATAGTTTATTGGGTGACATGTTTATAGGTCCCTGTGATTTATGGCTGGCAACGCTGCAGCGTGCTGGCAATACACATAATTTTTATTGTGAGAATGGATCTGTAATGCAAATAATAATAAATTTTGCGAGAGTGCTTGTAGCATCTCTCCAAGGGAGTAACAGAGGTGAAGTTCTAGCTATCCCCCCGTGACCAGTGAGACATGAAATGTTTAATTAAAATCGTAATATATTGAACAATAAAAACAACTAAGGATTATAAAACCAAACACAGACACATCGGTGGATATCCTCTCAAATGGCCCCGGGGCCTGTTGTATCTTGATGACTCGTGGTAATAACTTTATCTTTGCCACTTCAGCTGCGAGGTGGAAATTGCTGTTAACCCCTATTTCTGCAGCTGCCAAACCACGACACAGGACAGCTGATGGGTTTGCCCATTCCTGTATGGGGTGTCTATAGCAACCACAGCCACTGGACCAGAGAGACACTTCTGTAGCCATAGACCAGGCTGTGCTGGGGCAGTGCCCATGATGGACACCAGTAAACTGTGATCACGGTCCCCAGCGTGATGCTGACCTGAGCCAAGCGGTGCTTCAGCAGCTCCCAGGCAGGGGTTCAGGAGTCTGCATGGTGTCACTGCCTCATTTTAGGAGCTAAAAGGTCTGTTGGCATGATCCTGGACCACCTGGTGCAAGGTGGCCCCAGTGCCAAAGAACAATTAATTTACAAGCATTCCTTTTAAGGAAGGCAGCTGCCTGCTCCTACCTGGCTGTTAAATCTCGCAGCCAGGCTTGTGGCTGAATACGCTGAGCCTTTATGACACTCGTCCGAACGGTCCTGGCAGAGGTTTGTTACCGCTAGGTGTGCCAGATATGAAAAACCAGAGGAAGAACTACTGAAGATAGCAAACGTCCTGGAGCAAGCATGCTCAGAGGTGTGGAACAGGGAATAGAATAGAATAGAATAGAATAGAATAGAATAGAATAGAATAGAATAGAATAGAATAGAATAGAATAGAATAGAATAGAATAGAATAATCAATTGGAAGGGACCTACAACAATCACCTAGCCGAACAGCCTGAGTACTTCAGAGAAGCTTCTGCAGAAGTGGAGATTATCAGAAAAGGACTCTTCAGCCTTGAGAAGAAACAATAAAGCAATAAGGAAAAGTCTATAAGATAATGAATGGTGAGGAGAGGATACACATGGAATGTTTATTCATCTTTTCTTACATTATGTGAACCAGAAGGGGGAGAACACACCCTGAAAATAACAGGCAGAAGATTTAAAACAAATAAAAAAGTACTTTTTTAAAGCGCTTATAGTGAAATTATGAGACTTATCACCAGTGGATGTAGTGGGACTCCAAAGTATATATGAGTTCAAAAAAGTATTAGACAAATTCATAGGTGAGAGATTAATTGATTTCTATTAAATGTGATGGCTGAGGTGCTGCCTCCTGTTCAGAAAGCCTCTAAATTGATTGCTAGATGCTGGGACATGTGCCAATGGAAGGATAAACTGTAAATTACCTTCCTAAATGGCCATTAATAGCCACTCTTCAAGGCAGGATGGCAGGACGGAGGGACCTTTAGTTTGATCTAGTAAAATACTTCTTACGGTCTTCAGAGCAAACAGATTTTAGCCAGGGAACGATGTCTTCATGCTGGAAAGTGAAAGCTGTGTCACAGCTGGCCACGCCGAGCACAGAACCCAATCGTGGTGCGACGGGGTTAGAGCTGCTGAGATGCCACGGGGCAGAGCAAAAGCGGGAGACAACCTTGGGGGCAGCAGGGGGAGGAAAGCGTCCTGCAGCAAAGCAAAGAGGTGCTGCAGAGATGGGAATAACCAGACTGTGGGGCTAAGACAAAGTGTCAGGGGCTGTACTGGCAGGAAGGAAACCTGAGGTTAGGCAGGGGGTGGACGGTGAAGCAGGGGAGCGCATCGGTGGGGTCATGGAGTCGCCGCCACAGATGGTTTTCCTGAATGTCTCTTGTCTCTCGGTAACACTTTCAGTTGAGCAGATCCTGTCTCTGGGCAAAGACATGGGTGAGATACCTTCTCTGGGCCCCTTCCAGACCTGTTTTTCCACAGCTCTCCAGAAAAGGTATAAGCCTGAATCTTTTTGGATTCATCCATCTGTGGAAATGACATTCTTTCCCTGCTCTACTCAGCCCAGCTGCATGCACACACTCATCTTTCATGCACCCTGGCACATTTAGTTCCTTTCCCTTGGGACTCTCTGCCACCATTTACTCTACATATGAGGCGGTTTCCAGCACTGCTCGTTCAGCCTCCTGCGCTGAGCGGCTGCAGACAACCTGTGCCGAGCACACCTGTCCCTGCAGCTCGAAGCAACGATCTGGTTTGCAGACTGCAGCATCCCCCCGAGGAACTGCCAGAGAGAAAAATCTCCCCTCGTTACCGATCTTGCATGTGCGGAAATGATAACCTATTCCTAGCATTAACGTCGCGCTTGAGGGTCCCCTGAAGCCGGTCCCCTCAAGGCCGGCATGCCGAGCAGCCTGGTTGTATGCACAGCACAGAGAGGCATCTGCTGGGAGGAGGGAACAGCTTGGGAGATGAAACTGTCTGCTCAGGTTTATCCAGCAGACCTGCAGATGAATGAGAAAAAGGGATCAGGCTTCCAGCCGCTGTAAAATGCCCAGCGCTGCTCTTGCCTGAATCACCCCCATACCTATTGTAGTGTCAGATAATTTAAGCCTGTACCAGATACACACGAAATCTTATGATTCCCTCTGACTTGTGTCTCAAGGCTCACCCACCTGCATCAGGCTTCCTGCAGCGATGTTTTCACACTGCGCTCCCCCCGAGTCGTTCTCACTGGCTTTCTGCTTAATCCCTTTAATCCCTTTTCCCAGAAGCGTAGGTATGGCACGTATATACGGAGGGGTGTGAGGATCTGTCCATCTATTTTTTTTCCCATCTCAAAAAAAAAACCCCTGTTTTCCCAGCGCCACAGCTAAGGGGGGACACAGCCACCACAGCTAAGGGGGGACACAGCCACCACTTGGCACACATCAGACTGTTTGCTGGAAACGTTTATAATTTGAACCCAATCCAGTCCTAATCATATTTACTGTACAGGCCAGAGTTCAGTGTGTGAGTACTGATAGGAGTGTGAGAAGGGATGAGGAGGAGGGAAGGGAAGGGTGGGGAGGCTTGGTCCTCCCATGCAAGAGCCTTTACAAGACCCTGTTCAAAATGAGCAAGATCCTAACATTTAGGAAGGTAATGCTTATTGGAGACAGAGAAATAAAGAAGAGGAAAGGGTTTAGGAAGATCCAGGAGAACAGGACCACCATTGCTATCTGAAGTTACCACACTGGCGCCAGTTCTGGCTTCCTTCTTTTCTCCTAGTGAGGAATTCCGCTGTCTGTGTGTCCACGCACAGGTCTGAACCGAAAGGTGACGCTCAGAGGTTGCTGCTGTGGAGGTTTCACCTCCCACCAGCCCAGCAGCATCCCTCAGGATTGCTCCAGACTTTGCAGATCCAGGGCAGGGGAGGAAGGCAGGCATGTTGCCCATCCTCCTCTGCTTCAGAAAGTTTAAAAAAAGGCTCTTTGATCATATGCAGTTTTCTTTGGCTGCAGCAGCTGTGTTGAGCTGGACAAAAATATCCCGGTTGCCTGGAAGGAGAGATTGCAGCCCAGAAGGAATGTCTTCTCCTTGGCAGGCTGTCCTTCCCGCTTGCTTCCAGAGGAGCAGCTGACTGCTTTGGCACCAGCAGCTCTGGCGTCACCAGGAGTGACACAAAGCTCTTCCAAGTCGGCCATCTACTGAGGCTCAAAAATAGCAGTGAGGAAAAGAGCTTGGCAGGACCGGGACAGGGAGCAGCTCTCCTGATGACAGGTTCCCTGGAGGACCGTGCAACCCTGGGGCCGGGCAGCCGTCCTGCTTTGGGATCTCCCTTGGGCCCCAGGCTTAAGGGGAATCCCTCCCCTGCTGAGCTCCAGGGATGAGCCTGCAGCACCAGCGAACCACCCGGGGGAGGTTCCTCCTGCCGGGCCGCGTGTGTGCAGGGTTGTGGTTGAGGGTGGTGGAGCCGGTTGGGACTACAGCCCTGGCCTGAGAGGTGTGGGGAGATGCTGGAGAAGCATGCCATGGGCCAGGCTTTGATCATGGTGGGAAGCCACAGAAGCACAGAGTCACAGAATCATCTGGGTTGGAAAACACCCTTAAGATCATCGAGTCCAACTGTTAACACTACCAAGTCCACTACTAAACCGTGTCTGTAAGTCCTGGAGAAGGATGGAGAAGGGAAGCTGGAGAAGGGAGGCTTCGGTCAGGCTCCAGTTTGGGGTCGCAGCAGGTGCATGAGGGACTTAGGTGAGGCAGGACTCGGGTCCGGGGCAGCTGTACGTGTGCATGGAAGAGGGGAGGAGAGATGAATCCCCTGGATCATGGTCTGGACCTGGAAACAAGGTTTGCTGCAGACACCTCTGTGAATGTCACCACTCCAGCTCTGGAAGTTGTAACAGCTTTGGAGGGGCACAGGAGGCCCCTCCCTTCTGCCCATCCCCTCGCTGCTGTGCCTGATGTCAGCAGCGGGTCTCCTGTGCTCTCTCTGAGGTATCTAAGCTGGCTGCAAGACTCTGTAGTCTGAACTGTGAAGGGCAGGATCAAGAGGTGGTGAAGCCCACATGTGCCTCGACTCACGCGTTTCTGTGCAGGGCTTCTGGGACTCTTCCAAAACTGCAGAAACCCTCGCTGGCTCTGCTCCTGTGCTGCCACCGTGCCAGGAAGGCACCGTGCAGTAGCTGCGGGTAAAACCCTCCCAAACTCTCCCAGGTTCTGTCATACAGATGCATTTCTGTATTTAGTGCTCATCACCTTGCTGCTCGTGTATTTTTTTCAAGTGAAAACCCACATTGAGTTGTTGCTAATAGAAATCAGTCTTCTGCCAGAGCACCACAGCCTCCAGCTCTATTATCTGTTCTAAAGCTGGTCCACTTTGACGTCACCACCTTATGAACAGCACGGTGACCTCAACACAGAGCTTGGAAGAAATTACGGAGGCAGACAGTGCCACTCCAGCACGGTTTTCTGCAGGTAGCAGAGCAGTTACACCTACATGGAGCACTTTTAAACTGGTACAACTGCAGCTGGTTCAGAGGCCAAGCCACCTGGACCCTGTCAGCAGAAAAACAGTGTCTTTAACTGAAATCATGACAAAAACCCTGGGTAAAGTGAGGTGGTGTCAGCCAGTTTCCCGTGCTGCCATGAGTGACACACGGGAGATCCTCGGTCACTGGCGCTCCATCCCGCAGAAGTGAACGAGCTTTTGTATGGACAAACATTGACATATTTAATGCCTGACTTGGTACATCAGGTAAAAATACAATGGGGGGGATTGAGAAAATGCAGAAAGGACAAGGAGTCCTGTCGCAAAGGCAGCAGACTCTCTGCTTTTAGTGTGCGGGGTGGAAAATCAAACAATCCCAGAGAAATCTGCAAACATTGCAAAGCCCTGTATTTCATTTTCCCATATTAAGCAAAGCTGGTAGATAGAGGTGATTCAGAGGCAACTGAGAGGTGAGCATAGGTCAACACGACCTGCATGTAATTTGCTAAAATACAGACTCAAAGCAGCACCTTGTACAGCATGTCCCAAACCTCCACCAGCAGGATAACGTTGTCTGGAGGCTGTGAATAACACCCGGGATGCCATAGATTTGCTCTGATGGGGAAGGGATGTCGAGGCAAAGCTGCGAAACTCGCTGTCGGTGTGTGATCTCAGTGTGAGCCGTGCCTGTCCCCCAAAGCCAGCGGTGCATGCCGTGGCTGTTGAACAAGCATCATCCCTTGCCAGCATGGTTTCCATCTCCTCTGCTTGCCACCCGCAGCACAGCTTTGCCAGGAAAGGCCAGCAGAAGGAGAAGGCACAGCGTTAGCTGTAGAGAGACCAGTGTTTTGCCAAAAACAACAACAAAAAGCATGTGTGGAAGGCACACTTCATGTCTAGGTGCATCCCCAAGTGCCTAAAATGGGATAAAATGGGTCCAGGTGCTTGCTGGGGGCAGGGACAGCTGTGGTCTGCTCTGCAGAAGGAAAAAGAAGAATGGTGCCCATTAATTAACCAAACAAAGGGTTTCCAGGTTGCCTGACCCCACCTGGAGCAGGGTGGCAGGATCACAGTGCACAGTGCAGGAATTTCACATGTGTCTTCACCCCACCTCACAAGGTTTAAAGCAATCAGAATTCCAGAATTTCATTTTGAAAAGGTCTAAAAGACCTTGGGTTTTGATCTCATCAACATAACTTTGTATTCTCTAGGATGAAGTAGTTTCATTCTGATAAGGCCAAATGCGTCCATTCACCTTTATCAGTCCGCTATAACGTCTGTGTGTTACAGACCGGGGCGCTGGGCTATGCCTCGAGATATATATGCATGTATATATAAAATATGCATGTATAGAAGTCAAATATTCACACCAGCCATCTCCTGCGTCCTGGTGTCTGTGCTGATGAGGAGGCTGTGCCTGGTGACATGGGTTGACACCCTCTCTCAAAAAAAGCAGAGCAGCACTTGGATTTACATCGTGATTTTAAGAAGCTATCGCCACACGCATCTCAGTAACAGCAGCAAGGAAATGAGAGCAGAGATGTGAGGAGAGGCAGTAACAACGTTACGTTGCTAATCTCAGTCGTTTCTTCAAAATAAATCACTGTGACATCATCAAACCAGGCGAAATTCAATCTGGCGCTTGAGAAAATGTTATCAGATGACTCTGCTTTCAAAAGGGACCGGGGGAAGAATCAAGAGGATTTCATAACTGACATATGAGTAACTCTGCCGCTGAGCGAAGTCAGGCCCTCAGGCACGTACAACCTTTTGTTTGTTTGTTTCACAGGCTGGTTGTATGTTTCAAACGGTCCCTCAAAGAGCCAGCAGAACACACCAGCCAAAGGAGAAATACCAGCACAACCAGAGATGCAATCCAAAGGGCTGCAGGGAAATTTTCCATCAGAATTTGCATTCATAAATCTTCCAGTTCCTTTGAGAAGCGATTCTGTGACCAATGGCTCTTTGGACAGGCTGGTTTACAGGTCTGCAGAGCTGCCTGGCGTTCCTGCTGGCATTCACCTGGCCGTACAGAGGTGTTTCCCCAGCCTGGGCACAAGCACCGCTCCCTGCAGCAGACGAGGAAGGGGGGAGTCAGGGAAGACTGACCTGCTGGTTTCAGGGCTCTGAGGCGCTTCTCCCGGGATGTCCAGCATCACCACAGGGGTCAGAAGATGAGACACCATGAGGACTGTAGGGCCAGCCACAGGGTGCTGTACTCAGGTCCCACAGGTTGTGGCCTTTATGCCTAGGGAGGACATCATCGCTGCCCCCAGGTTTTTAAAAGGGTATTTAGCCAAGTCAGAGCCTGCGATGACAATGCAGGTATCTCTGGATAAAGTCACTGCTCCTACTTTCTCCATTGAAAAGGTTAGAAGGGTTGAGGTATTTCTCCAAGGTCATTAGTCTGATTAATTCCCAGAAGAGCACTCCGACAGGGACACACAGCCAAACTAACCTCATTGAGGAAGAAGGTGTGGGGAGTGCAGCAGGCAGTTTCCATGGAATCAGGCCAAATCGGGCTTGGCATGGCTGGCGGGATCAGCAAAGGTAGGACTGGATCTGTGAGGACTTGCATAAAATGCAAAATATATCTGGGTGCATGGAAGCTTCTCTTCACCTTTGCAATAGAGAGGACGTAGAGTTTCTAGCGAGTGGAAGGAGATTAGAGCACAGAGGCTGGACAGAAATGTCACTGGTGCTCATCAGGATGGATACCTGATGATTAAGGATGCTGCTGTTGCTGGGCAATAGTTTCTGGATGCTGCAGACCAGAGTCAGTAATGCAGTACCCTGCAATAGAAGCAGAGTTTCTATTCTTAGGGCACCTAACCAGGCACCCTAAGGACCGTCAGACCATGACGCTACAGTTTTATGCACTCCATCCTGTGCTAATCCTAGAAATCATAGATAATTTGGTCAAAAGGGACTTGAAGAGGTCATCTGGTCCATCCCTCACACAGAAGTGTGTTCCCAGGTTTCTAAATGAGGCTGAATAAACTCTCCCTCTCTGCAAGAGACACCACGGTAGGGCCAGGTTCACTGTGCTTAACCAAGGTGCCAAGAGGAGGACGAGGACACGGGAGAGCCATCCTGTGGTGACAGTGGGCAGCAGTTTGCCGGCATGGGCTGGCTGGGTCCCTGCATTACCCAGCGAGGTCACCCTCAGCAGCCATGAGCCCTCATTTCTCCCACAGCTGAAGGTTTGGGTTATTCTGTGAATCCTAAACCCACCCAGCATAGCTCACCAGCTGACTGACAAACCTGAGCTTCTTGAAGGACACTTGTGGGTCAAAAGCTGAGGGTTTATCCATGCATGACCTACAGAGCTATAAACACCTCCAATGGGTCACACCTGCCAGGTGAAATTTAAGATGTTTGTTATCTAGGATGTGGTTTTGGGGGTGGGATTTAGTTTGAAGTTTCCTTGTCAGAGCACCTCAGCTCACCTTAGAGAGGTGCTCTATGGACTGCATTGGCTCACCACCTCTGACTGTCGTGGGAGCTTGGACCGTGGGCCCACACGTAGTCCCAGATTTGGGACACTGAATGCAGAGATGAATCTAGAGAAACTCTGAAGCTGGATTTTTGTAATTACCCCTCAGCACTTTGCAAAGCCATATGCCCTTTTATGGTGTCCCAGTTTGTGTACGTAAAACATCCAATTCATTTTGGCCCCAACCACGATCTACTTCATTCTCAAGGTTGAGATTAATGTAGGGAATTGGAGTTAAATCCGCTCTGTCCACCATTGTGCAAACATATGGTATGGAGATATAAACAGAGGCATTTGTGGTCTTAAACTAGGTCAGAACACTAGTCCATGCCCAATTCCAAAGACAAAACAAACTTTCCCAATGAACACGTAACCCTCCTTGGCATCACCCCATTCATACTGACTTACTACGAAGTTCCCTGAACCTTAACAGGACCTCATACTGGTGAAATCCCATGATGCATAAGCAGAGGAATTGGATGGTTGCTACTAAAAAATAATAAAAATCCCCCAACTACCTCAGTGGTACACAGCAGAGTACCCCAGACCTGAGCCAGTGTTGGAGCTTGCCTACAGACCCCTTTGACTTTACAGATAGGGCCCAGTTTTTATGTCTTGCAGAGCGGATGAGGTTTTACCAGTAAGAAAGCTGTGCTGCTGCAGAGACCCTTCCCCCTTTCTTGGAAGAAAACCCCGGCGAAATCTGTTAATACAAAACCAGCTGAACCCACTGCAAGGGCTGTGCATGGTTAGCTATTTCAGTACGAAGGCTGCACACCCAACTAAGATATGAGATTGGTGCAAACCGCAAACGTTGACCAGAACAAGAAGCGAGCGAGGCAGCGTCTGGACGTCATTTATTTCCACATCCCTGTGTAGCAACATCAGAGCCACTGTACTTACCAGGCTGTGAAGCTGCCGGTGTGAAGTAAAAGCCGACAACTTACACTGTTTGCTGGCAAAAGGGAATTTTCTGATGGCAGATGTAGTATGTAGGAACAGGGCTGAGCAAACGCAGATAAGAGAAAGAGATCGACAGGTGGAAAGCACTTGTAGAAAAATTGGTATGTACATTATTGCTTTTGGCGCCGTCAGTGGAAAGTCAAACACAGAAAAGCAAACAGCAAACTTTGGGAAGACGCGTGGTCCTGTCAATTATTAAATGAAGCTGGCAAATTGCTGTGACTCAGAGGCAGCTGGAGAATAGCTGGGTTTGGGAGCTGCAGGTATGGTGAACGCACGCAAGCCTCAAGGTAGCACATTTCATATTGCAAACCTGAATCAACACACGGCAAGGTACCCGGCCACGTTACTCAGTAAAGTGAGTGAGATGTCTTTAGGATAAATGGAAACCAGAATTACTGAGAGTTTCATTACTCAGCATCACACAGACCTTTCAGGATGCACTGAATTAGCTGCGCTCCATTCCTGAGTGAGAGGCCACCTCCAAGAGGGCTGGGAAGCCCCGTTAGCTTCAGATGGACAAACTGTCGTATCGTGTCTGTCCCTGGAAGGGGCTGTCTGGGGCTGGGTCAGTCGGCACTGCTTGGCTGAAATGAGTGACACGCTCGCAGTTTAACCCGGTTGTTGGATTTTGCCTGTGAGGCAGTTGGTCCAAAATTGTGTCAGCCCTGGTGTGGCCAGCAGGAGCCGGGCAGGGATGGGGCCCCTGTGCTCGGCCCTGGGGAGGCCCCACCTCGAATGCTGGGCTCAGGTTTGGGCCCCTCGGGACAAGAAGGCCCTGGAGGGGCTGGAGCGTGTCCAGAGAAGGGCAGCGGGGCTGGGGCAGGGTCTGGAGCACAAGTGTGCTGGGGGGCGGCTGGGGGAACTGGGGGGGTTTAGCCTGGAGAAGAGGGGGCTGAGGGGAGCCCTTCTCGCTCTCTGCAGCTGGCTGAGAGGGGCTGGAGTGAGGGGGGGGCTGGTCTCTGCTCCCAAGTCACCAGTGACAGGACGAGAGGGAACGGCCTCAAGCTGCGTCAGGGGAGGTTTAGGCTGGGTGTGAGGGAAAATGCCTTCCCTGCCAGAGGGGTCAGGCCCTGGCACAGGCTGCCCAGAGAGGTGGGGGAGTCACCGTCCCTGGGGGGGTTCAAAACGTGTAGACGTGGGACTTGGGGCACGGTTTAGTGGTGGGCTTGGCGGTGTTAGGGTAACCATTGGACTTGAAGGTCTTAAAGGTCCTTTCCAACCTAAATGATTCTATGATTCCGTGAAAACAGCCACCAGATTTGCCTGCAGCTGACACGCATCAGCCGCATTAACCTCCAAGGGAACTGCTCTGTACCTCCGGGAGCTGCTTTCTGCTGTCCACACGCAGATTACAGCAACGTCTGCTCTTCCCCATGGCTTGCCCAGCCTGACACACTGGATTTAGCAAAACGTTCAAGCACAAGATAAACTGCTTCTTCGTGGACTCGCCCAAAAACATACCCGTGGTCATTGCACAGCGTAACACTGCTGAGTACTCAGCTCTCCGTGGGTAGGTTCCCAGCTTCTGACCTCTTGTTGGCAGATCAGAGCAGCTTGACATTTTCAGCAGGCACAAATGGGCACGCACATCTACTTTACAGACCCTTGGAAAAATACAGGAGAGAATTCTGGCAGCTTCCCAGCCATGAGGCCCAGAGTCTGCATCTAAGCACTCACATTTGCCTTGCATCCACCTTTATTTCTGCATGGAGTACGTTTTTCCTCCTGCAGACACCAGTTTCTTCCCAGCATCTGACTGACATGATGCTTTGTAGCATACACAGCAGCACCCGTATGTTCTCGCTGGTTTTACTACTTGGCACCTCCCAGTGACAGTAACTGAGAGACTGTGGAAGAGACGGAGCATTTCCTTCCCCTGATGAAAAAGAAAAACCCAGGTACAATTTTCCCGTAACTCTCTCCTGCTTGCCAAAAAAAAAAAAAGGATCTAACTCCCTTTCACAGCACTGATTCTTGTCATTTGGATTTTCCAAAGCAGCACCCAGGACAGCTGGGAGAAGCTCTCGGTACATTTACTAAAGCAGCTTTTGGAACTGCAGGGCATGGGTGGGAAACAAATAAAAAAACAAAAGGGAAACACCCAATTTTTTTCTCACTACTAAAGCCTTCCAGCGCATCCCTGCAGTGCACAGCATCTCCCACTTCACTGGGACCTGGTAACGTGGCCAGGGCATCCCAAGCTCCAGTTCTGATCCCTGACCCTGTAGCTCTTTGCATGGCTGGACACCGACCCTGCCAAGTGCCTGCACTGAAACGGGTGGTTTCCTCTGCTTTCCCCCCTCCCCAGCGGCAGCGCTGCTCACCGCGGCACTGCCGCACACACATGAGCTGGGGCTGCTGCGCTCCCACCTGCAAGGTCACGGCTCCCCTTGCTCCTCCTTTTCACCCTGCTCCCTCCTTCCTGGCCGCTCGGCTGCTGGGATGAGGTAAAAGCTGGCCTGAGTTAGCCCAGAGGAGGAGGAGGAGGAGGGCAGCCCATGAGGAAGACTGAAGGCACTGACGTGGGGGCAGAAAGGAGCAAATGGTTTGGTATGACCCTGCAGACACGACAAAGCCACAGGGATTTGGCTTGTATGGGGATTATTTTACACAATGACAAGGGTGGTTAATCAGGAGGTAGATTGCCTTGGGACAGGGCGGAGGCTCCATAATGACAGCCTGATGCTCCGAAAGGGGCACGAAACACATCGCTTTGGCATCACATGCATCCCTGAGGAACCGCGGCAATACGCACGCAGCACCACATCTCGCGGGGTGCGCGTGGGTTGCACCCACGCTGCCAGACCAGACCTGCCTACCCTCATTTGGATCGTAACCTGGGAGGTGGGGAGAGATTTCCAACATGTTCCCAAAAGAGTTATGGGCAGAGAAGGTGGTATCATGAGACAGTAGAAACAACACACTCCCCTTGCAGACCCTGCAATGAGGTTGGACTCGATTTTCTCATTTTGAGCCTTAGGTTACAGCCCATAGGCCATTAGTGTCTGTCTATCCCCCATAACCATAAAGAATCGAATTATTTGTATAACGAAAGCTGAGGAGTCTCGTCTGATCACAAAACCCTGGGAACCGACAGCTTCATATAACGCACCAATACAGGGATATTGTAATGAAAAGCACAAGTCTGGCAACACTGTACTTCTTCAGAGACCGCTGTTAGCAGTGAATCCCTTGACGGAAGCCTGCTCTCAGCAGTCCCCTCTCTCCCACCTGCAGGGGGTTCAGCGGCTTCACACCGCCACACCAGCCCTGCCCTCTTGCAGACTTTCTGAGAAATGGGGCATCCCGAAATGGGAGGTGGAATAATGTGAATTGCCATAATCCATCCCTCCACGGAGAGGGAAAGAGCTGTATCGCAGAAGAGGTGACAGGTTTCTTCTGTCATGACTGACTTCCCCTGGGAGAAGACGTTGCCCATGAACAACCAGTCTGAAGAGGAAGGGAAGGAGGAGACTGGCTTTGGGTCATTGCTGCTCTGGGACTAAACTTGCTGCTGGGACCCTCTCCGACAGAGCAGGATGAGGATCCGCCTGCGGATCTGCTTGGTTTTCCAGCTGTACACGAGTGGGTTCAGGACAGGAGGCACCAGGAGATAGGCGTCAGCCAGGACCATGTGAGTGAGGGGGGGCAGGTGCTTCCCAAACCTGTGGATGATGGACAAGCCAATGAGCGGGATGTAGAAGATCAGGACAGCACAGAGGTGGGAGATGCATGTGCTAAAGGCTTTGGCTCGTGCTTCGTGGGAGGCGATGTTCAAGATGGCTCTGATGATCATCACGTAGGACAGGAGGATGGTCAGGGAGTCCAGGCCCTTGGTGAGTATCACCGCAATGAGCCCATACAAGCTGCTGACCCTGATATCCCCACAAACCAGCCTCAGCATGTCCTGGTGCAGACAGAAGGAGTGAGACAGGACATGGGACCCGCAGAAAGGCATCTTCTTAATAAGGATGGCAACAGGTAGTACCACACAGATGCCCCGCATGAAGATCGCCCCCGCCACCTTCATTATCAGGGAACTCATCAGGACAGAGGCATATTGCAAAGGGTAGCAAATAGCAAAAAAGCGGTCAAAGGCCATGGCCACCAGGACCCCAGACTCAATGGTAGAGAAGGAGTGGATGAAGTACATCTGAACGATGCACGCCTCAAAACAGAGGGAGGTGGACTCAAACCAGAAAACGGCCAGCATGGTGGGCAGGGTAGAGAGAGACAAGCCCAGGTCTGCCACGGCCAGCATGGAGAGGAAATAGTACATTGGTGTATGGAGGCTGTTCTCTGTCTTTATCATCCAGATTAAGGTGCAGTTCCCCAGGAGCATGAGGAGATACAGGCAGCAGAGAGGCAACGCCACCCAGTAGCTGCTCATCGGCAGACCAGGAATCCCGGTGAGGACGAAGGCCAGGGCACTGGACCCAGTCCTATTGGAAGATGACATCTCACGGGCAGATGGTCCGGGGGTCTGGAAATAATAGTGTCTTGGAATAAAAGCCCTACTGCGAGACCCCCAGACACACCCCAGCTACAACGGTGTTGGGAGGAGAGGCTCCTGAGAGCCAAGAAACCTCTATGCAGCTGCCCTCATGCATCTCTATCACATCAGCCAAGGAAAAGCCACAGTGGACCGGCCCCGGGGTCACTGTCTGGGCTGTGCACAGCAGCAGATAATGAGTAAAGAGAGCGCATGATTTAGCCTCCCCTAGTTCAGCCCCCAACGTTTAAATAGCCAGGGTTTTGGGATATTTGGTGCTCAGCCCTTTGGGAGATGCCTGAGAGCTGCTCAGCCGCGCAGGCAGGACAAGAGCCTGGAGCCAGGGCGCTCCTGCCTGAGGAAGAGCAAGATGCGGGATGGAGACCTGGAGGTCAGCCCTGGCAACGGGGCTGGCTGCTCCCGCAGCAGCGGCAGGAGCAGCCCTGGCCATGCTGGTCCCTGCTCAGAGAGGAGAGGGGAGGGGGGACAGACGGGGAGGGAGCAAAGGCAGAGAAAGGTCAGTCTTTGTGCTGAACCGAATGCGGTCAGACCACAAGAGATAACATCTCACTCTGAGATGAGAAGTAGCCCCATTGTATTATATGTGACTATTGATTTCTTCCCTTTCTGTTTAAGTATGGCAAAATGTAAGTTTTAGGGAGCTTTATCAGCTAAACTTGCAGGTCAATTAACCGAACTAACCTTGATGGAAGGAAAATGGATTTATGCTTTACAGCTGCCAAAAAGATTAAATGGAAAGGAAGAAATTCAGAGGCTCAAATAAGAGTGTGAACCTGAAGCAGTGTTTTGTCTGCCTGAGGCCATTAGAAAACTCCACAGCAAACACCAGGTCTCCACTTAAGCACTCTGGAAGCCTCCTGCTTTCCTGGGCGGCTTCCCTGCCCCTGGAGATGATTGCCCCTGGCAATCATCTGTGATGCTCAGGGATGGGAGGCTGGGGCAAGTGGGGAGGGGGGGAGAGCTCCTGAGAAATATTCATTCCAAACAGGCTTCTCTGCAAATGCATTTAAATCTAGTGCATCTTAAACGTGCCAGCTGCACAGCTGGCGGTCACAGCAGCACAGCCTCGCCTCTTGCCAGGCTGATCAGGGAAAATATGCATGTCTCTATTCAGCTGGAAATGAATACATTTTGCATAACTGAGGAACACAAACTGATCGAGATTCATCCCAAAGTTTGTCTGCACATGCACACACACACATACACACACTCTGAGCCCTCATCTGCTATCAGGAAAATAAATAAATCAAGGTTTCACATGGGCAAAGGGTCAGGCCTGAAAGGCAGCAGTGGGAGAGCAGTCGTGCCTGCAAATAGCTCAGGCCACCACGGTGCTGCCCCCCTCCAGCAGCCCGTGGAGCAGCTCCTCAGAAGCCGTCAAACACCTGCTTCCCTGATTAGGGGAAGGAGTCACCTACGGACAGAACTTAGAGCTGCTGCCCCTGGGACGAGGAAAAAATCTCCCTGAATCTGAGCCCAGCAGTGTGGGAGAGGGAGGACATGAAAGAGGTAACTGAGGGTGTAAAGAACCTAAAGCTGAGGAGCTGAAGACCCCCAAACTGTGCTCCAGTGCAAAGGCATTGGAGAAATGAACTTACACGTCCTAGTGGTGCAGCACTTGAGAGAATGAGGGGAGCTTTTGATTATTGACCAAGGTTGATTTTCAGGGTCGCTTTTCATATCAAGCCCATCTGTATCTATGAGGTCAAAAGTAATATTTAGTAAAGCAATTTGCTCCTAGCACTTTTCTAATACGCTGCTTTGTCATTTCTGCCAGGGACTTTTGTAAATCCTTCTTTTGATGCACGGCCTCAAACAAATTGTCCTTGCAGAGGAAGAACATCTCTCCTCCGCCTCCTTCAGGCAGCCCCCCCGTACTTACCCCGGGTCACCGCAGCGGGGGCGGGCTGGGGGCCAGCAGCAGCCCGGGCTGCGCAGGCTGCGGCCGGCAGGCACCGGGCAGAGCGCTGGGAAGCCGCATTTAACCCAGCCGGAGCGAACCCCACAGGTCTCGCCCAGGGCGTCACAGCTGATTGCTTTGCTCTCCAGGGAGCGTGAGCACCACAGGACTGCGTGCAGCAGGTTTTCCTGCAGCCTCTGATAAAATGGCAGGGGGCAAAAATGGGAGCGAAGGCAGCTTTGGGGCACTGGCTGTAAAAAAAAAAAAGGGTAAAAACCATCTCCTGATCTTCTGTTCTGTGTAAGATAACACGTTTGCTTGCGATGGGACGAAGCAGTTACCACCGCCTCCTTCCTCCCCGAGCAGCAGGTGCCTGCGGCTCTGATGGACCCTATCAGGAGCGCGGATGTTTTCAGCTGTGGCAACTATTCGGTGCCCAGCACGATGGGGTATGGCTCTGTGAGTACTGTTGCAGGTGGAAACAGTGTAAGTTGCTCAAGGATTGTGCCGGGAATTCAAAATACAGAAGCCCCTTTCCTTTCCTGCTAGAGTCAGGGCAAGTATTTCCACTGGCTTCAGTGTGGTAGGGATGAGCCTGAGCCAGGAATTCAAAGCAGGACATGCTGATGCTTCTCTGTGCTTCATCCTTACTTCTAAATTCTCATAAATTATAACAACATAGTTGATAAATATAATTATTCACTTCAAGGCTTAGGAGCTCAAGTCGGCATTCAAAAACATCAGCCTCCGGGATGCATTTTTTCCCTAACAGGTTTCCCAGGGTTGGAAACTTCTCACCTCTGCTCCATTTGTTCCACTGTGAGTCGTGGCAGTGCCTCCTCTATTGCCTGGCCATGCTGTCCATCATTCTGTCTGTCTTCAGGACACAATGTGCTGGGCATATTCTGGTTTAAGTACAGGGAAATCAGCTGCAGTTTTTGTTTCCTTTGAATATTCTTCATCCACTCACTGGTGCTCACGGAGATGTCTGTGCTGCTGCCGAGAGCCCTCGGTAGCTTGGTGGCAAACCACAACCTCCTGCAGTACAGGTCAATTTTAACCACTTGAGGGATGACCATGGTGGGGCTGGTGTTCGTGTCCTTGTTGTCCCAGGAGGAAAAGTTCCTGCATATCCTGGGCTGGACGCCTAAAAGACTGCAAAGAGGCAAAACCACAAAAACCGGGAAGTAGATTTCTATTTTTTAAAATTACCTACAATAGCATCAGCCCTTTATTGTGGCCCACTGTGATGTGCATTGGTAAAATACGGAGCACTTCTCTGGAGGTCTGTCCTTAGCCCAGGCCATGGACCCAGCCTAGCTGGGACACCAGGGGAAGATGAAGGAGGAGGATGCTCTGCATGGGACAGGGCAGGGAAGCGCTTGGGGCTGAGAGGTGTAGAGGAATGAGGGGTTCCTAGGGGGGATCCTCAGCGATCAGAGACGTTGGGAGCTTCATTCTGTAAAAGGCACGGTGGAGCAAGAAGGTCGTCAGAGGGTTTGTGACGTTTGATCTGCGGTCGAAAGCAGGACAACTGAGGGAAGTCTAGATGAACCGCGCCTTCATCATTGCAGGGCAATGGCACAGGACAGAAAAGCAGCAGGGAGAATTTTGCCAAACATGGGAATTGCTCAGGTGGGCTGCAGGAGCAGGTCACCATTAGTACCTGGGTGATGCCTCACTGAGGACAGTTATTTTCAAAAATGACCAGGTTGGCGTTTTTTCTGAAACCCACATCACTGTCCCCACTGACGTTGCCTCAACACTCTGAGCTGACCCTGCTTCACACTTTCAACAGTCAGGAATGCCAGTCCCTCCAGTGCTTTGGCAACTAAACCAGCTCTGCGGCTGCAGTTTGCCCAAGCCACAGTCAGCGCCTTTAACCCTCAGATGTCTCCGTTCCCCTCACAGCTGCACAGTTTGAAGCACAAGGAGATGGAGGCTTTTACTTTTAACCCACTGGCGTGCACGTTCTTCCTACGCACGCTGGTTCCTAAGCAAGGCACCTCGTCGCTACCTTGCAGCAGTGACCTGAATGGGTTTAAATGCATGTAAATACAGAGTTAAAACAGAAACCTTCTGAGTTTCCCCCAGTGGTGTGCTGCATCTGTATTTCTATTCAGTAAACACACAGAAATTAATTTTTTTGAGAGCTCTTATGCTTTATTCTTAAGCACTGCTATAACCCGCCTTTCGCTCTGAAATGGGATCAGGCAAGAGCACGAGCCTGCTCCTTCCCAGCCTTGACCACGGTCATGATGTTGCATCTGTGAGCTTGCAGGGTGCAGCAGCGCATGGTGAACAGTGCGGCACGGGGACACCCCCTCACCCACCCCACGCTTCCTTCTGCCTTTTAACTCTGTGAGGCCTCAGAACCTCCGCAGTGGTGCAGTGGGTCTGGGCTCCACATCAGTGGTGTTCCTCCAGGGCACAGCAGGGAGGACCCAAACAGCAGCCAGGGAGGGGACAGCAAAGGGCGACTAGCACATGAGGTAGTCCTGGTGGCCGACTCATCCCAGTTGCTTCTAAGGCAGATAATAAATGACCCATAGACTAATGCTAACCTGCTGGTGGTCCTACAGGCTGTAGCGATACTGTATGAATAGTTACCAAGGCCAACTATTGTCTTTTTTGAGCCCTAAGCACCTTTAGGGAGGTGTTGTCCCTGTTGAAGGGGCATTTCCTTGGCAGAGAGACTCTGGGCCTGAGCGCACCTTCTTAATGTGTATAAATACCTGAGGGGATGGAGTAACAAAGACAAAGCCACATTCTTCTCAGTGAAAGGACAAGAGGCAACAGGCACAAACTAAAAAAACCCAGGAGATTCCATTTAAACATAACAAATATATATTAATTTGTTATTATTATGAGGTTAATCAAACACCAGCACAGGTTGCCCAAAGAGGCTGTAGAGTCTCCATCCTTGGAGATACGCAAAACCCAAGTGTACACAGTCCTGGGTAACCTGCTCTGGGTGACCCTGCCCGAGCAGAAGGGCTGGTCCGGATGATCTCCAGAGGTCCCTGCCAGCCTCGGTGACTCTGTGAGTCTGGATAGCACATACACTTGTATCACGCTATACAAGCACTGCTACAGTGCAGCTCTATGCTAGTAACATCATTTTAGTATAAATAAAATAAACATACTTGACATTCTGAGACTGCCAGAACACCGCCTGGCTCCAGAGGACAGACAGAACCAAGTCCTGCCTTTGCCCCTTCCCTTCTGCAGCTCACGGGCGCTGTCACACTCCTTCTGCCTGCACCAGGACGTGACGAACCTGGCCTGCGCCAACACCACCCCCAGCATGGTGTACGGCCTCACCGCCATCCTGCTGGTCATGGGGCTGGACGCCATCCTCATCTGCCTCTCCTACATCCTCATCCTCAAGGCTGTCTTGCGGCTGGTATCGTGGAAGGAGAGGCTCAAGGTGTTCAGCACCTGCATTGCCCACATCTGTGTGGTCCTGGCCTTCTACGTGCCCCTGATCGGGCTGTCCGTGGTGCACAGATTTGGGAAGGGCCTGGCTCCACTGGTCCACATCACCATGGGGAACATCTACATCCTGGTGCCTGCTGTGCTCAATCCCATCATCTATGGGGTAAGGACCAGACAGATACAGGGGAGGATCCTGAAATTAATTGAAATTTCCAGTGACAGAACTGCCCAATGAACTGGACCCAGCTCTTGACTTTTCTTGTCTTAGCTTTGGGGATGGCCAATGTGCCCCTCTGACACGCAGCGTGCTGCCTTAGCCCTTGGCAGGTCTCAGTCACTATCGCAATACAAATAACAATAATTTGTGACTGCAAATTGTAGAGTAAATATGTGCAGCAAGCACTGTAGCAGAAGACTACGCCAGCTTGGCAGGCTGATGGCTTTATGGATGCGGTCAGAGCCCTTCAGGAGTTAACACTTAGATGGGACTTGTTCCTTTCCTTGCAGTGCATCCCAACAAGGCACCAGGACAAACAGAGAGTATAAAACACTTTCATTTAATATTAACATTTTCACCGTGTCTTCTTTTTCCTGCATTTATTCACTGCCTATAATTTAGAAAATTATTTTTGGAAGGAACAGATAAATACCACTTTGTGGAGGCAGAATTTTCTAGCACAAATATGATTAAGAGCTTCATTTCCTGAATTAGGAACAAATTAACTCATTATCCACACAGCACAAAGAAAAACAATATTTGTAAATAGCAGCTCAAGATGTTTGTGGGGAGATGTACTGGGTGTAGGTGGTGAGGTCTGGGTAGAGGAGGGGGCTGCAGGGGTGGCCAGGAGGGAGGTCCGGGGCTGCCCTGTGCCTGACACAGATGGTTCCAGCTAGATGAGTAACACACCCACCATGCACCAAAGTTGAGCCAGTCAGGGAAGCTTGTTGTGACTCTGTGAAAACATATTCAAGAAAGGGCAGAAAATGTCAGACAGAGAGAAGGAGCGAACAAAAAGCACGAGAAACAGCAAGGGGAACACCAAGGTCACAGTAGTAGGAGGTGCTCCATGGTGGTAGAAGCACTCCCACCAAAGGGACTGTGGGCCATGAATAAGCCCATGCTGGAGCAGACAGACCCCAAAGGCGCTGCAGCCCGTGAATAAGCCCATGCCGGAGCAGACAGACCCCAAAGGCGCTGCAGCCCGTGAATAAGCCCATGCTGGAGCAGACAGACCCCAAAGGCGCTGCAGCCCGTGAATAAGCCCATGCTGGAGCAGACAGACCCCAAAGGCGCTGCAGCCCGTGAATAAGCCCATGCCGGAGCAGACAGACCCCAAAGGCGCTGCAGCCCGTGAATAAGCCCATGCTGGAGCAGACAGACCCCAAAGGCGCTGCAGCCCATGAAGGATCCACACTGGAGCAGGTGCACCCCCAACAGGAATGCAGCCTGTGGATCAGCCCATGGACTGGAGCATTGGAAACGAGCGAGAGGGAAGGAGAGGCTGTGTACTGACCCTGATCCATGCCAGTCATCAGCTCACTGAGGGGACTGAGAGAAACCTGCAGTGATAGCGAGGAGAGGAGTCTGGAGTGAGCAAGTGACTGGGCACCACTGGCGTTTTCAAGGAGGCATCAGTCATAACTCCAAGGTGTCTATTTCTGAGTGGGGATGGACAGCTCATAGCACAATATTGTCTATGTAAAAACAGGGTTGTGTTTTGCCAAAGCACCTTAGTTTTAATGAATCTATACTGAATTTTACTGTCCAGTTTATCACTTCATCATTCAGCTTTGCGAAGGTCTCCCATGATCCCTCATCTCTACTACTTTGGCTATAGTGGTTTCATAAAGAGCTTCATAACATCCCAATTCACATCCTTCCCTAGATCTCTGGTCAGAAGAAGAAGGACTGCTGAGGACAGCCTGGGGGAAGCAGACAGAGACCCCACAAGACCCTATGACCCTCCTGGTAGTGTGGGCGACGAGCCACCACACACAACAAGAGTTTGCTGGATGTGGGGATTTCTCACCTGCTGCGCTGTGATTGCAAAAGCTGGGCCAGGGGTGCCACAGCTACAGATGCACGAGTGAAACAGACCAGACTTTGTTCTTGTGCCACATAAATTCAACACTGTGAACAGGAATCTCCTTTTGTAATAGTCCAGATTTATAAATATGCCAACCATACATCAAACCACATTTCTTATTCTAAGATTTGAGGAAAATAAAGGAAGTAGATACATTAATTCAGTAGAAATATTATGGATTTCTTTCCCTTTTTTTTGTGCTGTATTTGCAGTGCTTATCTATGAATCAGATCTACAGCAATCTAGCCCATCAATGAACAACTCAGGCAACAGCAATCATGTCTACATCATAGAAGGACAATCACAGAAAGAGAGCTTTGTGCTCTTCCTCATGACCCTGGGGGCTGGTCCCCCGAGCCCCCAGTGCATCCAGGGGTGGAGGATGGGGACAGTGCTCTGCCTTTGCGACTGGGGATAAGGTGCATGCAGCAGGTTTAACCTTACCCTTTCTGAGACTGCCCTCAGAGCTCACGCTGGAAAATGCGAGCAGCCCTCCTGCCGGCAGATGTGTCACTGGCCGTTGCATGTCTAGCCAAGAGGCTGGGAGCTGGCGCAGGGCTCCAGGCTGGTTCATACCGGTGCCAGTGCCATGTGCCCGAGGGGTGGGCATCACCCACCCCCTCTCCCTTTTTCCCCCACCCACTTTAGCTAAATGGTCGAGCAGCATCCATAGCTCTTTGGAGAGGACCTGCAGGCCATCAGCCTGTTTCCTCAGCACACAAAAAGAAAAGAAATGCAGCCTGTGGAGCTCAGACAAGAATGTTATTTACCCCCAGCTCACTGTCAGCACGGTGAAGTCAAAGCTGAACACTCTGAAACTTTTCTAGTTCTCCATAGGCTGACCTCTGGATTTAGCACCCTCCTCAAGCTGCCAAGCAGGCTTTGGTGCTCGCTGCAGGCAGTGACGAGCTGAAATGGTACCATTTTCACCACATGCGCACAATCCTCTCGCAATTCTCAAGTCCTAAACTTGGAAAGATTCAGGAGAAGGGATGGGAGTTGTTTATGCACTTGCTGCAGAGTTATGCATCCAGGGTTAATGTCTGCGGCCCATCCTGGGCTGCCATTTGCGCGGGCAGTAGTTCGGATCGCCGTACATGATCCTGCGGATGGGATGTGCGAGACTTTAGATTCTCTTGAGAGAAAAATGCAGTGAGCACCCCGTCATGGATCTGCTTGATTTTGATACCATGCACCTTGGGAGGAACGGGAGGTGGAAATTAGCCATCAAGATGTGCATGTGAGAGGCAATGTGGCAACCAAACCTGTGGATTACTGATGAGGGACCCAAAGGGGTGTAGAAGACCATGATGACACAGATGTGGGAGAGGCAGGTCCCCAATACCTTCAGTCTTCCTTTAATCCCAGGCCCAACACCATCCTCAAGATCCTGAGGCAGGAGAGTGTGATGAACAACAGATCCAGCCCAACGATGAAGAGAATCACGATGATGCTACTGAATCTGGTGCTGGCACAGACCAGCTCCACCACTGCCATGTGTTTGCGGTAGCACTGAGAGAAGATCCAGGAGCGGCAGTCCAGCAGGCAGCGGAGGAGAAAAGGCAGAGAAACATGAGCCTGGCAGCCCTGGCTACGCCCATCAGCCCATTCTTGACTACCAGGGAGTTGGGCAGGATGGAGCTTGTAGCTCAGGGCGTTGCAGATGGCAGCATACTTGTTGAAAGCCATAGCCAGCATCTCCGCTGACTCCGCGACTGAGAAGGTATGAAGAAAAGTCGTCTGCACAAGACAGGCACCATCTGTGCTAAATGGGACGGAAATCTGGGGGTGCATATCTTCAAGCCCAGGGATGTCAGTCAAGAACCACATGGATGGGGTTGTGCTGCTGGAAGCAGAGCGTTTGACACTAGAGCCATCATTTGCAAACTACACCTAAAAGATTTTCTTTTCAATAAAACATAATAGAAAGAATCATTAAATTTGGCCAAACATACCCAGATTGTGCCATTTTCACTGCAACTCCCTTATAAAGTGTGAAGTTGATTTTTTTATTCTGCTTGTTACTAAATCATGGCAAGGTCAGTCTGTGGAGTTATCAAAAAGAGTGTGAAGTGATATCAAGTAAAAAGCATGATCCCCATTGTTCCGATATTAATTTCTTCGGTGCTTATTTGGAGTCAAGACATGTCTCCTTCCCTGGAGCAGGTGGAAGAAGCAGCAGGTAGGCCCCCAGCACCACGAGGCTGGCACAGCCCTAACAGCCTCCTCCCAGGAGGTCTCTGATTCTCCAGGACCCCCTGAGCACACAAGGGCGGGGGGGGGCTCCACCAGCGGTGCACAGAGGCACAGCCACAGCTGGAGAGCAGACCCCAGGTGAGGAGGGCTTCTGGTTTGACCCAGCACAGGCACTTTTATGAGTTTATGAGAGAGAGAGAGAGAGAGAGAGAGAGAGAGAGAGAGAGAGAGAGAGAGAGAGAGAGAGAGAGAGAGAGAGAGAGAGAGAGAGAGAGAGAGAGAGAGAGAGAGAGAGAGAGAGAGAGAGAGAGAGAGAGAGAGAGAGAGAGAGAGAGAGACTGTATTTGAAGGTGATGTAGGTACAGCCTGGGTCACATCCAAATCATCCAGGTGAGCTGGGTAGATGGGCTTTTTTATTTAATCTGGTGATATGGCAGTATTTTTAAGTATAGTGCCAAGCTCTGAGCCAAGCTCAAATTTTAGCCAAATCAAGGTGGAATATAAAACAACCTATGCAGAAAAGCTGCTCCGCAGATATGCCAATGCATCCAAGTGGCCTTTGTCCCTTATTGAGTTAATGCACTACTTCATTACTTCTTGATAATCCCATATTAAGTGAATATAGTGGTAGAGAACTGCCAGTTATTCACGTGCAACCTCGGTTTGCTTCCTTGCAAAGGTCGATTACAACAGTGTTAATTATTTGGCTGCAAGCTGTCCCTTGGTTAAATCAACTTCAAACAAGCTGTAGACACACAGGTGTAACATCCGCTCACCCAGTCATCTGTGGAGACCCGCAATTACCTGATCACAGGCCTAGACCTGTCCTTTTTGCGTGCGCAAACCTGAAGAGGATGGCAAACACCACAAGGAAGGTAATAATTTGTTCTTCTCCCTTATGGAAAGGACAAAAGTCACGAGCTCCAGTGAGGTGTAGACTTAATGCTAGGAAAATACTCTGAAATGGGTGATTTGGGGCACGTCTAAAGTTTTTGCAGTGGGAGATCAGGTCGTGCACGTTATCTATCAGAGATGACTTATGATCCCATACTCGGGAAGGGGTATGGACTGGATCACTACTCTAGCCCTCCTAAAACCCAAAATCCAAGGGGTCTTTGTTTCATGGCAGGCTGTATGCTGACCAGGAGTGCCGGGTGGCTCTTAGCGCAGTCGATCGGCGCCTGATTGCAAGAGGAGTTGGCTGTATGTTTTTCACAGGCTCAGACTGCACGGCTGGTAGAGTTACAGTGTTTAAGAATGACACAAAATGTTAAGTGCATCAAATCTGCTAAATTTAACGATTATTGCTTAGCAGGAGAGAGTTAGAGCTGATAAAAATGAGTGAGGAAAGAGTTAATATCTCAACTGCAAGCACCAGGATCTACCCCCTCCTTACAAAGTCAGGGAAGGTTAGCCAGTATGCTAGCGATCAAAGATTTCAGCTCCTTTTGCACTTTGTTCAATACTGAGCAGCTCATCCTCTGAGGGCATTTTAATCTGTTTCTCTGTTTAAAAATTAAAATACAGTAAGTTTGCCACAAATCTAACGGGGTAGAGCAAGCTAGGGCAAGGTGCCTGGTAATGTCCCCCGTTTCTAGAAAATCTTCTGGGTTTTGACCACTGCAATGAGCAAAACTTGTCACTTTACAAGTTACTGAACTATTTAATTGCACAAAATAAGATTCTGTCAGGTTTCTGTGCCAATGAAGCACAAAGAAAATGCTCTGAAGTGTGTCCACAGGCCTGAAAGCGCTGCTCTACTTGAGCAGTAGCAAGTCTGAAAAGTGTCGCTCCCATCCCTGCTGTTGCACATACAACTTGGAAAGACCCAAAAATCACAAAATCTTCCTGATGTGGCGTTTGTGTGTGGGCTGCAGCTGCAGTCGCTCTTGGGGCTTGGTGGTAGAAGTGAGAGGTCCGTGCAAGGCTGGGTTGGAGTCAATGAGATGCAGGAGGAGCTCCTCCAGGTGTGATGCTCTGTGCAGGGCTGGGACGTCGCGCTCGGCGCCCATCGCCACGTGTGTGTGTGTGTGTGTGTGTGTTCAGGGTCTGGAAGCACCTTTCATCAGTGCGCCGGCGCCGCAGCTGCAGGGCACACCGAGGGGGGGATGCGTGAAACGTGGAGGTCGGGCGTAACGTGGCTGAGACTCAAGTGCGGTGGGGACGACGTCTCTGCACGACCCAAATGGGCTGGTCAGGGAGACTGAGCTAAAGAGGGTGCTTCCCTGGTATTTCATGTGTTTATGTGTAACCAAGAAACCAGACGCCGCTAAGGGAACCGAGCTGGCACAGCACCGTGAACATACATGAAACGGACCTAATAAAAACTGAGTCCAGTGCTTGTCGGTCATTTAATGATCTGGATAGCTTTATTATACAAGATGAAGTGTAGGTAACACTGCCCAGAGCAGTACATGGGATTCGTAGATCAATTACCTCTGGCAGAGGAGGGAGGGAGTATCTGGGTTTTTTTCCGAGCGCAGGATTACAGGATCTCAGATGTGTTTGCCCTTTCCAGATAAATAATTCTGGCACGAGACACATTTCCTGCTGGATTGGCTTGTGCCAGCTGTGGCTCTGCCTCCCTGAATTTATAGCCGAGGCAGCTGACTACACTGCAAACAGAGCCCTCTTTGCAATAAACTATTATAAATAACATTTTCTTGGCAGCATTTTCACAATATTGGCTTTGCAGTATTTGGCCTTACATTGCAAATAGCAATGACTAGAAACAGACTGAAATACCTGTTGGTTTGCATCACGTGGAGGACTCAAAGTGGTTTGGAGGGAGAGATGAAACTGTTCAGGGGTCAAGGAAGCAATATGCCTGGAAAGCCAAGGAGGTGGTCTGGCCCTTTGGTGTGTCGGGGAAAACAGAGGGTACACGAGCCCGAAGAACTCGCGTCTAGTTGCCATGCTGCCGGCAGGCTAACGCAACCTGGCTGTGCCTCTCTTTTCCTGGTAAAGCAGGGACAATTCACGGCACTTCTTTCTTTTGGCAAGGGCTTGAGGGAAAGGAGGTGCACGTACCATGGGGGGGTCAGTGCTGGAAGGGACCGGCACCACAGCCTCAGGACCCTCAATGTGGGCCGTGACACTGGTTTTCCTTCGTAAGACAGGAGACAGGGACCCCGTAGGTGGGATGCCCATTCAGAGAGGGACTCCAGCAAGGTGGTTCAGATTTGGGCTCCAGCAGGGACAGCCCCACAGCTGACAGGGCTGGCCTGAAGCAGGGCAGGTAGCTGGGGGACGCACGGGGTCAGCACGCTGCGTCCACGGGCATCAGCTCTCCCGGCAAAAATGCTCCGGGCAGCAAACATTGGTGTTGGAAATATACACCTGCTGCAATTTCCCAACACGGGAATCAGGTGGGGCACACCAGCCCCAGGGAGGATATGGTTTATACCTGCGGAGGTATAAACCATATCCTGGAGGTGACCAGAGTCCTGCTGAGCTGCATCGTCAAAGCATCCTGGATCTTCCCCCCGTCACAATCCACTGCTGGGTTGAACAGTTTGGCAGAGGTTGAACCCCCTTGCTTTCCAACCCACCTCAGGTAATTCTGGGAGGTTGGGGGCGGCTGGGCTTAACTTGTGATTAACTCCAATGTTTTACCTTGACTAGGTTCCTGTGACATTCTCGGAAACAGAATTAAGACCCAAAATGGAATCAAGTGCCAAGTCACTTTATTTGGCCAACAATAAACACGGGAGAGAAAAACAGAGATAGAGTGGAAAAAAAAAAACAGGTGAAAAAGGGAACGAGAGGGAGGGAGGGAGTGGGACTGTTGCGATAGCTGTCGCCACGGATCTGCGGCAGTCTGGGCATCCGACGCATCTTTGAAGCTGGTGGATGGGGGATGTTCCAGAACGCTCCTCCATCGTCTCCACTGGTTTCCCCTTTTATAAGGCTGCTCTCTTGCATAGTCAGTAACTGTTATGCACACCCCTGCCTACCACTTGGCGGTGGGGCGCATGCCCAGTACTGTTGCTAGAAGGTGCTTGAAAGTTCTGGAGGGTCCGAGACCCCCCCCATATGTTGCCAGTCAGCCTTAGGCCCGGGCGTATGCGTGGGGGACGAGCACTCCGAGATAACGGGGCGCACATTCCTGCCGGGTCGACCTTGGTGATTGAACTGTTCCGCTCAGCTGCCGCAGTGATCGGGCTCTGGTAGAGAAACTCGCCTGCCAACAATGCTGAGACACGTTTCTAGTCCCTGACACCCCCTTCTCCTGTCTTAGATTTTTGTACTGATTGCAAATAAACGTGCTCAACTTCTCATTTGTAACTCCCAAACCGTGGAGTGGAGGGGTGGGGACAACAGCCAGAGGCCAGCCTGGGATGGGAGGAGAGGTAAGAACTCCCCTATGTTCGGGCTAAGACCATGTGTGTTTGTGTCTTGACAGCGATGGGACTATGTGTACCTGGATAATAGGCAGGAGGGTACGATCACAGCTCTGTGTGCCTGAGAGGTGGCTGGAGCCCATAGCAGTGCTTGCTACAGCTCTTTCTTCTCCCTGTCTATGCCAGCTGTTCCTGTGGCTTCCCTTCCAGCTCTGCAGCAGTGCCTCATGTCCTACCCCAATCACTCCAGTCCCTCATCCTTCATCCTAACAGGCATCCCTGGCCTGGAGGATGCTCCGTTCTGGATTGCCTTCCCGTTCTGCACCATGTACTTCATGGCAGTGCTGGGGAACATCACAATCCTCCTGTGATTAGCATGGACCCAAGCCTCCACCTGCCCATGTTTTACTTCCTCTCCATGCTGGCTGCCATTGACCTCATGCTCACCAGTTCCACCATGCCCAAGCTCCTGAGCATCTTCTGGTTCCACTCCCACGAGACTGACTTTGAGAGCTGTGTGGGCCAAATGTTCTTCATCCACAGCTTCTCCACAGTGGAGCCAGGGGTCCTGCTCACCATGGCCTTTGACCGATACTTGGCCATCTGCAAGCCTCTGCGCTACTCTGCTATCCTGACTGGCCCCACCATTGCCAAGCTGTGTTTGGCTGCTGTGGGGCACGGCATCGCCATCACCACCCCCGTGACATGCATGGTGACCAGCCTGTCCTACTGTGGCCCCGCGTCATTCACCACTCCTACAGTGAGCACACATCCGTGGTGAAGCTGGCCTGCTGGGACACCCGGCCCAACAGCATCTATGGGATCGTGACTGCCACCGCCGTGGTGGGCTCAGACCCCATCCTCATCGCTGTCTCCTACATGCTGATCCTGAGGGAGGTCATAGGTCTCTCCTCCAGAGAGGCTTGACTGAAGTCCTTCAGCACCTGTGGCTCCCACATCGGTGTCATCCTGTTCTTCTGCACACCCGGGCTCTTTTCCTTCTATGCTCAGTGCTGGGGCCAGAAGATTCCTGCACACCTCCACATTCTGATGTCTGACCTCTTCCTGCTGGTGCTTCCCATGCTCAACCTACTCATCTACGGGATGAGGACCAAGCCGATCCGGGAGCGGGTGATGACCCTGCTCTGGCAGAAAGGGATCCAGCCCACGTCCTGATCCCAGGCCATCGCTAATACCAGGTGGGAAGGAATGGGGTTTGGGCCAGAGAACAATGGCAGAATGTTTGGAGAGCAAAGAGAAAGGTTAAATAGCTGTCTGCTGGGAAAGCGGGATGATCTCTTCATCATCTTGGCCAAACCCTGAAAGCTGGAGGCACCACAGAAAATTTGTCTCGTGAAACATTATTTTTAGAAAATGAATTCCACGTTCCTGTTCAGAATGGAAATGTAAATCATGTCTGACTGTATCTGTGGTCATCCTCAGTTCTGTATCACTTCATGACCCTCGTCTTCATCTCAGCTCTTGATAAAAGTCTGGCTATGAGAGGGGGGAGTTTGATGCGCGCGTACGCACATTTGTGCGCACACGCGCTCATCCAGAAGCGGGCCCAAACATTTTGCTTTTCCTCCCAACCCTGTCTTGAAACATTACTGAAGCATTTGCAGCAATCACAAAAACCCAGCGCGCTTGAGAACAGGCTCTGCAAGTCGCACTGAAACCCTGCAGTGTCGCATAAGGTTTTGTTCCTTTCTTATTAGAAACAGCAAAAAAGCATCAGCCATGAAAGGCTGTTGTACAAATTTTTTCCCCAATATTTTAATGGGACTCCCTAACTTTCTGCATTGTTGTGTCTCTTCCCTGAGCACGCAGGCCCCTGTAATGGGATTTTGAGAAGCTCCACTGTTTCATAAGCCTTCACTTGCCTCCGAACTCCTGTGAGATCCTCCTCCTGTGGATACGGCACTTCAGCGAACCGGCTCTCCTCTTTGGAGACCACGTAATCCCGCAGGTGCTGCACTGCGTGAGGGCAATACATCACCCCCCCCCTTGGACTGACACTCGGGTGCAGCGGTGTGTTAGGGAGAGCGGGAATTGTTTGCAGTGGGGTGCACAGAGCAGCTGGAGGGTGCAATTGCACAAGCCTCCTTTGCATTTCGCAGATCTCCTTGTGCAAAGGACACGGCCATAAACTAAAAAATATCCTGCTGGGCTGTTGTAGGAGGGTCACCTCCGAGCACTGGAGACGAGGGGCAGGAGTGTGGATTAAAGAAGGGGAGTAGAGAACAGGGACTGGGCTCCTCTTGTTCTCCTCAGCAAACCCATACCTGATTTTAACTATGGTGAAAACCCAACTCCTAAGACCACATACTGACTTACCATCCCAGCTCTCCTTATGCCTTCACCCCATGGAAATCAGCGCGCAGGAATTCCCTGCGTCTGGTCTCCAAGGGAAGCTTGAGGTCCTGCACGCATCCTGCACTGAGCTAGAGAGGAAAGGGGAGCATTACAAGGAGCTGCGGGGACCTCCAAATCCAAGCTGGTGGGTATAAACTCAGTTCTTTGTGTCTCCTGACGCTGCCTTTGGGTGCCTTCTGGATTACACAGTTCTATCCCCACCACCACCACCACTCTCGACCACAGTATGATCTACACAATGTCCAACAACTAAATACAGCGTAGATCCTCCCATCTGACTCAGAGACCAGACTCTTCCAACCCGAGTCTCATAGTCCTGGTCCAAGCTGGGGCTGGAAAGTGCCCACGCGAGGTGCACTGCCTGGAGCCTGCCAGGCAGCGGATTGATTATCCAGTCAGGCTCTGCCTCCACTGCCTGGTGCAGGGTGCACTGCTCCCAGTATCACCCAGCCTGCCCCTTCCCTGGGGAGACCCAGCCAGGCTTGGTGCAGCCCTTCCCACCCCCTTCAGGGAAGCTCACCGCTGCTTTCTGCAGCCCTTTCACCACGCAGCGCCAGCCCTCTTTGGTCAGGGAGTTTTCAATGGCAAACTCTGGCTTTGCAGAAGAAGGAGACTTAGACAAAATTAGTCTCAGTTAAGTCAAGGTGGCCAGAATTGGTCTGCCACATGATTTCTATTTAGCTGCGCTCTTTCTGCTGTTGCCTTAGAGGATGCAAAGCACAAGTGTGGGACAGGACGTCCTCCCCCGGCTCTCAGCTTCGGCCAGGATGGAGACAGCCAGGAGCTCCGTCTCACGGTCACACAGACCATGGAAGGAGACCCAGACCTCATTCGCATCTGGAAAGATTCAGCGTCCCAAAAAGAGGGAGGTGGCAATGCCAAGCTCAGGGACCTGCATTTGGAAGGCTGCAGGGTCAGAGGATGAGGAAGAAGCCAAGCTACTGCAAGGGGTTATAAACACTATAGGCGATTGGCAACCGTATCTCCTCAATTAAAGAAACTGAATTAGGAGGTTGGTCGGTAAACGAACGTGTCAGCTGCACACGTGCATGTGTGTAGACTCATTTCTTGAGCCATGAGACAGACACACCAGGGATTCCTCTCAGCAAACTTATAAATGCTTCCCGTGTTGAAATCTGCTGGGTCAGAGAGGCAGGCGACATACCTGGCGGGTGCAGGGCTGGCCAGCATCACTGCCGCAGGGGCTGGCCGAGCTGGGCACCGTTGCTGATTTAAATGGACAAATCTGCAGTAGCAAGCCAGGTAGGTCATCCGTCGGTGCACAGATTTTAAATAGAAGCAGCACAAAAGGAGTTGCTGCTGCAGCCATGTCTTTATAAACTTTAAAAATATATCTATTAAAAAAAAAAAAGATTTAAAAAAACAAAAGAGCCTGGAAGAGGCCCCATGACCCTCTCCAGTCCCATGCTTCTTGGCCTCATGCTCTACAAAACAAATTCAGCTGGATTTTGAAAAAAACCTTAGGCAACTTTTCAAGGCTCTTCTCAAGACTGTTCCCAGCTGAGCCAGTCGACTCAGCTCTCCAGCTTAACTTCCTTGTTTCTGAACTCCCTCTAGTTTGCCACTATTTTCCATGAAGTGCCCACCACAAAGCACTTCAAACTGCAGACCTCTAGCTCAGTCCTTTGCCCCTGCCCTTCACAGCCATCCTACCTATGTTCCACTGAACAAGCAATTCTGAGAGTATGTTTTGCTCAGAAACTTCACTTTAACGTGCTAACGTATTTTATAAATTGCAGGGAAGAAAGCAATCAGATTTGCCTGGGAAGATCTACCTTCGATAATGTGATGCTTTCTGGACATGTCACACTCTGCCTGCAAGGTCCTGCTGGAAAACAGCAATTAATTTGGCTGCAAGACAGGTTGCATCCCTGGGAAACAGAAACCCCGATGCCTCTCTTTCCTGAGTGGGAGAGGTGAAGGTAATGAGGGCAACTGGATCTCAGAAGTGTGGGAGTGTTGAAAGCACATGGGAAGCTGAGCTCTTCAAAGACCGGTGTTGGGGAGACTGTTGTGTGCCATCAGAGGCCCCTTTGTGAGACCCGGGCTGTGACCCTAACCAGGTATGGCCAAGAAAGATGCTTTAGAGGAAGGTGTAAAGAGGAAAACAGCTTGTGCAACTCTGAGCAGAGCTCTGGTCTTGTGAAAGGGCGCAAGTTTGCTTGGCACGTGCCAGGCTGGGCTGTGTGGCTCTATAGACACACTGGAGTAAAAATGCCAGGGAGGGAAAAGCAAACTCAGATTCACCTTCAGAGGTGATAGAAACTGGACAGGGATACACTGAGAGAGGAAAGTAGAGGCGATTTCCCAGCTGTTGGAGCAGGGTGGAGGGTTGCTGCTATCTTCCAGCAGATGCATGAAAGCAAAATATCAGAGGATGATGACTACCAGTTTTTCTGGGTAAGATAAGCTGTCACACCTAAAGCAACAGCCACTCGGCTCTGTGACACAGGTGGTCCTTTTCAGCTCCATCTTTCTAGCTACAGAGCAAGACAAAAGGGAGATGAGGATGGAAAATCAGTCAGTCCTGAGGGAGGGGTTAAAAATTCTACTGCAGGTCTGGAGTAAAACTTCCATCATCTGAGGTTTACTTCCACGTCTCAGGGTGGCACGTGGAAGAAGGACAATGACTAGGCTAAATCTTCTCTGCTTGTTTTGATACAGGATCTATGGGACATCAAGTGACACCAGCAAATGTCAGGCTCACAGGAAAGGAAAGGGGTTATTTCACAAAAGGTGCCTTTAGTTTGTGAAACTCCTTGCTAAAAGACAGGGTGGGTGCTAGCGTTTTGCACAGAAGAGACTAGATGGGTTTCTCAGGTGGGGTTAATAAAAACAGAGAAACCACATCCAGCTCTGGAAGTCCCTGAGCTACAAATCATTGGAAGGTGGGGAGGCACTCGGGAGACGTATCGTGGTATGTTTCCTTTCTCATATTCTTCCCTAAGGGTCTGCTTTTGATGCTGGACATAGGATCTGAGGCTGGATGGACCTTTGGCGTGACCCAGGGTATGGCTGTCGTTGTGTGCCTGGGCTCTCCTCCCCCAGGCTCCTGCAGTGACCACCATGCCCTACTCGCCTCCCACCAACACCTCGCTGTCGGAGCTGCACCTGACGGGCATCCCGGGGCTGCAGCACCTGCACCACTGGATCTCCCTCCCCTTATGCATCATGTACCTCATCACACTGGCTGGGAACAGCACCCTCCTGTGCGTGATAAAGGCTGATCCCAGCCTGCACCTGCCCATGTTCCTCTTCTTGTCCATGCTGGCTGTCACTGACCTGGTGATGTCCACCTCCATCACCCCCAAAATGCTGGGCATCTTCTGGTTTCACTCCACTGCCATCAGCCTGGGTGCTTGCCTTACCCAGATGTACTTTGTTCATGCTTTCTCCGTGATGGAGTCGGGGGTGCTGGTGGCGATGGCCTTTGACCGCTACGTGGCCATTTGCCACCTGCTGCGGTACTTGTCCATCCTGACTAGCCCCGTTGTGGCTGCCATTGGCTTGGCTACCTTGCTCAGGGCTGTGGTTTTAATGAGCCCCCTCACCTTCCAGATTCAACGCCTGCCTCTCTGCAGCCCGGCAGTTGTGGACCACTCGTACTGCGAGCACTTGGCCGTGCTCAAACTGGCCTGCGGGGACACTGCCTTCAGCAGCACCTACAGCCTCTCCGTCTCCACCTACGTGGGCAGCTTCGACTCGCTGCTCATTGCCCTCTCATATGTGCTCATCCTCCGAGCTGTGCTCAGCCTCCCCTCCCCACAAGCCCGCAAAAAAGCCTTCAGCACCTGCGGCTCACACCTCTGCGTCATGGCCCTCTTCTACATCCCTGGGCTGCTCTCCATGTACATGGAGAGGTACCACCGGGAGCTCCCACCCCACATCCAGGTCCTGTTGGCTGATCTCTACCTCCTCATCCCACCAGCATTCAACCCCCTGATCTACGGCATCAGGATGAAGCAGATTCGTGATAGAGCCCGCAGGATGAGCTCCCGGAGGAGACCCCTGGCAGGAGGGATTGGGCCTGGCCTTCAGGGCATAGGGCTGGGCCTCACGAAGACAAAGTTCCCTCCCTAGAATGGCCAAAATCTCTGCTGGACCTTGGTGTGGATCTGTTTTGTTCAGACACAGGTCTGAAATGTCGGCTCCCAGTGAGTTCAGGTCAGCACCAAGGGCTTCAGCTGGTTGCGCTCCCACCCGTCCCTAGCACGAGGCAGTGGCATTGGCACGGCGCCTCTGGGTGGTCCAGCTCCCTCAGATCTCCCAGCATACATACGACTGCAGCCACCGCCTCGCCTTGTTCTGGCAAAATGACTTAGTGCAGCTGGACCACACAAAATAGCTGCTTCCTTAACTTGTCGCTCTATGTGCAGCAGAGCCAGGCCAAGAGATATAAGGGACGTGGGAACACAAGACCACGGGATACCTGAGGCTGCAAGGGACCTCGGGAGGTCTCTAGTCCAACCTCCTGCTCTAAGCAGGGTCACCTACGAAGTCAGACCAGGCTGCTGAGGACGGGCCCTCCCTCTCGGTGAGCCGGGAGCAGGTACCCACAGACTGTCGCTACCACCCTGAATGCACAAACGCAGCACACGCTGTATCTAATCTCCCACCAAAGCAAACCAGCTGAACATCTCTCTGACCCTCCCCTGCCTCTGTTCTCCACCCCCACAGCCAGGCTACACCAGAGCATCAGTTCAGTAGCATCCTGTTGCCATCTCCTTGACGCCATCTCCAAGCTCTAACAGGTAAAGTCGCCCTAGTGGAAGTGGCGGTCGGTCCGTCTGTGCGGGAGAAGTGCCGTGGGGGCCAGCACAGCCAGCCGAGGTGCCCGCTGGTCCCTGGGCACCGCTGCACTTCTGTCCTGCCCAGGGGCAGCGGGCTCTGCATTGCTCCACCAGCCCTCTCCGTGCGCCGTGGAACTGGTTTTGTCTGGGATAGAGTTAATTTTCTTCATAGCAGTTTGGACGATGATGTTTTGGGTCTGGCTGAGATGGGGTTAATTTTCCCCACGGCAGCCCCCCTAGTGCTGTGCTTTGTGTCGGCAGCTGGAAGGGTGTTGATAACACCCCTGCTGCTGAGCAGTGCTCGCACAGCATCAGGGTTGTCTCTCCCGCATTCCCAGTGGGCTCCAACTCCAACTCACCCAGTGGGCTGGGGATGGGCAAGACCCTGGGAGGGGACCCTGTCCTGCTGCGGAGGGGAGCGATAGAGCGGCTTGGTGGGCACCTGGCGCCCAGCCGTGGTCAACCCACCACAGCAGTGCCGATAACACAGAGATGCTTTATTAGCTGCTGAGCAGCGCTTGCACGGCCTCAAGACCTTTTCTGCCCCTCACGTTGCCCCAGCAGCAAGGAGCCTTGGGGTGCACAAGGAGCTGGGAGGGGACACGGCGGGGACAGCTGACCCCAGCTGGCCTAAGGGATGTTCCAGACCATATCACATCATGCTCAGCAATAAAAACTGCAGGGCGTGGGGGAGGTTTGCCGGGGCTGCCATTGCTCAGGGACTAAGGGCATCGGTCGGCTCGTGGTGAGCTGCTGGGGTTTTTTGCATCTCTTGTTTTTCTGGGGTTTGTTTTTCTTTGTTGTTGTTGTTTCTGGGATTTTTTTTTTTCCTTTTCTTTTTTATTATTAAACTGTCTTTACCTCAACCCATGAGTTTTCTCACTTTTACTCTTCCGATTCCCTCCCCCATCCCACTGTGGGGAGGCCTGAGTGAGTGGCTGTGCGGGGCTCAGCCGCCTGCCGGGGCTGAACCACGACGACCGTGGATGCCGTCATCCTGCGGGGATCTGCAGCAGGAACCTGCCTGCCAGGCGCCGGGGCTGCGAGGTGGTGCAATTACAGGTTCACCTCCATAAACGCGAAGGAGCAGGGGAACGCAGCAGGAGGGGGAACCCCGATATCCCCCTCAGAGGCAGCAGAGCCCCCAGCCCAGCTGCTTCCCAGGCTGTCCCAGAGGATGGTCAGCCCACGGCTGGGTGTGAGCCCTCCAGGCTGGTCAATGGCAGTAGGTCTCCCTCCTTGCAAACTGACATGGGGTACTGCCTGTGGGGTGGGGGGACAAGCACTGTGGGAGGCCAGGAAGAGCATTTTGGGACTGTGTGGCACTCAGACACAGGAACCACAGGCTGGGAATGGGAGGCATGAGGGGGACTGGGGGCAAACAAGTGTGGGAAAACAGCAGTATAAGGGGATGAAAGGGTCCGGCCACATGTAAACACGGCCTTGGTCCGCATGCTTGTCTCTCCATGCCCAGCGCCTGATCAGCACAGCCTGTCCTGTCTTCTCACTAAACTCCATTTCTAACCGCATCCCTGGGTGAGGGTCCCCAATTCTGTGTGCATGCGTGAGCCCGGAGGGCTGAGCACCAGCTGCTGGAGTGGGGACCACGAACCACAGGGGCCCACGAGCCCAGAGTGCAGCACCCGGAGAGACTGGGGTGCACACATGGTGTGGGTCCGTGCATCAGTGTGCCGTTACCAGCAAACACCAAGCAGCGCCAGCTAGCGAGTAGGCTGAGCGGTGGGAGCCAGGTATCAGCGAGGCTGTGGGTCTGGGCTGGCTGCTGGAGGGACCAGAGGGTTTGGTTGCTCCCGGAGGGACTGGGGGGGTTCAAGCTACACGACCGCAGACACCATGAGATCAGGGACCGGTGCTGCCGTCGGACTCAGCAGCTACTGGAGAGAGCCACTCACGCGTGTGTGTGTGCACGAGGCAACTGGGGAGACCAGGGACCCAGGACCAGCTACTGGGTAGACTGCGCATCTAAGTTCGTATATCACATTGTATATATGTATATACAATTTCCTCTAAAAGCATTCACCTTAATTACCCAGAGGGGAGAACAGGATGCTGTTTGGGGGTGGGGGTGTTTTCAGTCTGTGTTGACCTGTGTGGCCGACTGGTCTCCCCTTGCAAACAGCCTGGGGAAAGGTCCATGTTTGTACCCTGTGGTCCAGATCAGCGGCCAGGAACCTCCTGGGTGCGAAAGCAAGGAACACGCTGCCATGTATGACGTGACAGGTTCTGAAGTGAGTGAGAAGCGTGGGGGACCACCTTTGGGAAGAAAGCCTTGCTTTGGGTGTACCAAAACTTCCTGATCTGCCACCGAGACAGATCAACCAGAGAAACGAACTCCAAGCAAATCAGCCTGAATATAAGAGTTTTCCTTGAAAGCATGCTCCCCACCTGCAGCCTAACCCCGCGCCCCTGCCCCAGCACGTGGCCTGGCCACTGAAGAGGTTCCCACCACTTGACAGGACACAGTGCCCTTTTGTGCATCTGGAAAGGAGAAACTGCAAGGCACCACTGCCATCCAACACGCAGAGACCCTGCAGGATGGAGGGGCAGGTGCATTTCTGGCTGGCTGGGTTCGTTCAGGTGTGGAGAGCACATGGGTCCCTGGAGGGGGAGGAGGCCAAGAAAAATATGTGTGAGACCATGTGTCATGGTTTTAGCTGGGATAGGGTTAATTTCCTTCACTGCAGCTGGTGCAGTGCTGTGCTTTGGGCTTAGGATGACAATAATGTTGATAACACACCGATGTTTTAGTTGTTGCTGGGCAGGGCTTGTACTAGTCAAGGGCTTTTCCAGCTCCCCAGGCTCTGCCGGGGGCACGAGCAGCCGGGAGGGGAGGGGGCACAGCCAAGAGAGCAGATTCAAACTGGCCAAAGGGATGTTCCATATCATGTAACGTCATGCCCAGTATGTTACTGGGGGGAGCTGGCCAGGGGAGGGAGGCAGCGATCGCGGCTCGGGGACGGGCAGCATCGGTCGGCGGGTGGTGAGTGGTTACATCACTTGTTTGTTTTATTCCCTCCTCCCAAGGTTTCACCTCTCTCTCATTATTTTCCTTGTCATTTTATTGTTATTATTATCACTACTACTGTTTTATTTTAATTAGTAAACTGTTCTTACCTCAACCCATGAGTTTTCTTACTTTGGCCCTTGCAATTCTCTCCCCCATCCCATGGGGAGGGTCAGTGAGGGAGCGGCTGCGTGGGGCTCCGTTGCTGGCTGGGGCTGAACCACGACACCGTGGCAATAGAGATAATGTTGAGTCCACGTGGAGTTGAATGAGGGATGGTAGAAACGCCCTGTCCTGAGCAGGGCCTCAGCTGTAGCTCTTGCAGGCTGCTTTGAGGTCGAAGCTCTGCGAGACTGAAGCATCCCCAATGTCAGGGCTGATGCACCCACCCTACACCATGCCTGCGCCTGCCAGGCCGTGCATGAGGACGGGCAGTCCCAGTTGTGCTCCCAGGCTCTCCGGGGCAGCTGGCCCGCAGGAGCAGGGCTCATGGGACAAGGCAGCTCACATGGGGACCGCCCAAGGAAACGGATGCTTTGGAGGCTGCATCTCCATCTCACCCCTGCGCGTGCACACACATTCCTCTGGGACAGTGCTGAGCCGGAGGCAGGACACGGGCTGTGAACAAAAGTGCTCTTAGGGCAGGGAATGCATCTGCAGAGCAAAATCCCTGCTTTAGGAAAACCTTCCCTTTCTGACAAAATCTCTAGGAATGACATTCCCTGCACATTACGAACGACCATGTCTTCATCTCCAGCCCCCATCTTACACATCCCTCATTGCTGAGCCCCTGTGTGAACAAATCCTGAGCTCCACTTCAGAACGGCGCTCCTCTTGCACTGCGCTTCTGCTCACACACAGGTTCTCATATGCACTTCTTCCTAAAAAGCTGAAAAATTAGGGAAAATTAGGGATTTATTCCCTAATGAGCTGGCATTCTGCTAAGGATCCTTAAAGGCAGGCCTTACACCCGCTGGAGGGTTGCTGCCACGTGTGGTGTGCGTGATCAGCAGGCATCGTTCCTCCCCTGTGTGCTGCGTGATGCAGCCGAGGCTCAGGACCTGCTGTGAGATCCCACCTCCATGGCACGAATCCTTTTTGGGGAGTCAACGGACATAAAAGTTTACTGAAATGGTTCTGAGTGGAGAGAAAAGTGGAAAGCCAGATTTTCCAAACCATTTCACTCTCCCTGGCAAAACCAAAGGGATTTTTCTCCACTTCAGGTGGATTTCTCAGTTTTCGTTCTGTGCATTGGTCTCATGGGCGCCCGGCAGGCTCTGGAGACCGCCATAACCCTGAGACCCCAATGGTATGACACGATGAGGGAGAACTAATGAAAGAAGATGAAGCAGTCTCGGCAATTTCCATGTCCTCACAGGACAGAAAACTTAATCTCTGCACCCTCATCTGCTGTCCCTTAGGGGATTTCCAGAGGACGGATTAATACCCCAGCCTTGCTGCACTTAGAGATATGCAGAGATGCGCTGCTGCAGCCCTCCAGGCGACAGTCCTATGGGTGAGACAGATATATCTTATCAATAGCTTATCCTTCTCGGCAGACCGGCATCAGAAGCCTTTGCTTAGGCTGCAAAGCTCTTCTGTGCTATGTTTTTCCATCTCCCAGGACAAGAATTCCCTGTGATCAGGGTTCTTCAGTGCTGCTGCAATACTAATAGCACTATCGTACCAGGCACTGGCTGTGGACGAGAGCTTCTGGAAGCAAACATACCCTTGCCTTGGACGTAGGCACCTGGGGATGCAGCTCTGGATTCAGACACGTGTAAGTGCCTGGAGGTAGGTGTCCACACACGCTTGTGTGTGTGCTTGGTGTCTAAGCACTGAGTGCAGCCAGCCGAGATCCAGCCCCTACGGTCAGTGGATCCTGGAGAGCAGCTCAGCTCACCCTAGGACAGACCCCTACATTTAGGGGGTCAGTTACTCTGTAGGCTCCGTGCTCGACCTCTTCTCTGACTGCAGCAGGGTCCCAGTCCCCCAGGGAGCCGTTCCGCCGCCCCGTAGTTGGATGTCCACAGCCACCTGGGATGCCCACATGTCCCCGAAGCACCCACGTGGGAGAGACACCATCGCCCAGGGTTTGCAGGGACCTGCACCCTGCTGGGTGTAAAGGAAGTAGAGGCCAAGTGGGACGCAGCGGGGGGGGTCTCAGATGGCTCTAGGTCTAGGTGTTTAGGCAGCTGAATGATGCCCTGAGCCTTTGCGGAGGGACCCTCGTGTAGAGCCTGCGATCCGGTGTGTTAGGCGGGGCTTGCGCCATGCCGGGGCGCGCAGCGCTGCTGTGCAGCAGGGGGGGTCTGAAGGGCTGGTCCGCGGGGGTCTGCTCGGGAGCACGGGTCGGCGAAAGCCGCCGTGGGTTAACCTCGTGCTCAAATCTGGAGCCACACACGGCTCCTGCAGCTGCTCGTTACCAGGATGCAGAGGGTCAGTGCAGAGCAATTATGTGCAGTAATTAAAAACTATTTTTGATCCTGTTTCAGTCTCTAAGACGTCCTGATTTGCAGACTTTCTGTCCTGACCGGTATTTTCAGCCAGCAGCTCCTGCAGCAACCCCAAACCTGGGCCTGCGCTGTAGTTCAAATGGAGGGTTCAAAGCCTACAAAAGCCTGCTCCCTATTTTAAAACTTCAAACGCTGGGTTTCCTTAGCTGTCTCCCAATATCTTCTTTATTTCTATTCTGAACTTATCTAGCTTCTGCTTCTCACTCCTGCCACACTGGCCGTGTCTAATGTTAAATTTTAGCCTAAAGGATCCTGCATGAGGTGAATTTTGCTCCACGTTGTCACTAGCATGGGTAGGGTCAGCCATGAGCCACCCCACAGCTTGCTGCTTGCTGAAAAGCTATTGGTGTGTGATCGTGCAGGCAATTTCTCTGAACAGGCAGGGGTCTGGGGTGGTCACCCCCCGCCTGGCCTTTCCCCTGCCTGGGGGGAGGCAGCAGAAGCAGTAGCAAGGTTTTGGCACAAACAAATGTGCAGATCGTGCCCACTGTACTCACACTCTTGTCTCTCCTGGATTGCTCCCTGGAGTTTCTGTATGACCTTCAAGCTTCTCCCATTAGAATAAACCTCAGAAATTCATCTTTTTCTCTGACTACTGCCTAGTTTTGCAGGCTTCTCTCATGGGTGAATGGCAGAACGAAGGCAGAGCAGTAAACGGCAATTTCATGATCATGTTTAACATCCCACAACACTTTCTGAGACTACTTTTTTCCCCTACAAATTTGGAGGAACTTCCTATGTTGGGCCTGTTGCAGGGAAGCCAGGGCTGCTCAGGCAGAAGCGCTGTCTGAGGGAAGCTGGATGCTGACCTTTTTCTCTCCTCTTGCGGCTTATTTCAAGATGTCAGTTGAACGGTGGTGAGAAACCAACAAAGAATTAAGCCTTTCACAAGCAACGAACTGTAAAAATCCCTTGGTTATCCCTAGGGCACAACTTTAAACATTAACTTCTTCACCTTATAGGAACTTTTAAGCCATAACAGTCTCATTTATTCAGCATTTCTGACCCGTACCCCCCAGCTGGTCACATTATGCTGTAGCACTCCCATCTCACACATCTTAATAACAATGTGGGTTCCTGATTTGGCTCCTGCACCGATGCAGAGTCCCCACCCTACCCCTTTTAGTTCTGGCCATCTCAGGGCTCAAAACTGGACCTCTTTTTTTAAGCACAAAAGCAAGGTTCTCCTGCATGGCTTCTGATCCCTTCCACTGCCCCAACAGCATCTCCTCCTCTTTCATCCTTGTGGGTGTCCCCAGCCTGGAAGCTTTCCCCACCTGCCTGGGTATCCTTTTCTGCTCAGGCTAGGTCATCGCCTTGGTAGGAAATGGTGTAGTTTTGCTTGCCATTGGGTCCCTGTGTGACCCCATCCGTTGCTTGCTGGGCATGCTGGCGGTTGTCGATGCAGTGATGGTGACATGCATCATCCCCGAGATGCTGAGTGCGTTCTGGTTGAACTCTGCAGAGATTGGGTACACGGCCTGTTTCCTTCAGATGTTCCTCGTTCACGCCACAACATCAGAGGCGTCGGGAGTGCTCCTGGCCATGGCTGTTGACCGCTAACGCCGCAGTTTGTCACCCCCTCAGGTACCAAGCCATCTTGAATCGCCAAACAACTGCCCAAATAGGCCTGGCCATTGCGGTGAGAGCTCTCCTTTTCACGGTCCCCTTGACGGGGATGGTGACAAGCCTCCCCTACTGCCGCTCCCGCGTGGTTCCCCATTCGTACTGCGAGCGCATGGCCGTGGCGAAGCTGGTGTGTGCAGACCCCAGACCCAGACGACTTTACAGTGTGGCTGGGTCCTCTCTTATAGTAGGAAGAACATGGCTTTCATTGCTGTGTCCTATGGGATGATCCTTAAAGCTGCCTGGGGGAAGAAATCGTGCCGGAAGGCGTTCAGCACCTGGGGGTGTCACATCTGCGTGATGCTGCTGTATTACGCTCCTGGGATAGTCTCCATATACGCACGGCAGCGGCGTATCCATGCATGCACAGGTTTTGCCGGCTGATCTCTACCTGACCCTCCCCACCATGCTTAACCCCATTGTTTACAGCGTGAGGAACAAGCGGATCCGTCAGGCGATGCGCAAAATGCTGTTTTCCAGGAAGGTTCATGCCTGACACAGCAGTGAATGGTTTTCCAGGTGTATTTGTCTACACAAAGACAGCACAAATGTTATTTATCCATTTGTTTATGCATTGGATGCACACGGTGAACAGAAGCAGTGAGAGGACCGGGGGAGGACTCATTGATTTAAATGACCACTTGACACCCTGCTCTGTGACGAGAGTGATTTGGGACTGGGATCATTGGCAAATACCAGAGTCCTATTTCCCTTCCTTCTTTACAGGTAATACAGAGAAGGCAGCAGCCACCTTTGAGTTTCCAGATGTTCCTGATGCCATGAACATCCCTGTGATAATTTTAGAGAGACATTTCAGGACTCCGGGTGTATTTGTGTAAATACACAGATTCTCTTCCAAATGGGGAAATTTCTCCTGCGTTGCCTCCTTTGGTCCCTGCTGGACCACCAGGGCCAGCAACAGGCGACCGTCACACACTGCAGGTGCTGTAGCCACAGAGGCTCCTCTCTCTGGGCCTCTCGTGCACAGAAGGCTGGCCCTCACTGGGCACAGACCGGCTTCTCTGGGCTTCTGGGTGATGATGGAAACCGCACACCTTCAAAACCAAGCTCTTCAAAGCATTAATTCCGTCCATCTGACGGCTCACAGCAGCTGGGTGAGGAAACCAAAGCGGGGAGATGCACTATGGTGTTTATCACTCTCTCGGTGTCCACACCTTGTAGTGGTGGAAATAAACACTGAATCTGCTTGGGGATACTCACCAACCCGGTGTCTGCCTGTTGTAACGACCACAAGCCCATGAACAGCTAAATCTAGCATGTCTTGGAGGCCTGAAGGACAGCATGCTGTAGGTCTGAGTGTCCTGAGGCCCCAGCTAGCTCTTGCTGCTGCTAGACCAGCTGCATCCCAGACTTTTCTGAGCCCCCTCTGAGCCAGCCAGCTACGCCCAGCCAGGATTCACAGGCTCTCTCTGGGTTTGCAGCACCTGACCATGCTGAGACTCCCCTGGGTGCAAAAGCCCTCCTGTTCTGGAAGCTGGGAACCACCTGGGGATGGTCCAGACAGGTCAGGGGGAACAGCAAATGATAGGTTTTTTTCTGGAAGCTGCAAGCACAAGGAGCCATTCTGAGGCTCTACAGCTTAGCTTTAGCAGATGGGAAGTCCAGCTCCCGTCTGGGATAAGGAGATACTCTGCAGGCATTATTTTAAACTGGTGTTCTGAGGGGAGACCTTATCACTCTCTACAACTGAAAGGAGGCTGTAGTGGGGGGGAGGTTGGTCTCTTCTCCCAGGTCACTAGCGATAGAACAAGGGGAAATGGCTTCCTGCATCAGGGGAGGTTCAGATTGGATATTAGGAAGAATTTCTTTACTGAGAGAGTGGTCAGACATTGAAACAGGCTGCCCAGAGAGGTGACTCCCCCATCCCTGGGGTATTTAAAAGCCATGTAGATGTGTCACTTCAGGGCATGATTTAGGGGGCCTGGTAGTGTTGGGTTGACGGTTGGACTTGATGATCCTAAAGGTCTTTCCAACTTTAATCATTCTGTGAGTCTATGGAGGCTGGCTGGGAGAGGTGCCATTTCAGTGAACATGAAGATACATGTCAACAGCAACTATCCAAAGTACCAACACCAACACCTGATATCCCCATACCTCGCCTTTGTTCAGTACCAAGAGGTTCAGCAGGTTCAGAGGTTCAGCCGCTCACAAGGGTTTCTGCTCCTCAGGAACCGAGGACGCTCCGGTGGCAGAGGGATGCCCTGCACCCGCTCTGCAGGGATGCTCTTCCTGGGGCCAGGCTGGAGTCTTCGAGACCTGGTAACACCTCAAGTACGATGAGTTGACATTCTGGGACAAAAGCAGCAGGCTGGTGAGCATTTGCCCAGGGTGTTTTGCCAGGGCTAGGTGACAGCTCCCATTAGGATGTTTAAGATATGGGGGTGATGGAATAGAGAGAACTCATAGAGGCGAATGGCTGTGTCTCAGATGGTCCTCTGCTTGCCAGGGCAGGTTTCATCCAGGGAAAGGAGCCACGGCCCCACTTGGGTCTGAGGGTGGAGGAGGAGTAGAGGGATGAGGTTGGGGAAATGTGTCCATTAACGCAAGGATTCAGAAGAAAAGCACACAGAGACAGCACATCTCTGACAGCAAAGGAGTGGGACAGCTCTCATCCCCCTCAGACACATTCAGGGCAGAGGTCTACGTGGTCACCACCACCACCTCACTTACAGTCATGGCAACCATAGAATCATTAAGGTTGGAGAAGACCTCTAGGATCATCAAGCCCAACCGTCAATGGAAGAGGCAGGTGCAGCACAACCCCTCTGACCTAGTTCAGATATCAGCTTTAGGCTGGGATGGGGACTGCCGCAAAGTCCCTGTTTGCCTCCACGGATAGGGAGGCAATCTGGAGGACTACCTCCAGCCACAGACTGACACCACATCTACAACCGCCACCTGTGTTTGTTCAGTTGAATCCCACCCGAAATGTCACGTTTAGTCCTCACTTCTACACGAATTTAAAAATTAAACTCAGTGAAACGCATTCAGTTTCAAAACTGGTTTGAATGTCTCATTCTCCACGTCAAAAATATTTTTTCCTGTCTTTGTGGTGTTTATCTGACTTTCTGCTTCACTATTCCCTGACATCCTGAAAAAAACAGGTGACAGAAGGTTTCTGCTGTCCTGAATTTGCATTTTTTGCTATACTGAATTTGTCTTATTCTGCCTGGCAGCTCATGGCCTGGCCTTTTGCACTGAAAGCCGGGAGAGACTTACAGCTCCTCATCCAGCAGTGCCAGAAGTGAAACTGCACTCGCGTTGCTCCGGGCAGAAACACAAAGGCGGCGTTTCATTCTGCTGGAGAGGACTTGTGCAGCCCAGTCCTGCCTCCCTTGGCCACCTCCTAGCACCTGCCTTTGTAAAAGAAATTAGATGAAGGAGAATAGACTTGGGACTGAGGCTGTTACCGCCCAGCCCCCTCGCTGGGGTTATTAGAGAAGGTGCCTGGAGAGGACTCCTGCCCTTGGGAACATCCATCCAGGAGGAGATTCCCGGCGGCATTGCCTCGGGTGATTTATGCACAGCCCTGCAGCTCTGCCCTTGAGCACAGGAGATATTTCTTCCCCGGTGTGAGTGTCCCCGAGGGTGGCAGCTGCCTGCAGACAGGGGGTGGCTGCACGGGGGGACCGGCTCGAGTCGGGGCACATCAGGCTGCTCCAGGTGCCTGAGGACAGGAGGCTCGTGGGAGCTCTGCATCTGGCCCGTATGCATTCGCAATGTGAGTCCCTTAGGGAAAAGGCAATTGCTGGAAAATCTATATTTAAAGTAGTTTTTAAAAATTTTTTAGTTTCTTATTACGTGAAACCACAGACCCAAGGCTGCAGAATTCTGATTTTTTTAGAGTATTTTTTAGGTAAAAACAGGACTTGAGTTTTAAAGCGTAAACAAATAATTACCAAACCTTTTAACCAAAACCAGAAATTGCCTGCTGCAAAAGGGTCAGCTTGTTTCTGTTTGTATAAATTAATCAATAATTAGCTAAATACACATTTTCTGTAAAACAAGCTAGGTTTTCGATGACGGTTAATGTTCTTAATCCCTTGCACACAACAGCAGGTATCTGCATTCGAAGCTACGGGCATGGCCCCGGGGGTTCCCACGACAGGCAGGGTTTGGTGAGGGAGGCTGGATCATGCGGCGAGGTGGGGGAGGCAGGCAGCCCCTCGGCCCCGGCTCCCAGCCGACCCCTGACCCAGGATCCCCACCCAGCCGGGGGACAAAGCGTTATTTTGGGGGGGGGGGTACCCCGCATCCGTGATGCGATTTGCGGAAGAGGAGCAAGAGCCCCAGGAGCACACGCCGCACCAGTTACACACGCGGGGCACGGTCTGGAGCTGGGGCTCTGCCGCTGGTGTGGACGGGCGTCCTGAACACCACGCCGGCAGCCAGGCCAGGCAGCGCTCGCCCTCGTGCCCTGAAATAACCTTGTTTTCTCTCCATAGGAGAGCAGGGGTGCTGCAGTGGGCAATCCCCCACTGCCACCGAGGCGTCTGTCATTAGAGGGCAAGGGGTGCGAGGGCTGAGGTGGGAGGGCTCGGTCTGGAGGCTGTGGCAAAGCAGGCACAAAATGTCACAGGAGAGCGCAGGGACCGCTCCGCCAGCCGAAGGCTTCTGCATCCAGCGCTAATTAGCTGTGAGGAGCAAAGAGGAATTAAGCTACAGGCAAAAAACGCTGGTGGTGCCCAGGAACCGGTGGCGGCGATCTCAATGCATTTCAGCCTGCAGTACTGATTTTCCATTAAAGTCCCGATGTAGGGGAATAGACAGGGATCGGCGACCGGAAGATCACGGGATGTGACGGAAAGATAGACTCCTCCCCATAGGAGTGGCAGGAACAGGAAGCGCAAGAGCTATATAAGCGTGTGACGCAGCTAAATAAACGGACATTTTGCATCCATCATATTGATGTCTGTGCATCACTGTCCCCAGGGTGGGTAGAGCCCTGTGTCCCGGAGATATGCGGCCCAAGATAAGTTCTCCTGTAGAAGCGTACAGCTACATCCCATTTTCCGAAACTTGAGGGAACTTAAAGGCAGAGGGAATTCAGACAAGGGAACTGCAAAGTTAGGAGGTGTCTTGAAGGAGTTCAGCTAATGGCCAAGGCTGCTCCCCTGCATGCCTGTAGAGAAGGACAGCTGTGGTCAGGAAAGTGAACGGAGCACTGAGAGCTGCAGCTGAAGCACCGTGGACAAAGTGGGGTCCCAAATCAAGGACCGGGTTGGGATCTGAGGGGATTTAGAAGCTGTCAAGTAGAGAAATCAGATAAAAGCAGATGAAGGCATCTGTCCCTCTGTGTGGAGAAGAGAGGTCCATGCCTACCTGAGAGAAAGGCAGAGATCTTTATTCTTTACTGTAATTTAATCGATTGTTAGCTGAGAAGGACGTTAAACAGCTTCTGCTAAGAACAGAAAACAAGTACAGCAGCAGGGCTGGCTAATTTGCACAAGGGAAAAAGCACCTCTGAGTTGGCCAAGGAGGTCTTTGGCCTGTTCTGCCAAACCTTTATGAGTCCTGGCATGCTGCGGTGACTGCAGATGCTTCCTCGGGCCATTACTTTAGCAAGAATGTAGGATGATGTGATTAGCTGCAGATTGCTTAGCCTGACGTCAATGCGCAGCAGAATGTCCAAGAAGTTAACAGGAGATCTGGTCAATAAAGAATTAAAGGATTGGAATCAAATTAAATTATGGCAATCAACATGGCTTTGCAGGAAACAGCTATTGTCAAACAAACCTGATTTCATTTTCTGATGAGATAGCAAGTTTGGTTCATCGACGTGTGTGTGTGAGTGCAGTACACAGAGTTATCTGAAAGAAATGTGCCTCTACCACGCTGCTCTCAGGTGAGGAGCTGACATAACGCAACATCTGCGAAGCATCAGCAAAGTGGATGAAGAACTGGATGATTAAGAGACCTCAAAATGAAGCTGTCAGAACCATCATCACAAAAAGCATGTGTTTATGTTGGGATGCCACAGTGGCTGGCTCTAGACTAGCAGTTATTCTGTACAACTTCCATCAGTTGTCACAAAATCAGCACAAATTGTGTCTCAAATAATGCTGGGGAAAGGCAAGTCACGCAGGGCAGTCTAGAGAGATTGGCAGACTCGGTCGTTCAAAGGAGCTGCCCATGATCAGCTAAGCACCAGGGTAAGGAGAGTCAGGCAGGTTTTCAGAGTGGAGCACTGTATCCTGGAGAACAGAGGCTCTGGAAAGCAGCCGGCAGCACACTGAGAGGGTAACACCGGGACCCAAAGGGCTAGTGCAGTTTTGGATGCATAAGAGGGTAACGGAAGAGGTTATATCCTTTCAAAACAGATGTTGAAAACTTGGAGATGTGCAAGAAACCCTGAGAAACCCTCTCAGCAGGACAGATAAATGGAACCGGTGAGTGAAGATGCGAAACCTGCAGGTCTCTAGGTCTTTGCTTTGTCAAGGATAACTCCCTGGTCATGGGACACACATACCTTCGCGCAGTGAAGCGACTCTGCCATAAAGGGCTCTCTGGCCAAGCATAGGAAGGTAGAGGAGGATGCTGCGCCTGGGAGGAGTAGACAGGCAATGTCTAATGGGAAGAAAAACGTGCGGTTGTAACCATGAGGATGACTAGCTCTTGAGGCAAAAATCAAGGGATGGAGGTTCTCCGTCTCTGCATGCCTACAGGCCTGCACTAGTGTAATTTCATCCAGGAAAGCATGCTTTATCAGACCCCATGTTATTGGGCTCCAGAGAAGAAAAAAATGGGTATAACTCCATTGTTTTTGGCAGGACAGCATTCTGCATTAGTTTGGCCTTCAGTCTCACGGATGGAAGGGTGTGAAGGAGGGGTGGTACCGTTTCATTTGTACCCTCCTTGACTGCGGGTAGCAGCTAGAGGCTGTCAACAATGCCTGTGTTCCCTTAGTGTCGGGGGACAGCTTGGAGCATCATTTCTCTGGCTGCAGCTTCTCTCAGCCCAGTTTCACCACGGACATGTTGTCTAGGTGCAGCTTCTGCACGGCCCAACGCAGCAACAGGAGGGAACTTGTGGACCCATACGCCCAGCCCTCGCGCTGAGCAGGGCATAGGGAGGGAGGACTTGCTTGCAAGTCCTTGCAGCAAGTCCTTAAGCCCTGCCATTGCTCTGCTCATGAAGGCAAGGGCCAAAGAGCCTGGGGTCACTATGCTTCACTTCTGTCCATGGAGAGTGGCAAGAGTGGCTGGAAGCCATGGCAGGGCAGGACCATGGTGCCAGGCTTTAGACAGGCATGCATACAGCAAAAGCTAGAGGTAAAACAGAGGGGCTGGAAGGAGAAGCAGAAGGGAAGGTGGCCCCATGTGAGCAACAGGGCAGCCAGGACCCTCCAGTGATGTGACCACAGCATCAGTTTAAAAGCCTGACTGTAGAAAGATTCTGAAAGTTTTTTCCCCAAATAAATACAACAAAATTGTGTGGTGCTTGAAAGCTGCAGAGCGCACCGTTCTATGGTCAAACAGATGGCAGCCAAATCCCAACCTTTCTGTCACCATTACAGGAAAATAGATTTGGGAACAAAGGTGTGGCTTGGCCCACCTGTGCCATGTCAACCGCCAACCGATCCAGCACCAGCTCTTCTCCTTTTCTCCTGATGGGCATCCCTGGCCTGGAAGGGCTCCATGTACAGATTTCCATCCCGTTCTGCTTTACAGACATCATCACCTCGCTGGGAAATAGCACGGTCCTTCTTGCTGTGAGGCTGGACAAAAGCCTCCATGAGCCTATGTACTATTCCATTTCCATGTTGGCTGTCATCAACCTCATCTTCTCAACTGCTGTAGTTCCTGAAATGCTGGGTGTATTCTGGTTGGATTCAAGGGAGATTAGTTTTCAGGCCTGCTTCATCCAGATGTTCTTCACCCACACATTCCCTGCAGTGGAGTCAGGGGTGCTCCTGGCAATGTCCTCTGAGCAGTATATAGCCATCTGCAAACCCCTGAGATGATACACCACCATCCTAATGAGCTCAAGGACCATGTAGATCCTTGGCTGTCTCTGGCCAGGGGACCTGGTGTCATGACATCTTTCATGTGCCTCCTCACCAGCTTACCCTACTGGAAAACCAGAGTCACCCGTCATTCCTACCACGAGCACATGGCCATGGTGGAGCTCACCTGAGCCAACCCGTCTGTCAGCAATGTCTACAGCCTCATCGTGGCAACACTATTGGTGGGGACAGGCTCTGTCTTCATCACATTCTCCTATGGTATGGTCTTCAGGCCTGTGATGAGGATGCCATCTCAAAAGGCACATCTCAAGGCCCTCAGGACCTGCAGGGCCCATGTTTCCATCATCCTGCTGTTTTACTTTGGTGGCCTATTCTCCATGTACCCACAGATGTTCTCTTTCAGCTTGGCACCTCACATCCAAGTCCTGGTGGCTGATTTCTATTTGACCGTCCCTCCCATGCTCAGGCCCCTCATTTAAGGCATAAAGATGAAGCAGATCCAGGAAGGGCTCTTCAAACTGTTTGGGTAGTTGGCAGGACTCAGTATCTCACAAGCTGATAAAGACAGGTCAGATGCTGAGAGAGGGAGGCACTGCCAGAAAATAACTTATCCCATCCTAGAATAGGGGTGAAGTTAGGTGCAATGACTTATCCCCCAGAAATATCCACCTCTCCCCAGTGACTAGAAAGGGAACCCAGACCAGATGCCTACTGCGGACATGGCAATAGTTTATTCACATGAAACCAATGGGCCAGTCCTGATGGGCACTGGGAAACTCTCTCTTTGGCCAATACACTCATGTTTTCCAAGATATCACTTGGAAGCATTATATCGTGGTGGCTCTCTGATATCCCTAGCAGCATTTCAGCCCCTGTGGCACATGGCTGAGATGCCCCACAGACCGAGGTGCACCAGCCAGACAGGGCAGTTCAGTCCACCGAGCACCAGCAAGGCGATACCACAGCGCTCAGTGCCTCCGGTCCCACATGGAGGGGGGAAGAGGATGCTGTGACCCCTTTCCTGCACACAAGGGATGGGAACAGCTCCCCCCGTGTGTCCTCCACCCGTCCAGGCTAGAGGTGTCTGCTCTCCACTTCTAATCAGAAGTCAGACCAGCGTACCTGAGAAATGTCGTGGCTACCAGGATCTCCAGGGAGAGGCGTCTGCCTTCATCAAAGGCTACAGTTGAACATTCACTGCGGCGGTCTCAGGCATCACCTCCCGCACCTCTTTGTGCATCTGCACTGTAACCTCTGACCGGGACTACCTGGAGGTCGATGCAAAGGCAACGCACTACGGCGAAGTGCTGCAAGCCCTCCCACAGGTGTCTGCAAATCCCGCAAAGCCAGTGCCAGGAACCGTGAGCCGACCCAAGCACCAGCGCTGCAGGAATGAGCTGGAAAGGAGGAACCCGGGCTGGGACAGTGCTATTATATGTATAACTTGTATATTAATCTTGGCTATGAATGTTCAGGTTAGAGGTATTTTTAAAAGCCTGCCAGGAAGGTGTTCAGCACTTGAACAGGTCGCTTGGAAAGGAGGCAATCCACCACTGGAGAACCTTAAACAAGCATCTTGATGGTCCTGCTGCAGGGTAGGAAAAGGGCCCGGCGACCTCCCCAGGCCCTCTGGCACTGGGCACCAACAGGAGTTAGATAAGCCTGCAGGGAGTTAATGCTTAGTGTGAGACTGAAACTGGGAGCATTTTGCTGTGCAGAAAAGGACAGAGCGCAGGGTGCTCCCAGTTGGCAGGAAAAAGCTTCCATACATGTTCTTACAACCTCTGGTTATGTTTCTCATTGCTTCCTCAGTCAGCAAGGCAAACTGGGAGGGGGTTTATCACCGCTCAGGATCAGCACCACCAGTGATGGTGCTGTACAAGGTGCTCCCTGCCATCAGTGCCTTAAGAGATGCTTCTGCCTTCGCTGAGCACTGCCAGAGAGCAGTGCATGGCTCTGGGCAGGGGGGCTCGGAGATAGCAAAGGACTAAAAATTAAATGCCCTCTTTTCTGTCTCTGCTTCCCGCTCTCTGCCTCAAGAACGTCTACAGCAAGGTTTTTCCACAAATAAAAAAAGCTAAAAATCTCAGGAGTTGAGTTGCGACAGAAACCACCAGTGAGCTCTCAGCCTGCCACCTCCCACACACAGAAATGCTCGAGCAGAGCGATGGCAACCTCGACCCCTGTGCCCAGCCACGCATCACTGCCAGCACTCATGTGAGCCACCAAAATGTCTAAAAGGACCAAAAAAATCTCAAGATACTATGGGCACCACTGGAAAGAGCCTGGCTCCAGCACCTTTGCACACTCCCTTCGGGCACACATTAATAAGACCTCCCTGAGCCGCCTCTTCTCCAGGCTGAGTAGTCGCAGCTCTCAGGTGTTTCTCACCACGGAGATGCTCCAGCCCCTGCAGCATCTTCATGGTCCTTGGCTGGGCTCTCCCCAGTATGCCCATATCTCTCATACTGGAGAGCCCAGCACTGGACCCAGCACTCCAGGTGTGTCTCCCCAGTGCTGAGCGGAGGGGAAGGATCCCCTCCCTCGCCCTGCTGGCCACGCTCCCCCCGACGCAGCCCAGGACACCCTTGGCCACCACTGCCCGTGGCCAGCTTGGTGCCCAGCAGGACCTTCTCTGCCAAGCTGCTTTCCAGCCGGGTGGCCCCAGCCCATGCTGGTGCTGGGCTTGTTCCTCCCCAGGGCAGGACCTTGCCCTTGTTGAACTTCGTGAGGTTCCTGCTGGCCCATTTCTCCAGCCCACCCAGGTCCCTCTGGACAACGCCAGCACACACCGGCTGAACCAGCTACTCCTCCATGTCCTTTATAAGTACCAGGATGGAAAGGTTGGCCCTGGCTGAGCAGGCGTCCCACCAGTGCCGGTCAGGATGTGCCCCCCTGTACCCGTGATTTCACTGAGAAAACCCCCACCGGCTGTGAGCAGGACTGAGCCTTGCGAAGTGAAGGATCCGCTCTCTCCCCACTGCAGACGTAAAATCAGCAATAAAACAGCACCAGCGGCGCAAGTCCCGACTAGTTAGAGGGTCCTGCCTGTTGGCAAGTTTGGGGGACAGCATTTGCCCCAGCACCATGTGAAGGTGGACAAGAGCTGTGTTTGCAACCAAAGCAGAGGTTTTGGGCTGCCCTTGCACGGGGCGACTAGGTGCAAGTGGTGCCCAAGGGATGGGCTGAATCCATCCCAGGCGTGGGCCCAGGGCTGGACCCCTCCTGCCCACCCCAGTGGGTAGAGCCCAGGAACCAGCAAAGGCCACCCCACTGCACTGGAGGCTGCAGCCTGGCCCAGCCGAGCCCTGCAGGGTCCCCTCTGCCAACAGCCCTGGAGCAGCCTGTGCAATGGGGCAGTGATACCAGGGGCTCTGGGTGTCCAGGTCTCCAGAGCTCAGCCTGTGACACCGAGCTGCTCCCAGCGTGTGATTTCTGCGTTGCTCCTGGCCATGGAGCATCCCCCCCCTCCCCCTCCCCAGGTTTGTCCACCACTGATTACAGGAGCCCCAAGGAAAGAGGCACTTTCCCTTGTTTACCTGCAAAGTAGCCATGAGCAGCAACAGATAGATGCATCACAGTTGAGTAATTAGCCTCAGGACACTTCCAGCTATTAGCTATAGCTCACTTGCTAATTTTTAATCTCTCCTTCGGGTGAAGTGTCCAAAGCAAACAACAGCTTAACCCTGTGAGTGCTGGGCAGGGGTAGGTGCCCACCAGCAGGGCTGTTCGGACATGGGCAGAGGCGGGGGCACGGGGACCTGCGCGGCCCATGGGCCCCTGCAAAGGCCGGTGGGTTTGGGCAGTGATCCAGCCCTGGCTGTGCTGTGGAGGTGTCTGCAGGTCGGTATGAAAGAGCTGGAAGAGCACACACATGGCCAAGAAGGCTCTCGATGCAAACAAATTAAAAGCTTTTAGTCTTATTTCCCCTTGCAAGTCCAGCACTGGCTGTGTGGGGCTCCAGGCTGGGCACAAACACCAGCTCCCACCCCTCACCTTGCCTGTTCACCTCCTGCCTGCACCACCCCTTCCCACCGTAGCCCAGGCCACTCTCAAAAAGAACGTATATTTTAATCCCAGCTAAATTAACACTCTCCAGCAGCATTTCTTTACACTGCTGTAGCGTACAACCCATCTTGGGGTCTACAGCGCAAAAGGTCCCTTTCAGAAGCACCACCTGAACATCAGCTCCCCGGCAGTGGGGGCTGGAGGTGCCACTGGAACAGGTTTTCTCATTTTACCGCGGCATTTTCAGCCCCTAAAAATGTCCCAGCCCTGGGGCTGGGTTTGGGGGAGGGTGGCTCTGATTTTCACAGATCTCTGAAAAGTTTGGGTCTGGCTGCTAGTTTTCCTACCAGGCAGCTGCCCCACGGACCCCGGGGAGCTGCACAAAGTCTGCAGCTGCCCTGAGCGCGGGGCGCTGGAGCAAACCCCCCGGCACCAGGAGGGAGCTCGGGGGTCCCCACGGAACACCCCAGCAGAGTCCCTGCCCGGAGGTAGCGGGCACCAGGGGACAGCAAGGCACAGCTGCCCAAACACGCCTCCCTCTGCAAAGGGGACAGGCCGCCAAGGGGACCCAGCGCCGCCCGTGCCCCAGCGCAGGGCTGGGGGGCTGCGGGAGCAAGGGGCCGTCATGCACCGGGGAGCTAACAGGGGCTGGGGAGGGTGCTGGAAAGGAGTTAACTGGGGGGAAGGGGGGGGTGTCCTGCACCCTGCTGTGCGATGACCGAGGGACGAGGGGACAGTCACCCCACCCCAATGCCACCAGCTCTGGCTCCAGCCAAGACACTGATGCAAAACCCCCAGCGAAGCATCATCGGTTGCCAGCGCGTTAATCGGCCCCTCCGCAGCCGGTGGGGGCTGGGAGCCGCGCCAGCCTGGCCACCAGCAATCCATCCTCCTGCGGCCCCGTGCTGTAATTACAGCCAGCTCGTTAGCACTAATTGGACAACTCCCAGGAAGGGAGCCTGATGGAAAGAAAAAAAGAAAAAAAAAAAAACAAAAACTAAGTTCAATTGCTTTTAACTTTGACTTGTTTGAAAGCACAGGAAAGATAATAAGTCAGAGGGCCTGCAACGTCTTGGAGGGACGCTCCTGCCTCCTGTCACAGGCACGCAGCCCGAAATCTCTGCCCACGGCCGGGGGACGGCGCGTCTGCGGGCAGGATCGGGCCCGGTCCCTGCGGCGGGCCGTGCGGGGCCCCCGGCCAGCGCAGCGATGCCCCGCCACAGGGCGCCGTGCCCGGCTCTACCGAGGGGGGGACGCCGGGGGTCCTGCGCCCCCCGCCCCCGGACGGGGGTCACGCCGAGCGCGTCTGATGGCAGGGACAAAGCCGCCATCCAGCCTGCGCTCCCCGAGGCCACCTCGGACCCAGCCGAAATGCCGGCCGTTGCCCTGACGTTTGCCCCCGGATCGGGGGTGCTTGTGAGCTACAGCCGTGCCGGCAGCGGCTGCGGGCGACCTGGGGCAGGGCCGGGGGGGTGTAAGGGAGCGCCCACCCCAGGCCATGCAACACGGCCAGGCGTGTGCCGGGGGCTGCGGGGGGGCGGCCTTGATGGTTCTCCTGGCTGCGGGGGACGTCGGGCACCTCTTGATGCTGCTCCGAAAGCAGCTCCCCAGAAACCCCCCAGCCTGTGCCTCCCAAGACCCAAGTCCCCTCCCCACCAGGACACCACTGGCGTGGGTTGGAACCCGCTCCGCATCCCCACGGTGTATAAACCTCTCTGCACCCTGTCCCCAACACTGGGCACCTGCACCCCATCCCCTGCACCATGCACTGGGCACCAACACCCCATCCCCTGCACCGGGCACATGCACGGTGCACATGCAACCCATCCCCTGCACTGCGCACCAGCACCCCATCCCCTGCACTGGGCACCATGCACTGGGCACCAGCACCCCGTCCCCTGCACTGGGCACCATGCACTGGGCACCAGCACCCCATCCCCTGCACTGGGCACCATGCACTGGGCACCAGCACCCCATCCCCTGCACTGGGCAACATGCATTGGGCACCAGCACCCCATCCCCTCCACTGGGCACCATGCACTGGGCACCAGCACCCCGTCCCCTGCACTGGGCACCATGCATTGGGCACCAGCACCCCGTCCCCTGCACTGGGCACCATGCACTGGGCACCAGCACCCCGTCCCCTGCACTGGGCACCATGCACTGGGCACCAGCACCCCATCCCCTGCACTGGGTAACATGCACTGGGCACCAGCAGCCAGTCCCCTGCACTGGGCACCATGCATTGGGCACCAGCACCCCATCCCCTGCACTGGGCACCATGCACTGGGCACCAGCACCCTGTCCCCTGCACTGGGCAACATGCATTGGGCACCAGCACCCCATCCCCTGCACTGGGCACCATGCTCTGGGCACCAGCACCACATTCCCTGCACTGTGCACCAGCACCCTGTCCCCCTGCACTACGCACCATGCACTGTGCACCAGCACCCCGTCCCCTGCACTGGGCACAGGCACCCCATCCCCCTGCACTGGGCACCACGCGTTGGGCACAGGCACCCCGTCCCCTGCACTGGACACCACGCGTTGGGCACAGGCACCCCGTCCCCTGCACTGGGCACCATGCACTGGGCACAGGCACCCCGTCCCCTGCACTGGGCACCATGCATTGGGCACCAGCACCCCATCCCCTGCACTGGGCAACATGCATTGGGCACCAGCACCCCATCCCCTGCACTGGGCACCATGCATTGGGCACCAGCACCCCGTCCCCTGCACTGGGCACCATGCACTGGGCACCAGCACCCCATCCCCTGCACTGGGCACCATGCACTGGGCACAGGCACCCCATCCCCTGCACTGGGCACCAGCACCCTGTCCCCCTGCACTGGGCACGGGCAACCCATCCCCCTGCACTGGGCACCATGCATAGGGCACCAGCAGCCAGTCCCCTGCACTGGGCACCATGCATTGGGCACCAGCACCCCATCCCCTGCACTGGGCACCATGCACTGGGCACCAGCAGCCAGTCCCCTGCACTGGGCACCATGCATTGGGCACCAGCACCCCATCCCCTGCACTGGGCACCATGCTCTGGGCACCAGCACCCCATCCCCTGCACTGGGCACCAGCACCCCGTCCCCTGCACTGGGCACCATGCACTGTGCACCAGCACCCAGTCCCCTGCACTGGGCACGGGCACCCCATCCCCCTGCACTGGGCACCATGCATTGGGCACCAGCACCCCATCCCCTGCACTGGACACCACGCGTTGGGCACAGGCACCCCGTCCCCTGCACTGGGCACCATGCATTGGGCACCAGCACCCCATCCCCTGCACTGGGCACCATGCATTGGGCACCAGCACCCCATCCCCTGCACTGGGCAACATGCACTGGGCACCAGCACCCCATCCCCTGCACTGGGCACCATGCACTGGGCACCAGCACCCCATTCCCTGCACTGGGCACCAGCACCCTGTCCCCCTGCACTGGGCACGGGCACCCCATCCCCCTGCACTGGGCACCATGCATTGGGCACCAGCAGCCAGTCCCCTGCACTGGGCACGAAGCACTGTGCACCAGCACCCCGTCCCCTGCACTGGACACCATGCACTGGGCACCAGCACCCCATTCCCTGCACTGGGCTCCATGCTCTGGGCACCAGCACCCCATTCCCTGCACTGGGCACCAGCACCCTGTCCCCTTGCACTACGCACCATGCACTGTGCACCAGCACCCCGTCCCCTGCACTGGGCACGGGCACCCCATCCCCTGCACTGGGCACCATGCATTGGGCACCAGCAGCCAGTCCCCTGCACTGGGCACCATGCATTGGGCACCAGCACCCCGTCCCCTGCACTGGACACCACGCGTTGGGCACAGGCACCCCGTCCCCTGCACTGGGCACCATGCACTGGGCACCAGCACCCCATCCCCTGCACTGGGCACCATGCACTGGGCACCAGCACCCCATCCCCTGCACTGGGCACCATGCATTGGGCACAGGCACCCCATCCCCTGCACTGGGCAACATGCACTGGGCACCAGCACCCCATTCCCTGCACTGGGCACCAGCACCCTGTCCCCCTGCACTGGGCACGGGCACCCCATCCCCCTGCACTGGGCACCATGCACTGGGCACCAGCAGCCAGTCCCCTGCACTGGGCACCATGCATTGGGCACCAGCACCCCATCCCCTGCACTGGGCACCATGCACTGTGCACCAGCACCCCATCCCCTGCACTGGGCAACATGCACTGGGCACCAGCACCCCATCCCCTGCACTGGGCACCATGCACTGGGCACCAGCAGCCAGTCCCCTGCACTGGGCACCATGCATTGGGCACCAGTACCCCATCCCCTGCACTGGGCACCATGCACTGGGCACCAGCACCCCATCCCCTGCACTGGGCACCATGCATTGGGCACCAGCACCCCATCCCCTGCACTGGGCACCATGCACTGGGCACCAGCACCCCATCCCCTGCACTGGGCAACATGCACTGGGCACCAGCACCCCATCCCCTGCACTGGGCAACATGCACTGGGCACCAGCAGCCAGTCCCCTGCACTGGGCACCATGCACTGGGCACCAGCAGCCAGTCCCCTCCACTGGGCACCACGCACTGGGCACCAGTACCCCATCCCCTGCACTGGGCACCATGCACTGGGCACAGGCACCCCATCCCCTGCACTGGGCACCATGCACTGGGCACCAGCAGCCAGTCCCCTGCACTGGGCACCATGCATTGGGCACCAGCAGCCAGTCCCCTGCACTGGGCACCATGCACTGGGCACCAGCACCCCATCCCCTGCACTGGGCACCATGCACTGGGCACCAGCACCCCGTCCCCTGCACTGGGCACCATGCACTGGGCACCAGCACCCCATCCCCTCCACTGGGCACCACGCACTGGGCACCAGTACCCCATCCCCTGCACTGGGCACCATGCACTGGGCACCAGCAGCCAGTCCCCTGCACTGGGCACCATGCTCTGGGCACCAGCACCCCATTCCCGGCACTGGGCACCAGCACCCTGTCCCCCTGCACTACGCACCATGCACTGTGCACCAGCACCCGGTCCCCTGCACTGGGCACAGGCACCCCATCCCCTGCACTGGACACCATGCATTGGGCACAGGCACCCCATCCCCTGCACTGGGCACATGCACTGGGTACAGGCACCCCATCCCCTGCACTGGGCACGTGCACTGGGCACCAGCACCCTGTCCCCCTGCACTGGGTACCATGCACTGGGCACCAGCACCCCGTCCCCTGCACTGGGCACCAGCACCCCATCCCCTCCACTGGGCACCATGCTCTGGGCACCAGCAGCCAGTCCCCTGCACTGGGCACCATGCACTGTGCACCAGCACCCCATCCCCTCCACTGGGCACCATGCTCTGGGCACCAGCAGCCAGTCCCCTGCACTGGGCAACATGCACTGGGCACCAGCACCCCGTCCCCTGCACTGGGCACCATGCTCTGGGCACCAGCACCCCATCCCCTGCACTGGGCACCATGCTCTGGGCACCAGCACCCCGTCCCCTGCACTGGGCACCATGCACTGGGCACCAGCACCCCATCCCCTGCACTGGGCACCATGCTCTGGGCACCAGCACCCCGTCCCCTGCACTGGGCACCATGCACTGTGCACCAGCACCCCATCCCCTGCACTGGGCACCATGCTCTGGGCACCAGCAGTCTGTCCCCAGCCCATGTACCATGCACTCCGTACAATGCACCCTGCTCCCCAGGTGGCTCTGCTGACCTGGAGCTGCTTCAGGAGCACAGTCAGGAGAAGACAACGTGCAGAACCAGTCTGGAGGGGAAGTCTTGCAGCCCCATATCCCAGCCGCCCCAGCACTGTGCCCAGCTGTGCAGCCAGCTGCCCTTGCATCAGCTCCAGTGTCTTCAGGACTTTGCTGAGCTGGTTCAAGGCCAGGTCCCAGCGGAAAGCGCGCTGTGGAGCAGTCCAGAGTGGATTTCTTCAGGGTCGTGGTGGCAGCTGAGCATGTTGGTGACAGGCCACTGCTCCCTCCTGCACCCATCACAAGTGGTGGGCTGGGAGAAGCCCCAGCATGACTGGGCAGCTCAGGGGTGGCCAAGGGGACAGGACTGGTGTGACAGTGGTCGGGGAGAGAGTGTAGATTGCAAACCACCCCCCATTCTCCTGCATCCCCCTGTGCGGGCACAACCCCAGAGCCTAATACCGTGGGAATTGGGTGTTTGGGTACTCCCAGAGCATTTTATCCTGGGGAAAACGGGTGAAAACAGAGGAGGGTGTGAGCCTGAAAACGCCACGTTGGGACTGTGGGGAGCTGCAGGGCTGAGCCCCGGCAGGGCACACGGGGGCAGTTTGCCAGCGACCTTCCCCAAACCCCCGCATTGTGCCGCACCGGGCTGAGCCCCCCAGAGCCGCGCAGCCCAGGAGCCGACGCGTGGCCAGGAGTGGGGGATTTGCTGGTGAGTCCCTTTGGCAATGGGCAGCATAAGAGACGGTGTGCATCCTCCAGGTCACGGACAGTCCCCAGCCCCCGTAGGGTCCCACACATCCAGCTCACGGCTGCTGGAGTGACACAGGCCCTGGGGTGTGTCGGAGCCGCCTGCGCTGCTGGGATGGTGTCCTGAAGCCCCTTCTGAGCTCGGATGGTGGACCACATGGAAAGACATCACACATTCCCCCCTCGCTACGTCAGCCCCTCTTACAGAGGGTCAGGGGTCCAACCCTGGTCAACGAGTCCTCCTCAGCCCCACAGTGGGGCTGCGCAGAGCCGAGCTCCTGGAGCAGATTTCCTCCCTGACGTGAGATTTTTCACAACCGGTGGGTGAGCCAGGAGGACAGTGGCATTGGCATCACCAGCAGTTGATCTGGGGGGGTGGCAGCAGCAGGAGCATGTGCCCTGTCCCAGAGCTGCAGCAGCAGCGAGAGGAGAGGTGCCCAAACCCACCAGCTCTGGCCCGGTGGGTCAGTGAGGGCCATGGGTGCAGTTTCAGGTGGGGGGGTGGGGGTGGGTGTCCCGGTGATGCCCCACACACCACCAACACCTTGCTGGTAAGGTGCCAAGCTGCCAGCGCCTCTGCAACAGTGGTCATTGCTCAGGTAAGTGGTGACCACTGAGCCCAGGGCGGGCAGCCCCTCGCCGCCGCCGCTGCTGCAGCTCGCACTGCCAGGCTCTCTGGGAAGCAAAAAACCAAATAAATCAATGCAACTCGGAACCTCTGCCCTCCGCTCTGGGCGAGCAGCAGCAGGCGGTGGGCTGGCCTGGGGACACCGCTGTGGCACCGCTGTGGCACCACGTGTGGAGCGCGGGAGGCACCTCCTAGCCCAAAGGCAGCACTGCCACCCCCCTGCACTGCCACCCCCTCCTCGACACCCCCCGACACCCCCCCCCGCACTGCCACCACCTCCCCGACACCCCCCAGCACCCCCTTGCACTGCCACCTCCTCCCTGACACCCCCTTGCACTGCCACCACCTCCCGACACCCCCCCTGCACTGCCACCGCCTCCCCGACACCCCCCGACACCCCCCTGCACTGCCACCACCTCCCCGACACCCCCCGACAACCCCCTGCACTGCCACCACCTCCCCGACACCCCCCGACACCCCCCTGCACTGCCACCGCCTCCCCGACACCCCCCGACAACCCCCTGCACTGCCACCGCCTCCCTGACACCCCCTGACACCCCCCCCGCACTGCCACCACCTCCCCGATACCCCCCGACACCCCTTGCACTACCACCACCTCCCCGACACCCCCCGACAACCCCCTGCACTGCCACCACCTGCCCGACACCCCCCGCCCCCCCCCGCACTGCCACCACCTCCCTGACACCCCCCGACACGCCCCCGCACTGCCACCACCTGCCCGACACCCCCCGACACCCCCCCGCACTGCCACCACCTCCCTGACACCCCCCGACACCCCCCCGCACTGCCACCACCTCCCCGACACCCCCCCGCACTGCCACCACCTCCCTGACACCCCCCGACACCCCCCCGCACTGCCACCACCTGCCCGACACCCCCCGACACCCCCCTGCACTGCCGCCGCCTCCCCGACACCCCCCGACACCCCCCCGCACTGCCACCACCTCCCCGACACCCCCCCGCACTGCCACCACCTCCCTGACACCCCCCGACACCCCCCCGCACTGCCACCACCTGCCCGACACCCCCCGACACCCCCCTGCACTGCCACCACCTCCCTGACACCCCCCGACACCCCCCTGCACTGCCACCGCCTCCCCGACACCCCCCGACAACCCCCTGCACTGCCACCACCTGCCCGACACCCCCCGACACCCTCCCGCACTGCCACCACCTCCCCGATACCCCCCGACACCCCCCTGCACTGCCGCCGCCTCCCTGATACCCCCAACCCTGCCACCTTCCCAGCTGCCGAAGCTGTGCACGTCCAGTGCCGAAGCCCCCACCCTGACACCCCCTGACGCCCGGGAGGCGGGAGGGCTGTGCTCCCTTCCCCGGCATGTGCGGCCCCTGCCCCGGGTCGGGCCAGCAGCTGAAAACCGGGGTCTTGTTTGCCCAGGAGCTTTTAAACACTCTAATGGTAATTCTGGTTTGCGCCCCCCCAGCCCTGGTCTGTGTGCGGGCGCAGGGGCTGCAGTGGGGAGCGAAGGCTGGGTGCCATGGCCAGGGACAGGCAGGCAGGCAGTGGCAGAGGACAGCACCAACCCGCTGTCATTCCTGCCTGTGCGCTGTGCTGCGCTGCAAGGACAGGGCGGCCCTGCAGCACCCCATGGCCTGACGGGGCAGCCTGGGAGAGGCCCAGCAAGGGAGGGGGCTCTGCGCCCTCCAGGACAGAGGGGAACTGCAGAGAGCAGGGCCCCGACAGCCCCACAGCTGTCCCCATCCAGTGCTGCCGCGCTCCCCAGCACCCTCTGCCCCTCTTTCCTGGGAGGAGGGACTGCTGCCCCACCGCAGCCTCCTCTTCTCCGCTCCCACGTGCACCCAGGTCTCTCCCCCACCCCATTTCTTATCTGTCCTTCCCCTGCCTGCAAAGCCCTGTGGTCTGAGACCACCGCAGGGACAGTCCTCCTCTTCCCGGACCGCAGCCCAGCAAGCCAGGGGGGACATAGTCCACCCAGCCCCGCCCATGGAGACCCCAGTGCAAAGCAGCAGCAGCCTCGGTGGAAGCACAAAGCACCAGCGCATCCGCCTGATCCTCCGCGAGACCGTCGCAAGGCGGGCAGAGCAGAGCATCCCCGGCTCGCAGGAGCTGCCGCGTCACTAGTGCGTGGGCAGCACCGTAAGCACCCGTCAGGCACCACCCTGGGGGGCTTCAGACTGGACTTTACACCTAGGAATTGTCTGTGGACAGCTCTGATGCTGCTCCAGCAACACCTGTGAACAACGGACTGGTTTTCCTGAGCTCTCCTCCAGCCTAAGTCCATGCATTAAACTCTCTCGGCCTTCAGAACAGGAGGGTTGTGTCTAACCTGCCAGAGGCAGCAGTCCCTGGACCCCAGTACCGTGGCTGGGACCTGTTTAGGGCATGCTCCTAGCCGATAGCCTGTAGGGCAGGACTACGTGTCAGGAGCCTTTCCTGGTGCTGTTTGACAGACTGTGCTCCCAGGTCCTTATAGGTCTGGGCAGGACCAGCCCAAGGAGGCCCTGCCTGTGACGGGGGCTTTAGATGCTCCCACCATCCAGTGGCAGTCACCGGAGGCAAACCTGAATGAGATGCTTCATGGTGTGCTTTTCCCACCTGCCCTATTGCCGAGGCTCCTACCGATCCTACGCGCCACAGCATGCACGGTTAAGAGCAAACAGCACACGAAGAGATGTAAGAAAAGAGGCTGCAGGAGCAGCCTCAGCTTCTCTGGAAACCCAGAGCGAGCTCACAGGATTCGGATTTCAGGTGCCAGACAAGAGCCATGAGTGGCCCATATCAGAGGGTGGGAGAAAGAAAACCTGCAGGGCATCGCCAGGCCCCACTCAGCGGTGCTGGGGGGAGCGGGGTGTCTCCCCGAGCAAAGGGGCAAAGGCAAAGACTGTGGAGGAAAGCCATGAGGAGTCTGGAGGCAACGGGGTGTGGAAAAGCACCTGAGTCAGGCACCCAAACTGGGAGACGCTGTCCAAGTCCAACCTGAGGCTGAACGGCAGTTTTGGAGGGTGGTGACAATGCACAGAGTGTGAAGAGCAGAGGACAAGAGGTCTGTGGGCCAGGGAGTCCCTCTTCCACCTGAACATGCCCAGGCGGTGGTGGACCTCTCCGGGAGGATCCAGTGGGAGGGAACAACCTCTGTCAGCTCTTACATTTTGATCTGTCCTCTCAGGGGGCTGTGAGACTGCAGCTCTCAGACCTGGAAAACAAAGCAAATGGACAAACTCACAAAATTAAGATTTGCGTAAGTGCCTCCTGTATGGATTTGATGTGTACGTGCTCATCCTGCAGCCTTTCCCACGCGCCCTCCTGTCCTCCCTCCTGCCAGCCTGCTCTCATGCGCCCTGCCGGGATTTCACCCATTTGAGGTCACTCCTCTCCACCGTGTTGGCAGGCGAGGGAGGCGGCAGCAGCAGCACGACCACGGAGACATTGCCCTCTTGGGGCAGAGACGGAGCAGCCAGCAGAGGGGCGATCCCACCCGGCCGTGGCAGCCTGGTGCTGCACAGCCCGGGACCAGCGAGGCGGGCGATGAGACGCTTGCTGGAGGAGCGTCGTGTCTGCTGCCCACTGTCCTGCCAGCCGGGATGCTCGCAGAGCTCTGCAGGGCTGGTCCATGGCCGGGATCTCTTCACTCTGGCGATCACATAGGTCAAGGGAGGGGTATTTATTAACCTCTTGAAATCCTCAGAGTGTGCCGGCCTCAGGGGGAGCACCAACAGCAGAAACAGAAATTGCTGATGCCTTGTTCTTTCTGCCCTGCAGCTGCCCCGGGGCTGCCTCGGGGGAGCAGGGGGTCAGGGTGCCTGCGTAGGAAGGGTTTCTCTGCTCAGGGGGCTGAGATGCCCTTTCCCTTTGGTCTGTGTTCAGGGTGAGGCTGGCTGAGAGACCATATTTGTTGGGCTCAGGAACCCCAGCGCCCACTCCTCCTCGGCCAGGGGGAGGCCTGAGCCCCAAACCTTGCTTGCACGCCTGCCTGCGTGCATCCCAAAAACAGGCTGGAACAGACCTTGGAAGGCCACTGGGTCAGTCCCCCCGTATCTTACCTCAGTCTTCTCTGTGCTAAATGTCACCAGACCCTTCAGCCTTTCCTGCCAGCACCTTTTCCAGACCCCTAATAATTGTTGTCCCTTTCCTGGCTCACATCGTGCACTGCTGGTCTTCTCGTGGCATCCCAGCTGGGTGCTCCTTGTGCTGCCAGCTGCCGGTCCCGTTCACAGGGCGTGCAGCTGGGTGGGGGCACGTCCCTGTGCCGGCCGGACGCCGTACCGTGCCGTGTCTAAACAGGCACCTCTCCCAGGTGGCCTGACTTTGGAGTTTGTTTGGCACAATGTACTCATCAGGCGACACCGACTGGCATCAACGACCTTCTGGCCTTTGCAGGGTGACCCTGATGGCACCCTCTTGCCAGCGCGGGAAACCCAGTGATCCAGGACTGGTGAAGCACCAGCACATCCCAGCTTCCAGGTCTTTGGCCAGATCCCTCTCATACGATTCAAATATGGAGAGAATTCAGGCAGTCAGTTCAAAACCATTACCTACAGCAGGTGGTCACACACTTTGTCCCCAGAGGATCTAAAGGTGCTTCGTAATCTGCCCGTGATGCTGGGGCAATGGCTGGCTCCGCTTCAAACGCCGTGCGCAACTGAACGCCTCTCTCTTCTCTGCAGCATGACCGGCAGTTTTACCACATCCATCACTTAGGGAAAGTATTTGCTTTGGTTTATATTAATTTTAAAATATTTTTGCAACGTATTTGGTCGGGTTTTATTTTTTTTTGTTTCCTCAGCCTACACCCTGCAGTCAGGAACCTTTCCTAAAGACTTTGGCTTTTTCTTTCTAATTTTATTAATGTCATTATTAGCATTCATACTGACTACTCCCTAAGTACCCTCTGTTGTGTAATAGACGGGGGGAGGCGCTTATGCCAACCCATGATTTGATTTCTGTCCAAGTAGTGCTCCTCTGTGACTCATCCAGTAAATGATTGCTGGCTTGAAGAGAAGAATAACCAGACTTGAGTGGAAATGGGGTAAAACATACCAAGGGTCACCCCAAAGGGGAGGGGAGTGTCAGGCCAGCTGGCTCTGATGACTCCTGGCCGTGGGAATGGGCCAGCCCGGTCCCAGTAGAGCAGCCGGTACCCCCAGGACAGCTCAGGAGGAGGAGGGGGCGACCGGCCGAGGGGTGGGCAGAGAAGCAAGGACCAGGAGAGTCGGTATCAGACAGCCCCAACGAGGGACGTACCAGCCCCGGGGACCTCAGGACTGGCATCCTGGGGCTCACTCGACGTTGTCGTTAGGGACCTTATCACAGACTGCAGGGGCTGATGAACCCGCTGAGAGCCCAAGGCTGGGACGACGGGGATGCTTCATGGGACCCGGAGGAGGGAAGCTTCCAGACCTCATACCAACATCCAGATTGCCAGCAAAATACTTAATAGAAGTGGAGGAAGAAGCAATTGCTGGAAGTCCTTACTGAGAAAAGCCTCAAGGCTGCCCAATTAATAACGCCGCCTTGAGCGCTGCGAGTGACTCATGAGCCGCTGCATCCTCTGACGTTCCCTGCTCAGCCCACACAGAGCAAGGTTTATACCTCTTGCAGCACCCTGCCCGGAACCATAGGGAAATCCACCTGTGGCAAAGCCCCCGCACTTCAGTGGGGGAATGTATAACCCTGTGGGGAAAAACCAGCCGCTTTCCTTGCCAGAAACCTGCCTCTTGTGAAATGGAGCTGACGGGCACGAGCTCTATCTTTAGCCTCCGGCTGTGTGTTGGCCGAGTCCCCGATTAACTGCTCCCTCCCTGATTACGGCCGTGTGCGAGCGAAGGTCCCGGGCCGGCAGGGGTTCGGGGTGCCCCGAGGGAGCTGGGTTTGGGTCTAAAGCCTAAATCCCGGAGCTGCATTTCTCATTGCCCATCATTTCTCCTCTTGCCTTGCCCCTGCTCTGCTCTTTTGGTGTGCACATTCATCTCCTCCTCCTCCATATGTTTTCTCTTCCTTCACCTTTTCTGCATCTTTTTGCCAGGGATGGCTTCTTGTCCCAGTACCCTCGGTGGTGCGGGGCTGTGGCCCTTGCAGGTACTCCTCAGGCAGCTCCCGGTCCGCACCATCACCTCCCGTTGCAGATGGAGGTGCCCGTGCCCGTGTCGGGACCCCCAGCGCTGGGACACCTGCTGGCTCCTCTTCCCAGGGAATTCACAGTGACATTTCTCTCCCATCGGGTGTTTCGGTGGGTGTGTGCTGTTGATGAGTCAGTTCGCTGACGTCCACAGCCCTGAGCATGTGTTTAAAATGAGCCTTTCTGGGTCAAGGCTGTGGGCAAGCTGCACAGAGGCTCCGAGCCCATTTCCCTGCCGAGCTCAAGGGACTGATGCCGCCTGAGTCATGTCTTAAAAACGGGGCTCCCCTGGGACTCCTGGCTCTCACAGACATCCCCCAAGCACCGTAACTGTGACAAACAGCTTTGCTTCCAGAGCCAGGGATGAAAAGGAGGCTCAGAGGGGATCTCATCCCCATGTACCAGTACTTAAGGGGCAGCTACAGAGAAGATGGAGACTCCCTTTTTACACAGGGTCCCATGGAGAGGACAAGGGGGGATGGACACAAGTTGCTCTTGGGGAGATTCCGGTTGGATACAAGAGGGAAATTTTTCACAGTGAGGACAGTCACCGTTGGAATAATCTCCCCAGGGAAGGGGTTGGCTCGGCCACGTTGGGCACCTTCAAGAGTCGCCTGGACAGGGTGCTGGGCCATCTTGTTTAGACTGTGCTCTTCCCAGAAAGGTTGGACTAGATGATCCCTGAGCTCCCTTCCCACCTGGGATTCTGGGATTCTGTGATCCTGTGCTAAAATGCTGGTTGCCAGTCGCGGTCTGGGGGTGACGCTGCTGCTGTGCCTCGGTCCCAGCCGTTCCATGCGGGAGGACATCCTCTGCCACGCCAAGTGACCCTGCACTACGGAGCTCCCCTGAGGATAAATCCCCTCCCCTGTAGCCCTGCTCTAGCTGGGCAGGAGCACGGGGCCCTCTCCTGCAAGACGGCCCTGGCAGAGCTCGGTCTGCTCTGGCCGAAGGAGCGCGGGAGAGGGGCACCCGGCTGCTCGGGTGGTGGGCGCTCGGGATGCAGAAGAGCCATGTAAAATAAAGGGTGCTGTCAGGCCCAGGACAGCAAGCTCGCAACCAAGCAGAACGTTAGGCTGAAAGAGGGCTGGTGCTCGCTATCGGGGCAATAAGATGCAGGAGCAGCCACGTAGAAGGGGAAAACAACCAAGCTGGCCTCCAGAAGGCATTTGGAGTGCTGCGGTTGGGGTTCTATGCCACAGTGCTGTGGCAGCAGGGGTCTGGATGTGGTGAGCCTTTCTGAAAGCCATAAGTCTTACTGAAAGGGTGCTCAGGCTCCCACGCTGCCGTCCTGCAGGGATCCCGGGGTGGAGCGTGCCCAGGCACCAGCTCCTGCTCCAGCCTCTGCTCAGGAGGCTTTTGCCAGTGCTGGGGCAGGACTGGAGCTCAGCTCACAGCAGGAAAACAGGATTTATCTTTTTATCAAGGGAACAGCAGAGCGGAAGAGATTTGCTAAGATAAATACACAGAAGCTGGGATGCTTCAGTCAACCCCAAATCAGTTTAATCTCCATCTCCCCGCTCTGAAACGGCTTGTGTAGATAATTGTGCCTAGTGACTCTCTGCCAACACTCAGACAGACTTTCATCCTTCCAGAGCAAACAGAAACACACATCTCACAGCAAAGACTCCCGGATCCAGCACCCATCCCTGATCCCTGCGTGCGTGAGGAGCACCCCCATCCACCAGCCCTGACGGAGGGGTGTTTGCAGGGATAGGGCTCCCCGCTACACAAATGGGGGGAAGACAGGAGAGGTGGAGGGAGAAGGGTGAGTGCATCACGCTGTGTGCTCCCTGGACAATATACATGTGTGTATTTTATACCGGTAGCTCCTGAGAGCCACAGGAGACACAGGACTAGCTGTGTCAGGGCCCAGGTTCAGCTCTCAGCCCAGCAGCTAATCCCTCCATAAACTGATCAGGAATCCCAAAGCCTCCTGGCTCTATCCAGGGCAAAAAAACATGCTGTGAAATTTCCTTTTGCGCCGCTGTAGCGGTGGGCTCGCTCCCTTACCCTGAACGAAGCCTGTGCCTGAACGAAACCACGGCATCTGAAGACAAAGCATGGGGAGATGAGTGTATGGAAAACCTTAAGGGACAGAAACCAGGGCACTGCCCTTCAACCCTAGACCATGGTAAATGGGAGGGAAGGTGCAAATAGGGTTCACTGAGCACCAGCCATCAGCAAATGGGTGGAAAAAAAAAATGAGGGGTTTGTATCTTGGACCCAATCTGAAACTAATGCTGTCTCCGGATTAGCACACGTGCAAGAGGAGTGCTGTCTGGGTCTCACCTGGGAGGACCCGTCCTTTTCAGAGGCCCCCAAATAGCACCAGCATCGAGGACTGTGCCTTGCATGCCTGTGCGTGGTTTGTCTTCGGCGCTACCCACATCTGAGCAGCCTCATTTCGTCTGTCCAGCATTGCTGCACCCTGCCCAAAGCAAACAAAAGGGGCTGATGCCCACTGCATCAGAGGATGTCAGCGGTCAGATTGCCTTGGGAATCGTGCTGGCTTCTCTCTACACCTACACAAATTAGCCAAAATTAGCCAAATGGTGCCAGGGAGGGGATGTCTCCTCCCCGGGGCCAACTGGTATGCACGTACTATGCCCCCACGCTAAAAATCTAGACTCAAGACAAGGTGGCTACACTGGAAGTGCCCCTGCTAGCCCCCAAAACATGCCCAGGAATAGTTTGAGGTAGTCGTCCCTCATCTAACCTGTACCAGGGACCACACTAGCAGTTTAACAGTGAGGACAGTCAAGCTGTAATGTCCGGGACCTGGTCCTGGTTTATTTTTCTAGTACTTACACAGCTTTTCAGCCCCTGCTGCCTCAAGCTACTCAACGTGAGTGGAGAGCACGGACAATTGTGTGCGTACTGAAACCTGCTCTTCACCTTGCAGGACTCACCTGCTTGGTTTCCTCCTGAGAAATGTGCTCTGAGCATCACCCCGACTGAGAGGCGGGAGGGTTTAGTGGCAGGGGAGATGGAGGAGATCTGGCTCAGCCTTTGGCTGGAGTCATAACTTCAAGCACGTCACTTTATTCCTCCAACCTGTTTCTCTCCTCCCACGCTTGCTTGATAGGGGATAAACTTGCTGGCAGGTAGAGCTGGGCTGAGTTCAGCAAATCCTGGAGTGTGTAGGTGCTTCTTTAATAAAAATAGCTTTCTGGCTCCTTCTTCAAGCCTTTTGCTGCCTTACACTTACTAAAGGATCTGAAGAGAAAATAGGGGCAGCGGGGGTCAGTGCTACACTTGTCGTGTGAGCACAGCCCCTCACCAGCCATCAGGCCTGCTCTCGTTCTCACTGCTTGTAGTTCGCAGCTCCCATGGGCCTGTCCAGTGCAAAAAGCTTTCTATCATAGGGAGAAGATTTGCATCTGCAGCAGGAGAAACTGTGCTTTCTCCTTTCAGGCCACGGAAGCTGAGCCCTTCCATCAGGCTGCGACTCCGGGATGGCCGGCGGGAACCAGGCAGGGTCAGCCAGCACGCCCCAGGCTGAATCCCTCCTGGTTGGACTCCTTGGGGTCCATGAGGACAGACTGCTGCTGCTCATCCCTCCTGTACCTTCCGATCGTCACAGCAACCTCCGTCCTCACCTACAGCCACCTGGACGGAAGACATCCATTCCCCCATATACTCGCTGATCGCTCTGCTCCTGCCAGTCAGTCTCTGCAGCTCCAGCACATTTGTGCCCAAGATGCTGCTGGGTTTCCTCTTTCATCGCAGCCACATCTTGTCGCGGGGGCTGCGTGGCCCACATCTTCTTCCCATACTTGTCCATCACGTCGGATTGCAACGCCCTCCTTCGCACGGTCGCAGGTGTGTGGCCATTTGCAACCCACTGCTCTACACAGACATGACGAGCAGGAATTACCTGTCCTGGTTATCCCTGGCTGCCGCGGTGAGGAGCACCTCTTGTCAGTCCCGTGGTGATCCTGGCATCCAAGGTGCACTTGTGCCTCTCCAGTGCGGTCAAGAGCTTCGTCTGTGAGCAGACGGCCCTGGTGAGCCTGTCCTGTGCGGGCACCGCCAGGAACAAGATGGTACAACTGGCCATGAGCACCATTGCAGTCGCCTTTGATTTAGGCTTCCTCCGGGCATCCTGCTGCAGGGTAATCCGCACAGCCCTGAAAACTGCTTCTGGGACAGCACAAAGCTAGCCACACAGGTGCTACTCACCTCACGGTCGTCCTGGTGACTTACTTGCCCTCCTCAATAGTCAACCACATGGGGAAGCCTGTCCCCGAGGACGTGCACAACCTGCTCCGTGTGACATACTTGCAACTCCCGTGTGGCGTCAACCCTATCCTCTGCGGTGTAAGGACCAAAGCGATCAGGGAGCGCCTCCTAAAATGCCTGAAAAAAGAGGTTTGGTGCCGATCCCCTTTAAGGCAGCAGCCACGAGCAAGTGGAGTCACCACGTCTCTGCAGACACACAACATCCTGCACATCACCATGGAAATGGAGCTCTGAACACCCTCTGTCAGGCAGGAGAAGAGAATCTGATGACACACGGCAAGAGTTAATTACCAGGGCAAGTCAAATGAAAAGGAAAGCATTAAAAAGAGACTGTATTGTGGCCAAACCATCAATTTCCAGCTTCTCTGGACCAGGCACCGTAAAGCTTCAGAATTTCCCCTCCACACTCGAACTGCCTCCTACGAGCATTTAATGGTCATCACTACCTGTGGCACACGAGCTTAAGATGAGAGATTCAGGCTGCCAAACCCCACGCTCCCTTCACAGACTGTGGGACAAGAGGATATGGTCCAGAATAAGCCCCCTGAAATCAGCCTGACAGATGTGACACAGCATCTGGGCACCGTGGGCTTTGGATGCTGTGTCTTGTAGCTTTTCTGTGTCCCAGTGCTCCGTACTAGTTAACAGTCCCTGCTGCAGTTAAGAGAGCCTCTCTCTTCCCAGTTTCCCTGCCGGAGATCTTGCCAGTTGACCCAAGCATGCGAGAGACCAGCAAGACTGACCTGCCTTGCTTGCGAAGGCCCTTCTGCACCTGATATGTGGAGGGACTATATCCTGCTCGTAGGTGCTCTCCAGGTTGGTAGATCTAAGCGTCTGACCCCCACGCACCCCATCCCAAGCCGCTCCATGCACAAGAGCGAGAAGATCACCAGCAGTGCACGGTGCTAAAGCTCCTTCCAGACATACAGCATAAAAATATTGCTGTCGTGTCAAGGGGGGAATCCCACCGGCAAGCTCTTCTCTCAAGTTTCCTTGCCCAGGCAAATTAGAAAGAGGCTGGGAGGTGCAGAGACAGCGAGTGAGAGGCCCAACCAGACAGCACCCAATGCCCCTCGGCTGCTGTCAGCGCCCTTCCCTCGGCCGGCAGCTGCAGGCACGTCCATGGGGTGCAGGGACCCTTTCTGGGGGACCCCCCCCCTCGCCCCAGTGTGGCTGCATCTTCCTGTCTTCTGAAAACACCCAACCAGGTCAGAGCAAAGGTCCGGCCAGTGCCTCAGCTCCGGGAGCGGACAGCAGCAAACGCACAGGGGAAAAAGAGATAAGGGTGCGAGACGCCGCATGCCTCTGTCCCACTCCATCCCTCCCAGGTCCTGGCAGTCACCAGCTCGTGGGTTTACTGTATCCATGGCTGCAGCAGACCATCTTACCCCTCTTCCCCAGGCATTGCTTCGTTCTCTTAAGTGACCATCAGATAAGAAGTGCTGCAGAAATAACTTGAGTCTCAGTGGTAATTCCTGCAAAAACCTGCAGCAGGCAAAGAACAAAACGCGTGGTGTTGTTAGTGCCGAGTTCTCCTTACTCACATAACGCATCCAAGGTTTGAATTGGTGCTAAATATACAAGCACTCGGTGCAGTTCAAAGCCAAAAGGACGTACTTTTGCCCAGCGCAGCTGGCCAAGAGGGAGATCTCTGCAAGGTCCTGGATCTACCCTAGATCTCTGCTCCAGTCTCGGATCAGACCCGGTTTCTCGTCTTCCTTTGTTTTTCGGAAAAGTGGACTGAAATATTCACACGTGTGCCTCTGGAAGTCAGTCCCCGTAGGCAGCCGTCAGAGAAGAGAAACCATTTCTCTCTCCTGCACCAGACCACCTCTGAAGGGAACCGTGCAAAAGCAGCCACACCGGCTCGTCAGGCCGCCAGCACCCGGGAAGGGGGGGAGCAGGGCCGAGGAGCACGAGAGCATCTGCCAGGCAGGGGCTCAGGGTGCTCAGAGGAACCCTTGGGGGATTACAGAGAGCTGGGTGGTTCAGCCCAGAAATGGGCTGTATCTGCTCCACTATTAGGTGTTTCATCTCTCTGAAATGTCCCACTGTAGCGACCCAGCTGCCCTCGCAGCCTTGCTGGGCTTCTTGGGTGACACATCACGGAGTCTCGGACAGGCCAGTGCTTCAGGATCACGCTCCGCAGTTATCCATGTTGGGGACCACCTCACTGCCGCAGCCCCAGCCCTGCAGGGCAAGGGGTGCCTCAGGCTGGAAGGCAGCGATAGGATCTGGCCGCCGATGCACGGCTTTGTTTACAACTGTGAAAACCATTGAATTCTTGGCGCACTGTTTTTCCTTTTGAAAAAAAAAAAACAACTTTCATATTTTTAGTCTAAAAAAGTTAAAAATCAGTGTTACAAAAAACCTCACCTACACTCACAAGGTAACACACAGCCTCAGTCACCCACAGGGCCATAGGGCATCTGTCCAATTGGGACAACAACCTCTGCAAAAAAAAACCACAAAAAAAATGCCAAAGCCAAACGCCACCACCCCCTACAGCATAATGCGGTGTACGGAAGCAGAGCCAGCGCCCTGTGACAGCAGCGAGCAGACGTCCTTATCGCACAGGACGCCAGTACAAGCTGTGGAGGCAGAGCGCGGGGCAGAAATCTGCTCTCAGCACAGGCTCAGAGTCGTCGCCCCGTGATTCGGGTGCTCTGAGGTCAGCCCCGCGGGTTGTGCTTGGAGAAAGGCACAAATCCCAGGCAGTGCGGCGCCCATCTCGGCAGTCGTCCCGCCTGCTGCGGCCGGGTGTGCGGGGAGAACGCCTCACACTCTGCCCGTCACTCAAGGAACGTTAGGACGAGAGGAAATGGCCTCAAGCTGCGCCGGGGGAAGTTTAGGTTGGACATTAGGAAAAACTTCTTCACCGAAAGGGTTGTCAGGCATTGGAACAGGTCACCCAGGGAGGTGGGGGAGTCTCCATCCCTGGAGGTATTCAAAAGAAGGGCAGACGTGGTGCTGGAGGATATGGTTCAGTGGTTGACTTGGCAGTGACAGGTTAGCGGTTGGACTTGATGATCTTACAGGTCTTTTCCAACCTTAACAGTTCTATGATTCTATGAACCAACAGCTAACGGGCTGCTGTGACCTCGGATTGGGGCGTTTGGTCCTGCAGGGAGAGCGTGCTCTCAGTCCACAGCAGTAGCTGCTCAATCTACCCACAGAGACAAAGCCTCCATCAGACCTGGCTGTTTCAGCCGCCCCTCATTTTGCAGCCATGCTGTCTTGGCGCAGCACTTTGGCTGTTGAGGCGAAGTCCCCGGGTCCCTGCACAGCGCCGGGCTGTGGGGCCAGCACACGGGAGGGCTGCAAAGCCAGGCAGGGACCCTCCAACCCCGGATTCATCCCCTGGGACTCCCATGCTTCAGGAACCTCAAGCTCTGCGCTTCTCTCCTTTATGTGCCTAGCGGTTATCCATGCCATTGGGATGGGGAAAGACCTGTGCTCCCCCATGGGTGTTCCAGCTCCGCTCCCCTCTGCCCTGGGACTTCGTGGGACCGACGCTGCTCTGCCCCAGGTGCTGCCAGGTTCTTGCTCCCACGCCAGTGTCTGATTCTCGTCCCGCTGCCTGGCACAGACGCTGCTCACCTCCCTGATGCTCATCCCAGTTTCCTCCATTCTGCAATGGGCTGGGACGGGGCAATCTGCAAACCACCGCACCACGGGGACGTCACGTCCACTCTGTCACAGACTCCCTCCGCCACTCCGGTGCGACCCGGCTTTGTGCCAGTGCCCTGCCACGCCTGGCCTGGGACAGCACATCCCAGAAGGGCACGGGACTGGGGGCTTTCTTCATCACGCTGGATGCCGCCTGCATCCCAGCCTTGTGCACTGGCTTCAGCCATGCAGCCCTGGCTCCAGCAGCCCAGGCAGCAAAGCTTCCCACACCTGCAGCCCCCAGCTGCTGGCAGTCCTCACCACGTACAGAATCACAGAAGGGACCTTTAAAGCTCACCTAGTCCAACACCCTGCCATGAGCAGGGACATCTTCAACTCAGCTGGGTCACTCAAAGTCCCGTCCAGCCTGAGTTAGGATGTGTCCAGGGATGGGGCATCGACCACCTCTCGGGGCAACCTGGGCCAGTGTCTCACCACCCTCAGCATAAAACGTTTCTCCCTTGTACCTCCTGCTCTGCCGTCTCCATCATGCACTGCACCGCGCGCAGCCTCGCAGGACACACAGCCCGCCGAGTGCCAGCTATCCCTTCCACCCACCCACCAACCCTCAACCCTGTCTTTTACAGGGCATTGGCCAAGGAAATGAGGCAGCGTGTCCTGAGATCTCTGTGAGACAGCAAGGAACCCGTGGTCTCCTTGAAAACAAGCCTCTGCTCACCACTCCCGAGGGAGGTTTTTTAGCTTAGGCTTTGGGAAAAACTTCCTAGCAGTAAGACAGCATTCGAGTACTGTGCTTGGGGGTCCTACATCACTGAAGGATTTCAAATCAGGTCAGGCTGGCACCCATCTGAAATTGCTCAGGGTGAGAAGATCCTGCCTTGGGGAGGGCAGGGACTAGTTGGTCTCTCCAGGTTCCACCCAGTCCTATTTTCTGCGAGTCCTGGATTCAAAACTGGCAAGTACCACCCAGCCCCTCCGCTGTCCTTCCACCGCAGCACAGTTTTGGGTGAGGACTGAGCCTCGCTCCCAGCAAAGTGCTCTCCTCCGCCACCGCAGACCTCTGGGCTCAGACTGCTGGACTCGGACTTGGGGATGCACGGGAGCTTGGGCAGAGTCTCAGATGGCGAAGCAGTTCAGACAGGGTTTATGCCTATTCAGTACGCGGCAGCCAGGGTTTATTGAGATACTCACGAAGAGCCCAGGAACAACCCAAAAAAGGACGCTGCGCCCACGGCTGCTGTTTCTCCCCATTCCCCCCAGCTATCTTGGTCTCATAAAAGCTATCACGACCCCTCCATCATTTCATTCCTGCTAGGCACCTAAACCTGGGCTGAAACCAGTGGGAGGCCAGATGTCTAAACACCTGCATGGTATTGCTTCACTGTGGGGATGAGGCTGGTACGGGAAGCAACAGAGAACAGGAGCTGAGCTGCAAAATTAATATTGAACAGAAATCAGAGCACAGCCATACTTTATGCTTGTTACTGAGTTTGACTTCAGCACTGGTGGGAAAAAAAAATCCTAGGCAATGCCAGAACTCCAGGGAATTAGCATCCTCCCTCAGCATAAATATCTCGGGTGTTATGGATCACAAACGAGTTCTGGGCAGAAATGGGGGGAGCCTGCAAGTACTTCTCTGTATTTGCCAGCTGATATTTCTCAACAGTGTCTACAAAAAGTTCAGAGGACACTTTCTACAGCAAGAAAGCGATACATTAAAAATTGTAATTTTTAACATAGGAAAATAGATATGAAAGAGCCCTGGGGAGAAAGACGAGCTCCCTGTTTCCTGCTGCATTGCGGCTACGGAGTTAAGAATCTCAGCTATGCTTTACTGCCATAAATTAAGAACCATCAACTCACACACAGAGGCAAAAAGGAAAAAAATCAGAGCTCTTTCAGCTCTGAGTGGCTCGGTCAGCTCTTACAGTCTTCCCGGGCTGAGCCCAAAACAACTCATGTAGCGGAGTAAAACCCGGGCCAAGTGCCCGCCGAGGAGGGCTGCACTCGCCCCAGAACGGGAGGGGATCCCAGGTGACTATGGCAGTGGGACAGAGCCCAAAATCCACGTGAATTCGGCCAAGCCCAGAGGAAAGTTCCACACTGCACGGGGAAAACCAGAGCGTGGTTTCCAGAGCGAGAAGTCCCTGAGTAAGCAGCGGGGTGTTAAGGATGGAGCTGGGCTGGGAGCGGACCATGACCCCGACGAGCCAGCAATGCAGTGCCAGGATCAGAAACGGACCGTCCAGTTCTGAAGCTCGAGAACAGCAGCATCGCACACACGACTCGGGTATTATTCATGGAATCACAGAACCATAGAATCATTAAGGTTGGAAAAGACCTCTAGGATCAAGTCCAACCATGAACTGAACGCTACCGTGTCTCCTAAACCATGCCCTGAAGTGCTGAGTCTACGTGGCTTTTACATACCCCCAGGGACGGTGACTCCCCCACCTCTCTGGGCAGCCTGTGCCAGGGCCTGACCGCTCTGGCAGGGAAGGCATTTTCCCTCACACCCAACCTAAACCTCCCCTGACGCAGCTTGAGGCCGTTCCCTCTCGCCCTGTCACTGGTGACTTGGGAGCAGAGACCAGCCCCCGCCTCACTCCAGCCCCTCTCAGGCAGCTGCAGAGAGCGAGAAGGGCTCCCCTCAGCCCCCCCTTCTCCAGGCTAAACCCCCCCGAGCTGATTGTTCAGCTCTGCTTGATACTGATATGGTCTCAGCCACGTACCGCACTAGGGTTCAGGCACTGTGGTCTCAGAGAGAAATGGGAAGGATCCATATGAACCAGATCAGTAAGAAAATAATGGCGTGTGCGAAGAGGAGACTGGGTTTGTTTTCTTCCATAAGCAGGGAGCTGGAAGGGTAAACACACGGCTGCTGTCAGGTGCAAAAGGCTTTTCTGAAGAGCGGGGATTTGTTTCTCTCCATGACTACCAAAGGATGAGGAGCTTATTTTGCAGCATCATTAATTCAGCCAGGAATTAGGGGAACTCTGAGTGACAGTAATGAAACACCAGAAGCAAGGAAGTCACAGAGCATCTTTCGCCAGGGGCTTTGACGAGCAGGTTGAATGAGCAGCTCTCAGAACTAACCTGGGCCCTGGCTCCCAGCACACGCTCAACAGCGAGCGGGTCGTGCCCTGCCAGGGAGCACGCACCCTGCCTCGAGCGCATGGTCACGCACCGCAGCGGCACACCGCACCGGCTCGGCTTCTCCGAGCAAAATCCCGCCCAGGAGACGTCAATCAAAAGCTGTGGGACAAAATAGACACCTGAACAGAGCACCAGGCTGGGGGGGAAGCACCAGTAAGTTTGCTGGGAGTAAAACATACTCCTTTTGTCTCCAGGCTATCTATTAGACACTAAGAGCCTGGGATCAGCCTGACGGAGAAAGCAGGGAGGACAAGAATAATGCAGAGAAAGGCAGCTTTAAGATGGCACATGCCATGGTCAGGTCTCCCTGTGACTGCGGGGGACGGCACCGCATCTCCCAGACACCCCACCAGCTTTACCATCTGCATCACCAAACCTCCGGCCGACCCCCTCCTGCTGCTGAGCACCACAGAACAGGGGCCAGCAGAGCACCCCCGGAAGGTGTGGGGTGGGACGAGGCTCTAGATGCATCCTGAAAACCAGATAAGTGAATTTACTAAGCAGAGTTTTCTAACTCTGGGGTAATTTACCAAGGAATGAGTTAAAGCTGGAACACATTAGAGAGCCCATGTCAGGAGCAGCAGAGAAACAAAGATGCTCAAAGTTACCAGATTTAGGGAGAAAAACCTGAGAAAGCCTCTCCAGCTGGTGTGGTAAAGAAGTCAGGGTTGAAAATATGAACGCTAAAGCCTTTGTGCAGAAGGCGGCTGGGGAGAACAGAGACATCCTGGAGGAGGAACGGAGGGTGGCGAGGGCAGCAGCCTGGGATAGGTGTGACCCACATGCGCTGCTCTGGCACACATTCATACGCACGCCTGTGGGCAGGGCCACAGCTGCAGCCCCAAAATCGGCTTAAGCCGGTCCAAACTCCGGCTGTTGCCGGGGGATGGTCCGTTCCTCGGCTGCTCCAACCCACCACCTCCCATCTGTCGGCGCGAGTGGTCCCAAGGCAGCACAGTCCACAGCAATAAAAGCAATTACATCTTGGGCTGACAAGGAGCACAGCTGGATGTCGGCTACACGGGGACGGCAGCGTGCACGGTGGTGGGATGGCCCTCTTAAATCAGCAAACCCGCACCCTCCTGAACTTAAATTGATTCAGCCGCAGCAACAGAGCTCCTGGGTAAGTTTCTCACCAAGAAAGTTCGTCACAGGCCCGGGCTTTGCTAAGGCAAGAGCTCACAGGCAGCCACCCCAGAGCCAACACAGAGAAGCACCAATCCTGTCCTTGCCTGCAGGACAGGCTCAGCACCCACCGCCAGCACCAGGCACAGGGGCCAGGGCCGCCTGCGCCCCCAGCGCATCAGAGGCGCTGCCGCTGTGGACGGACAGCTGGACACTTACAGAAATGACCATGGAGGTGGCGGGTCTGGGTGTGACGCTCACCTAGATGGGCCAAGCCCACACCTGCCATGAGCGTGTCCCACACAGCCGGAGATGGGGTAACCCCCACCTTCCTGACAGGCCAAGGGGGGCATGGTTTTACCCTAAAGGAGAGGAGATTCAGACTGGATCGAAGGGAGAAATGTTTTACGCTGCGGGTGGTGAGACACTGGCCCAGGTTGCCCCGAGAGGTGGTCGATGCCCCATCCCTGGACACATCCCAGGTGAGGCTGGACGGGGCTCTGAGCAACGTGATGGAGCTGAAGATGTCCCTGCCCATGGCAGGGGGTTGGACTGTCCTGTCCTCCCTGTCCTTCAGACTGACTTTTGGTCTGAATCACAGGAATTTTAGCCTTTTGGTTGCCATGTCCTGTTATCAGCAAGAGGCAGGCTCCTCTTCCAGGCGACATGGACAGTCGCTCCCCAGGAGCACCTTGGGCCAAGGCAGGCGTCGATCCCTGCCTCGTGGCCTGAGGGAGATGTGCAGGCGGTCTCACACCTCCAGTTCAGCTTTAGAAGGACAAAAGGGCAGCGAGCGCTGGCTGGCTGGAGAGGGCCCTGGCTATGGAGTGCACAAGGCTGAAGGGAAGGGTCTCAGCCCGCCTCTTTGCTCAGGATCTCCCCTGACCCCATCGGGCAGCCCACGCTCAGCATGTTACCCCTATGAACCATTAGCTTCCCTCATTCTCCCCCCGCTCCAGGAACCACACACAGCCAAGGAGCCACCAGTCTGGGTCTCCAGCATTTAAATCCCTTTTGTGTTTGTTTTTTTTCTCCTCCTCATAGCTCAGAGCCATTTCCTAGAGAGCAGCAGCACCTTGCTGTCAAGCGGGGAGATGTTCAAGAGGGAAACAATCTGTTCAGGGTTGCTTTAGCCCAACCACAGCAGAGGTAACAGAAACCTGTTTCAGAAAAGGAGCAAAACTGACCCTACTCAAGCAATGACAGAGCACTTCCCTGGCTAGGGATGGCAGTTGGGGATTGAGGAAACAGCAGCAGGAACGTCTGGTTGGTCTGTAAGGAAATAAGAGTTTGTCAGAACAGCACAGGCGGCAGGAGACGGCCCAAAGGCCAGGCAAGCAGCAGCCAGGGCAGAGGTTAAGGACGAATTGCGCACTGCAGAGAGACAGCGGCTCCCGAGGCCTCCCTCCGCCCCCCAAAGGAGCATCAGCATTCAGCGCAACTCCCGCTCCCCACCCCAGCACCTCTCTAACCGCCTCTCCTTTCTGCCTAGCGGGAAGCATAAGCTGCCTTCACGCTTCCCCCAGGAAACCAGATCAGGCAGGAGTGCTGATTTCAACAGCACTCCTGTTCAGGAGTGCCTCAAAGAGAGGCAGCAGCAAAAGCAAACTGCGAGAACGGGAGAGTCTAGGCTGCAGGGTGCTCTGGGATCTACTCCTGTTTACACAGGGACACGTTAACGGTGTGGTATCCAGTTACACCCAACCCCAAAAACCCTCCTTGTGATGCTTGAGAAGCAAAGGGTTCTTCGACTGAGCAACAGCTTACTGCTGACCTGGCCGCAGAAGACGTGCCCAGCTTTGGGCCGCCCTGCCCTCGGCTGCACGAGATCCCACGCTGGTCCGGAGCAGCCACAGTGTCGCCAGCCCGGCCTGCACTCTACCATCGAGACAGCAAAGGGCCAGCACCGGAGGGGAAAGGACCCCCAATCCCTCCCACTGAAGCTCTCCAGCACACAAGTGAGGACAGACAGGCACAAGTGTCGTCATAACCTCACCAAACCCACCCATCGCAGCCTCAGCAGCCGCTCCTCGGCAGATCTTTGCCTCTAGCCCGTGCCTTCCCGCGCACCTGTTGACAGCCTAACACATCGCCTTTCAGTTCTCACTCAGCTCCCTCTGCCCCACCAACAGGTGAGGTTAGCATGTTCTGCAGGAGGGAGTCTGCTTCCCCACCAGCCCTGCTCCAGCCCTTGCAGCTTCTGAACTTCCCAAAACCTGCCCAGAAGAGGATTTTCCTATTCTAAAGGCCCTCTCCCCTCAGAACCTTTTTGGTGAAATTTCTTGGGTGGCACGGCTGCCAGGAGTGCCGTGATTAGAAAAACGGCCTTCCCTTGGGAAGTTCCTCCCTCTGCTTCCAAGGCGTTTGCGGTGGTGCCCTAGAACAGAATCCGGGAGAAGAAACAGGGCAAGGGCTGGACTGAAAAACCAAGACGCAGGAGTTCAAGTGTAGGCCCAGGTTTGCACTGTGCACCCAGGGTACCTCCTTTGCACGCTACTGAAACGCACACTCGGCATTACTTCAGCCCCCTCCTCCCGTTCACCTTCAGCCCAGAACTTCAAAACAACACAAAGAAACAGACGCCCTACTGGGTTAAGCACGGCTGCCCCGGCAAATACCGGGTTCCACTTACGCGCCTCATTTTACACAAGAACCTTCGCAGTCCTCTGGAAGGGACTGTGCGCAGGGGGTGCGGGGCTCACAAACAAGGCACCAGCCTCCAGCTGCTACAATCCACTTTTAATCAAAAAAAGAAAAAGTTCCAAGATACCACTGCTCATTCCTTTGACATTCCACATTTTATTGAGTTTGGCTGGATTAAAGGGTTAGTTGTGTGGTGCATGAATTCAATAAATATTTAAGAACTGAGTGATGAAACCCCATCGCATTAGAGCAGGCAGTTCAAGATCAAATAACTAGCCAGGGTGGATAAATGCAACTCTTGAAAAAAAGATGGCATGTGCACTTCAGAGGGCTTTCTGGCCAAGGACAGCAGGGAGGCCCCTTACCAGCAAACTGAGTGACAAATTAGAGTGGGTTTTTAATACAGAATAAACCACGCTGCAGCAGCTCTGCCCTTTCCTGGTCAGAACTGAAAAGGAGCCTTTGCCAAGCACAGTGCTCTGCCCCGTCAGGCTGGATGGAGAAGAGCAGCTCTCCAGGCAGCGAGGCACCTACCACCAGTCTGCACTTTTAAAAAGCTTTTTGGAAAAGGAAGAGGAGGGGACAAGGGGAGCAAGAACTGGTGGGAGAAAGGTCTCACCGGCAGGTGTGCACATGCTCTGGCTTTCTAAGCTTAACAGAAATTGCTCCTTTGTCACGATAGACAGCATGGCTAGCACGCGACATGCCTAGCCTAGGGATGTTTTCCTGCTGTCCTATCACAGCAAAGGAGGAGATACCAGTCAGGTCCGCTTCCTTCTCTGAAGACAGCTTCCTTCTCTGAAGACACGAGTAACAGTCTTTAGGAAATGAAAAGAATTGTCTGAAGCCCTCAGGGCAGATCTTTAAGGTAAGTGGCATTAACACCTTCCCTGCCTTCCAGATGAAGCCCTGCCTATAGGATTCATTGTAAGACCATGCAAGAGCACTTAAGTTTTCAGGAAGCCCAGCTACTAAAGCAATATACAAACTTCTTATGCACCCTATCCATACCTGTGCACCAACCCCCAGCTGGATGGGGAGCCTACAATACACTAGTATGATCACCCCTCCTGCCACAGTTCCAGCAAGCCTCTACATCCTGAAGTTACACTAGATGCTTCTGTCCTAGAAGGACCCCAGCAAGGTAGAAGGGCTTTGCTGGCACCGCAGGGCAGATCCATTAGGAGCCACACATCATACACTCATCCCGGTTCTCCAGGGAGCACACCATGGCTGCTTTATTCCTCTCCTTCTCCTCCTCTTCCTTGGAGGCCTTCTCCCGCTCTCTGAGTTTCTCTTTGTTCAGGGTGAACTGGATGGGGTTAGCAGCTGGTTTTGTCCTTAGATAGTACATGCCAGTCTTCAGACCCTGCGGAGCAAAGGCATGGGACCAGCTGGTGGTCAGGCAAGCAATACAGCCGAATTCTGAGCCGCTGAGGCCAGCCCCCCTCAGTCCGTAGCACCGCACCGGCCTCACGGCGAGGTCTGGCAGTCAGGAATAACGGGTGCAATGCCACAAGCACCCCCTGCTTTACTGCTCTAGAGAGATACTCCACTAGTAAGACTGGATTCTTGGAAGGAAACGACAGTTTACCCTTCTAAGAATCAGTGAGACCAACTTTTCATGAAAGAACTTATCAGCCCCCTGTGCTATCTGCTCTGAACAAGCCCCCCACGCCGCCCCTCCCCGATACCTGCTTCCACCCATAGAAGTGCATGCTGGTCAGTTTGCCATAGTTGGGTTCTGCGATGTGGATGTTGAGAGACTGGCTCTGATCGATGAAAGCGCCTCTGTCTGCTGCCATCTTGAGGATAGTTTTCTGGGAGATCTCCCACACTGTCTTATAGAGTTGCTTCAAGTCATCAGGAATCTCAGGTATATTCTAAAATGAACAGGAAGAGTTTTCCAGTGTGGTGTAACCAGTGACTGCCCAAACGTTCATATTTATAAACCAAATTCTTCAATTGCTGAGGCTTCAGCAATCCTGACCAGAACTACGCCTTTTTGCAGCTGAACTCTTATCACCTTACTTGCTGAAACAGGACAGCTTATTCGGGGGAATTTGAGAGGAAAAAAGCTGTTTGCAAACAGACAATTACTATTTTGTCCTAAACAGTTGGGAGGTCTTACAAAAAGCAATCCAACACTTCGCAAGCACGCATGACTCCACACACAACAGTCACAACAGCGTTTCAAACTCCACAGCACAAATGATTCATCCCACACAGACTCTTCTATAGGTAACTTCTGGATCGGGATGCCATATACTCCTGTCTCGAGCCTACTCCCTACTATGAAATTACCCCTTTATAATCTTTATGATAATGGGAATCCAAACATTTGCAGAATTTGTATAAAGTAGCACAGCCTGGCTGGTATTTGTTCTAGCAATAATTAGTAGCACATTTCCATTGGGCTTCTCCAGCACACGGGCAGGCTCCAGCAGGAACAAATTACCACTGAGATCAGACACATCCCCTCATATTTCTAATGGAAATGCTACATGTTAGAGCTTTTCCTCCCCAAGTCACTCACATACAGAAGACCTCAAAAACACTGTGTGGCAAATAAGCTCCGCAGCCACGCAGCCATCACTTCCCAGGCCGGTAGGAATCCCTGCACCATTATTCTCCCCATTTTCACACACACCTGGATAGAGCCGTTGTGGGCAATGATTTGGTTTTTCATCTCCTCATTCCACAGGCCCCTCTCTGTGAGATCTTTCAACAAGTGCGGATTCACAACCTGTAAGGGGCAAAGGCCAAAGAATGAAAGCGCTGTATGTTCTGCCCAGCTACAGGTCCTGCCTTATGGCACAGACACACCTCCCTAGAGGAGGCAAATCCACCCGATGTGCACGGGTTTTTACGTGATTAGACAAGACCTTGCAGAGCACTGACAAACTTTCACTCTTCAGTCAGCACTGAGGTACGCATGCAGATGGCCAGGCTAGGCCCAAGGTTAAAACAAGAGGGTAACAAATGTGAGGTGCTGCTGGCTGTTGCAAACACAGAAGGCTGGCTGCGACACCTGGCTGACACCAACCTGGGGCTAAACCTGTAGGACAGTAACGGGAGAAATTACTGGACATTATAAATGTGAAAGGGGGGTGTATGGAACTCCCCTGCGTGAGGAATGCCAGAAGAGGTAAAAGGGAGAGATCTTGACTTATACCAGGGCCACTGACCACAACCTGAATTACTAAATAAGGGTGTAAACAGTCATCAAGGCTGGGATCAGAAGGGGAAAGAACAAAACAGGTGCAGGCTGTTTATTTGGGAGGAAAAAAACCAGTGAACATTTGCTTGCTGGCACTGTTTGGGGATACCTGTCCAGCTGCCCTGCACCTGACCTACACAGCGGAGCAGGTTAATAAACCCCTTGTTCTAACCTCACCACGTGTCTGATCTGATCCCGCAGGTGGGGGGAAACAGAGTGCTTTCCCTAACAGCGATGAGGGGATGTAGGGCAGACCAGACCTCCCTAACAGTGAAGACAGTCCCCTTGCCTCAGCAAAGCGCTCTTTGCTAACTCCAGCCTCCAGAACTCAAACTGTTTCATACTCTTTCCTAAATGACAGACCCCTGTGGATCTGTAAAGGTTTTACCCAATCTCTTCAGATTTGTTCAGTGCTTTACACACAGCTCTCTGGTCTCAGTTACTCTTCCCATAGCATGCACGTCCCTTCCATAATCTCACTAATCATCACTCATTTAGCAAGTCCTCCTGCAGACCATCCTGAGGCCTCATAAAGGTCTTTTCCAGACAAAAGCGGCACTTCTTTACAATTTCACCTATTCCACAATGATTGTTGGGGAACATGCAAAACTGTACTACTACAGCACATAGTACAGGCTAGATGTTCCCCCTGGCGCTTTCAGCCTTCGGCGTAAAACATCTAACTGAACTGAGTTACCAAGTGTGAGGCCTCCACCTGGTCTTTGTCAGTGAAATGACTTTGACATCAAAGATATGAAAAGAGAAAAGCTCTTTTCCCACAGCTGCCTCGCTTACCTGAAACTCTCCTGAGAGGACTCTGCGTGTGTAGATGTTACTGGTATAGGGCTCGATGGATTCGTTATTGCCCAAGATCTGAGCAGTAGAAGCAGTTGGCATGGGAGAAAGGAGAAGGCTGTTTCTGACACCGTATCTAGTAACAACAGCCAAAGGTTAGAAAGCTTCAACCAAGTGAGACAAGGCAGAGAAGACCCAAGAACAGCACAGTTATATACCGCCTGCAGAGAGCTAAGAGGGCGAGCACAGGGAACTCCCAGCTCACACACTCAGGAATCTCACCTTCTCAGGGTAACCTGCAAACCCTCAGATTACCTCCAGCAAGAAAAGGGAAGCTCCACTAAACTTATAACGTAGCTCAACATGGAAGCATAACTAAAGTCTTTGCTATTTTCATCTTTAATCAGAGGCTTTCCCAAACTATTTAGTCATGAGAAAGGATGCAGAGGAACAAAAATCTGTCAGGCACAACTCCGCAGCACTCAGGCAAAACCAAAACGAGCAGCCCATGAAGAGCCTGAGACCTCTCCGTACACGAGGCAGTAGAAAGATCTACTAAATTTAAAAATTAGGCCCACACAAATTGAATAAATACATTACAGGCACTTCACGCTTTAACGATTCCCGTCTTCAGGATGTCCAAGGCTCAGCTGCTTGTCCGTCAGTGGGAAAGAGTTCCCAAGCCTGGCTGACTGCCTCAATCACCCCTACTTTTGTTTAACCGGAACGCAAACCATTCTGCTGGTGCATCCGAGAGGAATTAAAAGCTCAGCTACAGCAGAGTCTAGGCGGTGGGCTCTCTCTGGCTTGTAAGAGCAAACACGAAAGAAAACCATTCACAAAACAGTTCTGAAGAAAGATCTACTGGGGCAGGGGGAAACACATAAGACCATTTCTACGCTTGCGCCCTCTTTTGTTTTCAGTCAGTCAGAACATAGCGAATGTGTTTTACCTCTAATACAAACTGTGCAAGACTACTCACTTGGCAATCTTCTCCTTTAAAGCCTTCCAGTCCCAAAGATCAGACGGGGTGACATTCCACATGTCGTACTGAAGAATCTGAAGAACACAGGTGTAGTCCAAATTAGACAGGGCGCTCTTTTCTCCATGTTTTACAGATCACATTGTAAATTGACCCCATTATTCCTATTAACTATTCCCTACAGTTCAGCCTCGGCAAAGTTCCTGTATCATAATCTTACGAGCACTCAATCTTTGTCTAAAGGGGACAGCCAGCACAGGCTAAGTCTTACTTGCTTTCCTTGCTCTCTGCACCTCAGTTTAACTCATGCATTTCCCACTGCACTTAGGAAGCCAAACGATGGAGGAAAACTCAAGGACATTTGTATTGTGGCGATAATATCAGCCTACGGTGTTTCAGTGCGTCTCCTTCTGTACCAAAGACCAGCACAGTCCCATTATCTGCTTTGCATAGCTTTGGCCCTGACACAGGACAGTTTCTGGTACTTACTCCTTTGCTGACAGGAGAACCCTCATATGTTTCGTACGGTCCTTGCTCCTTGGCAAGTTCACAGCTGGCTTCCAAAGCACCGTAATAAATAGTCTCAAAAATTTGCTGGTTCAAGCGCTGGGCCTCAGGGCTTTCAAAGGGGTACCTCATCAAGATGAAAGCGTCTGCCAGGCCCTGCACACCAATGCCAATGGGACGATGGCGTCTGTTGGAGCGTTCAGCCTGCACAGCATTCAAGCAAAGAGAATAATTACCTTTAGCAGAACTACATAGAACCATAAAATAAACTAGGACCACTGAGAGGAATTCTCATCCATGCCACTGCTTTAACTTTTACAGGCCTTCCATTCTGCTGCGACAACCCACCTTCCACCTCTGCCCAGTTCCCCACTATTTGCTGCCAAAAAAGGACTGCTGTGGTTCAGCCCCAGTCGGCAGCTAAACACCCAGGCAGCCGCTTGCTCACTGCCCCCACCCCTGTGGGACGGGGGAGAGAATCGGAAGAGCAAAAGCAAAAACAAAAAAAACCTTGTGGGTTGAGATAAGAACAGTTTAACAATTAAAATAAAATAATAATTATAATAATAATGATTATTATAATAACCATATAATAAAAAGGAAAAGGGAAAAAGAAAAAAAAACAAAACCACAAACGACACAACCGCTCACCACCCGCCGACCGACGCTGCCTGTCCCCGAGCCAAAATCGCTGCCTCCCTCCCCCAGCCAGCTCCCCCCAGGTAACACACTAGGCGTGATGTTACATGGTATGGAACATCCCTTTGGCCAGTTTGGATCCGTGCTCTTGGCTGTGCCCCCTCCCCTCCCGGCCTCCCATGCACCTGGCAGAGCCTGGGAAGCTGGAAAAGTCCTTGACTAGCACAAGCACTGCCCAGCAACAACCAAAACATCGGTGTGTTATCAGCACTGTTTTCATATTAAGTCCAAAGCACAGCACTGGGCCAGCTGCAGTGAAGAAAATTATCCCTATCCCAGCTAAAACCATGGCAGTGGGGCAGGAATTTGGGGACCCAGATCAAGTTTGTTAGAAGCGAATAGTGATTTTAACTGCTCAGCCTGACACACAGAGGAAGCCATGATTTAGAAGTGAAAACTAAGCACTTTCGAACAAAAAAACAAAAACTAAAAAAAACCCAAAAAAAACCCCAGGCCCATGAAGGCATTTAGACTCATGCACTCAAATTGTACACACTAGAAAAATCCGATCTTCATCGGGTTTGGCTTTGCACTTTGGGTGTTTGCTTACTCCCTCCCCTCCAACGCCCAGCTCTGCTGCTTGCCTTTCTATGTTCCTGCAGCGCAACAAACCCTGCTCCCATTCCTCTTCAACAGTTACCAACCCTCTCCCCGCCTTCCTTCCGGAAAGCTCTCTAATGCACCCCCCCAAAAATGCATACAACCAACTACTCAAGGCTGAGTTACACCTTCCTGGGATCCTTCCAGGATCCTGCTCTCTGTTCCACCTTCCACTCTACCCCTAGTGCTGTTCTGTGCCTTATGGAAATCCACATGCATGAAAAAAATTCTAATGGCAGAACCGTCTCAAGGGGAGGCTTTTTCTACAACTGCTTCACTAAGGAACAGTTCTGGGTTGAAGCTTAAGAAGTCACTAACGACGGGTCGCATCTGCAGACAGGCAGTTAATGCAACTCCCAACCATTAGCCCAAACAGGTTTACAAGATGCCTCACGAGTGCCTTCTGCCCGAGGCTGGAGCGGGGCTGCCACAGAACAACAGGCCCTGTCACCGGGCTCTCGGCATGCTGGCAGCCCCGTGCCGGCAGCACAGCACTCACCTCTGGCACAGGGTAGTAGTTGATATCGATGATTTTGTTCAGGTTTCGGACAATCACTTTAGTGACTTCAGCTAGCTTCTTGAAATCATACGTATGCTCTGAAGTGACGTACATGTTCAGGGCTATAGAGGCCAAATTACACACTGCAACCTGTAGAGAAAATATAGTGAAAACAGGCATCCAGCCAACACCCCATGCAAAAAACAATCTCAGTCCCAGAGCACGCTCTGTATCCAAACTACGTGGAAACAAAGAACACCAAGCAACATACAAGGCTGGAAAAATGCACTCCTCATTTCTCTGCTATCTTATGGGTTGCAAAAGTGTAACAACAATTCAAAAAGATTTAGTAGATATCAACATCACCATAAAAATTAAATTTCTCTGGCTCGGTCAATCCTGTTGCCTGTAAGCCATCCTTCCAGCAACTAGGCCTAACCATTTCTTGTCTTGCCAGAACCAGCAGCTGATCTCAATGAGATCCAGCCTATATTAGGGCATTCTTTTTAACAATTTTTAACACTAATATTATTTCCAACCCCAGGAGAATTGAAGCAAGCAAGCTAAAATTTCCTGTGCAGTGCAGGCAGGCAAGATAGCTCTTCATCTCTTCTAGACTATTCGGGATGTTAAGAACATGCCAAAGAGCGTGAGCTAAAGAACAACCAGTGGCTCAGGCAGTAGAAACTGGTACTTTCAGTTACAACAGCCTCAAGAGCTTTACTGAACTAGAAATTCCCCATGCTGTACTAGGACTAACTCATTCCGTGCCCTTCCTTCGCCTTTGTGAGCAATGCTGCGGTACAAACATAGCACGTCCGTAGAGCACCAAGATTAGGGTAGTACACAGGGAACTCGGGGGAATTGACACTGAAATGTAAGTCTTGGGGTAAGAGAGGTAGAGTTTTACTAAATCACTAGCCAAAGAGAGGCTTACTTCAGCTACCAGCAAGCCAAAGAGCTCACTTCTCCCCCAAGCTTTCAGAGGTTCACTTTGATGGGTATCTTGTTTTATACCGAATCCTCTATGGGAGTAGTAAGGGAGGGGAAACCCACACACAGAGTCAGGGCAAGCGCTGTAAGTACCCTAGCCAATATATCCCGAGCCAAAACATGCCCACAATTTTCTCAGCTACCCATTCACTTCCCCAGCCAACAGTCAGACGTATTCTAGAGAGCTTTCCTAAATGCTATAAGCTCCTGTTCTCCACCTACCTCGTCTTTGCTGGTATACTCCACTATTTCTGTACACAGATTGCTGCATTTGATGGTCCCCAAGTTCTGCTGATTGCTCTTCCGGTTGCAAGAGTCTTTGTACAGCATGTACGGCGTGCCGGTCTCTGTCTGAGACTCGATGATAGCGTACCAGAGCTGCTGGGCCTTCACCACTCTGCGGACACGGCCTTGCTTCTCATAACTGCAACAGGGCACGTGTTGTTGCTTAGTAATTCCCAGAAACAGCAGTGAAAGACAATAATTTTTAACACAACATCAGGTTCCCAGGCAGGCAAGACCCCATTCACTTCTGAACTGTGTGAACTCTGAACTGTCATTGTTCAAAGCAAACAGAAATCTTTCACTGCAACACCCTATACAACTCCTTCAAAACAAAACCATCGACCGCTTTAAGCAGGGATCACTTCAGAATTTCCCTCTAACAAGCTAAAACAATCACTCATACCTAGTTCTATCTTGAGCAGGTCAAAGTTTGAAGCAAACAGTAAGCAGAGTTCCCCATCTTTGCCTTTTTATCAGTCTGATAAAGGAACTCGCTGACCACTTATGAGCCAACACCAGGAGCCTGTGCTTTGGCTCCCAGATACCGCACGTCAAGGGCAGTTCTGTGAATGGATGACCACTGCTAGAAAAATCTAGTCACTTTTCTTACCTCTCATATAGTTTCTCAAATTCCTCTCCCCAAACTTCATCTAGGCCAGGACACTCATTGGGACACATTAAGGACCAGTCCTGTAAGAAAGAAAAATATTCAGAGAAAAATCTTTAGGCACCCTGTTCATTAAAAACATTCAACTTCACCAGCAGATCCTGCTATAAACAGAAATATGCAAACTACCCTTCCCACCCTGAAAAAGTAGGGACCAACTCTGCCAGCAGACATGGGGAATGTATTTATCAGATCACTCAGGTTTATGTAAAAATTAATTATATGAACATTTATGACCAAACGGCATTTTTAGCCTTGAAATGACTGGTTCCCAAGCTACAGCCCATTTTAAAGTAAATACAAGCAGTCACATGAAGATCAATTTACTAAGAATATTCTGATGCTTTAAGGAAAGTCCAGAGTACAAATTTAGTATAATAGCACCAGCACATGAGCCATGGACTGAAGCAAAGTATCCCACTGGAGTTCTCCACCTCCATTCTCCACCTGCACAGCCTAGCTCTCAAGTAAGGTGAGGCAGCTCTTTCAGGAGGTTCCTTTGCCGCTAGGAAGAGAGCTCTGCAGCCCTTCGTGAACTCCAGCCCAGGGCTGATCACCTGTTTCTCCATTAACAGACCTATTCTGCACCAATCAAGCTTCTTACCTGGTTGGTTTCAACTCGCTTCATGAAGAGGTCAGGAATCCAGAGGGCAAAGAAGAGGTCTCTGGCTCGCTGCTCTTCTTTTCCAGTGTTCTTCTTTAAGTCAAGAAACTCAAAGATGTCCAAATGCCATGGCTCCAGGTAGATGGCAAAAGCCCCGGGTCTCTGATACGTAAAACAGAGTCAAGATCAGAACAAATTGCCCTTGAAAATAAAATCCCCTGCACTGCTCCTGAGTGCACGCAATACCCTAAACTAACTGGAGCTTCATTTTATAGTCTCATTAAGGCAATTTCAATACGTTTTTTTGCATTACTGTCACTTACTTATTGGAACTATGCCATGTTACTAGTTTCAGATTCTCAATAACAATGCTTTAGTACCAAAAATATATTTCCTCTGTGTAAACAGGAGCTTGACAAACCTTAGATCTACTTACTGTGTCATGTCTCCATTGACCTCTGGACTATGTGAAGACAAAGGATACAGATCAAGAAGCTTTCTACAGTCATCCGCCTTAATTCACTACAGTCAGTGGAAGAGGCTGACCTAACATGGCTGACCTAACACGTGCACTTCACGCAGCAGATGTACACCAAGATATACCTGCATGATAACATGCTTAGTGGAAGGGGAACACCAGAATGTCAAAAAGAAGGGGAGAAAATGCCCTATTTTAATTATATGTGACCTGCAACCATTTTATCACCTTGCTGATGTTACTGGGTCAGTCTTTCACAGACGTGGAACCTCTCCCTCTGACCTGAGGTTCCCTTCTTAACCCTAATTTAATGGAAAGCCAGTACCTTGTTTCCACCTTGATCCACGTAACGGGCAGTGTTGTTGTAGACCCTCAGCATCGGAACAAGCCCATTGGAATTTCCATTTGTCTGCAGAGGCACAGGAAAACCATCAATACTGAAAAGCAACTGCCTGAAGAGATGGGCCTACATTTTCTGTATGTCTCTCTGCAGCCTGCAGAACTCTTACGCAGAGAGCTAGGAACTGACCACCCCAATCAGTTACTTGGTAGCTCCATCCCCCTGCCTTTTCTTAAAATAGGCGAAAACATATATATCAGCTACTAGTCCCAGAGTTAATAAAATGTACCTCCTACTTTCTTCCCTCCACATTATGTAAAGACTTGCAGAGGTTACATACACTATGGCAAAAAAACCCCCAAACACATCCAGGGGTGATCTTGAGCAGTTCAGCATACACAAAGGAGAAGGGCTAATGCACAAGTCTCTGCGCGTATTTATAGGTTGCTAACACATAAATAACTTGGAATTGTCTGATCAAACAGCGGAATAATACTCTCCTTTTGGAAGGACATCTACTAGGAAGCCAAAACACCAAGGAAAACCAACCTTTTTGCCTTAGAACATACTGAAAAGGGAAGGACTATGAAGCTAGACTGACTGCTGTGTTAAACTGACTCAGCAGAAGCACCACCAATTTGGCAACTGAAATAGAGACATTTCCTGAAACCAGAAGGTTAACCTCTGCTGGGAACGCCATCTGCACGCTTACCCCAGCAATATAGCTGCCCGTGGCTCGGATACAGCTCACAGCAAGGCCGATCCCACCAGCAGACTTTGAGATCAGCGCACACTGCTTGAGAGTGTCATAGATCCCCTCAATGCTGTCATCCTTCATGCACAGCAGGAAACAACTAACGGAAATAAACAGCTTTAGCATACGGAGGTTAAAACAAAAAAAAGTCAAGAAGTATTTCACCAGGGCTGTAGAAAACAAGGGTAAACGCTGAATCTTTAACATGCTACGCAAAGCAAATAAATGAAGCAAAACCATAGGTTGCAAAGTGGAATAAAGGACAATTTTAGAAAATGTCACGAGCAATAGTTTTATCACTGATGCCTGTGTTAGCAAAGCAAAACATTTTAAAAATCATATCAATTATGCTTGCCACTTTTAGCATATTTTAGAAAACAATTACCAGGATTAATTTTGTAATGTACAGAAGACTATACAGATAAGTAACTTTTAAATAAAACATAGCCATGTGAACCGTTCCATTAGCTTTACAACCTTAGAGACCCCTGTGTATTTGTCCCCAAAGACTACACTAGAGATCAAGTTAAATTTGACAGCAGCTCCTCAAAGCTTTGTAGAACAATCACAGAAACACAACTACTATTTTTAGAAGTTGGGAAAGCATTTCATTTGAACAGACCCGATCTCCAAAACTGTACCTTCATCCAGTCACGGTTAAGCAAACTCGAAAGCCAGAGGTACCTGGAAAGCTGGGGCCGGTTGGTGCCTGCGTTGAACAAGGTGGGGGAGGCGTGGGTGAACCACCTTTCAGACAGAAGATTGTAAGTTTCAATTGCAGCATCAATGTCATTTTTGTGGATCCCCACCGATACCCTCATCAACATATGCTGTGGACGCTCAGCAACTAAACACAGAAAGGAAAAGGGGAAAAGAGAATGTCAGTATGTCATTTACGATCAGTACAGACAGATGTAGAGGTCATAAGAAAAAGCTACAAACAATGTGTAACAAGCCACTCGAGAGCCATAGTTTTCATAGAATGACAGAATAATTCAGGTTGGAAGGAACCTCAGGAGGTGGAGGTCTCTAGTCCAATCTCCTGCTCAAAGAAGAGCCAGCTATGAGAGTCAGACCAGTTTGCTCAGGACTTCATCCAGTCAGTTTCTGAAAAGCTCAAGGACGGGGACTGCATAACCCCTCTCAACACTCTGCACCAATGCTCGATGTTCTTATGGGGAAAAAACCCACACCTGTATTAATGGTTGAAATCCAGTCAAATATCCAACCAATTGCTCCCTAGGTTTATTATGTTAGAAATAACTTCTCATCCTTCTGGTGTCCTAAGGGCCTGCAATAACTGGCACTGATAGCACAGTAGCTCTTTCAACTTAAATTTATTTAAAAGTGCTGGACAGGAACGACTTTGTCTTCTAAATCCTAGATAATGTGCAGCTTTCAAAGCACTAGGGTCCTTAAAACAGACAGGTAAAGCACAGTTGCCTGGGTCACACTGCCGGTATTTGGAACACCCAAGTAAGCTTGCCACGGTGCTGCTCTTTAACAACCAACTGTTTTTCATGCAGGCATACCACTGCCACCACAGATGCTCGACTCTTAGCCTAAGAAAAGAATTTGCACATGCCCAGAGAATGCCTACTACCAGCGTGCCACTCAATGCTTTTGCCGGAATGCTTTACGGAAAGCTAGGAGGTAGCCTATTTGCCTCCTCAAGACCCCTGCTCTGAGCCTTGGTTTTGACTTTTAAATAACATTTTAAGCTGATACAGACAGTTCTTACCTTTTGAGTTGATTTTCAGCAAGTAGGAGCGTTCTAGAGTCTTTAGAAAGAGAGAATACATTTTAGTAGACATGCAGATTTCAGTTTAAAAAAAGAAATCCTACTAACTCCAAACTCAAGCATCTTCATGCTCATCCTAGGCTTCAGCAGAAGCACCAACGCTGCACTCCACTCCTCTTGTCAATGGCAGAGGATATTAGGTAACTAATGACTAAAAAACCCAGAAGTCCACTGTAACATTCCAACACTGAGGACTTGTTGCGTTGGATTATGGGGTGGTGAAGCATGCAGCCGCAAGGTTCAACGCTACCCCTCAACCCACAGTGAATTAAGGCTAGAAGACAAGGGAGTGTTTCTTCTCCACAACCCCACTCCTCCTTAAGTACTGTTGTACTACGATAACGCTTTCCAGACAGCTTGTATCATAGTCTGCAATGCTGGGTGTTGAACACACAAAACGACAAAGCTACAGCTAAAGCAGATGCCTTTCAAGCTTGTGCCTAATGGATTACAGCAGTAATTACAGGTGGGGGGCGGGGGGTCAAGAATTGCATATCTGTACACACAGAGAAACATACCCCCTCCTTCAAGGTCCCCTCTCTCTATCCTGCCTGCCCTGTTTCCGCAGCTGCTCCGCTCTTTACACACTCTAGTTGTTTCCTTCTTGCAAGCTACTCCCCCCAAACCAGAAGGCACCATATCAGGCATGCTGATGGAAACTCTAGGCAAAGACCCCCATTCTTACAGAGATTCACAGGAACTCTCTGAGGTACCCAGTGCTATGGAAAAGCCAAATGCTCTCCAGCTGACCCTCCGGAGAGCCCTAAAGCAACTCAGCAAAGAACAGCACGTTATGAGGGGAGCAGGAGGAGCAGATGGTGGGGGCACTGTCGACTGGACTGGTTGTGGGGGAGATGTTCCAGCAGCATGGAAGACGACAAATGTGTGGGATGACACACTGAGAACAAATGTTACACAAAACAACGGGGAAAACCAAAAATCCCTTTTTTGTTTATTAAGAATCAGATTATTTCCTTGAGGACTGGCACGAGCTGGGAAGTTTTCAACAATATTCAGTGCTATCTGCTGCGAAACAGTCAGACCCCAACAGTTAAAACATTACAGCAGCCAAGGGTACACAGCGAAGCCAAGAAGTACATGATTCACCCAGTTAGGCAACTGCTTTGTCCAGCTACTCTTCGACTCTTTACAAAACCACTAACGTCCCACCAACTCCAGTGCCCTCCTTGCCCAAATCCAGGTGAGTCTGCAAGTATTCCCATCCTTCCCAAGACTCAGCTCCAGAACAATATCAAAACAGCTCTCTTCGTTATAATGTTTTTTACCTTAAAACCAAAGTAGTTGTAGGAGAAGTCTCTGTCATAGATAATGGCAGAATTCAGGCGCTGAGAGGAAATAATACAGAGAAAAACTTACATTTACAGTCAGCTTTTTGTGCCTCACATTAAGGTATAACAATGCTATCATTGTTCGGCATTTCTGGCCTCGAAGCTCTAGTGAAAGAGGTATCAGATCAGAGGAATAAAGTAGGGAAGAGCACTTAGCCTGAAACAATAAATGCAGTTTGAACAATTTCTTTCCCCACGTACAATGCTCAATTGTTGGCTACATTTTACTGAAGTCTAACTAGACACTAAGAAACACAAGACAGAATCAAAATACGAACACAACTTCCCCGTAGGGACACAGACCTGGAACAACCTGAAATCAGAAACCAAACCTCACCTCTCCCTTCTGTGCAGGCAAAACAGATTGCTACAGCAAAAGGTATTTTTTCTCAAATTTGTTTTGCTTATCACGACTACGAGTACATCCGAGAAAACAGATTCTACTACAGAAACATCCTTATGTGAAGGAAATTCCTACATGCTCTCTTTTAAATTCTCCAGGACAGAGCAGTTATCACCTGCACTGGTTTCTGCATTGGCTTTTTGCCTCAAACACGGCTTGCTTAAAAATAAGAAGTAATTTATCTGAACTAGTTCACTGAATTTTTAAAACTTAGAAGTGAAAAGAAGTTACGTACATCTTTGTTGGCCAAAACTATGTCTAGAGTTTCTTTGCAGATCATGGGTGAGTGCTTCCCATTGTGAGGATTTATGTAGTTGTAGAGATCATCCATCACATCTACAAGAGAAAGGTATTTAAAAAGGACGTGCACAGACCTATACATGCATCGCCTGTCATTTGTTTTTGAGGATCTAACATCCTCTAAAATAACTCCCTCCAGCTCCACAAACATACAACTTTTCTTCTACCTGCTCAGTATTATTACCAATCTGATAACCTTGAGAACGCACTTCTCATACAATGCTTCTTTACAGAATCTACAACACATAATAAATGGTAAAGAAAGCAGGTGCAAGCTAATTTCAATCAGTTACATTTTTCATCCATCTATTTATACAGATACTTTTCAAAAAACAGGCAATTTCATTTTCCTTGTGACATGCCTAAAACTCATGTTTTTCATCTCCATGGCATTTTTAGTCAGCCTGGGTACTTAGTAACTTCTGCTTAAGAAAGAGATTTCCATATTTATATCCTCGAAAACTCCTACTCCCTTTCTTCTATCCAAGTGCTCCCAAAGAGACTTACCACTAAATACTTTCTTAGTTTCTTTGTGCAAATTGGACACTGCAATCCTTGCTGCCAGGATAGCGTAGTCGGGGTGTTTGGTGGTCAGGGTTGCAGCCGTTTCAGCAGCCAGCGTATCCAGTTCCACCGTCGTGACACCACTGTACAGCCCCTGAATCACTTTCATGGTGATCTGGGCCTGAAAAGGGAAAATGCTGGAGGTTAGCTACCTGTTGTTGAGGGACAAAAAATCCTCATGTTTAAACCATTTTAAATGTAAGATGTGCTTCGCTATAAGCGGTACCGTTCACTCTTGTCTGAATACAACAGCAAATTAAAATACCAAACCCTCCTGGTGAAGTACTGACGCCTAAAATTTTAGGGGCAGAAAGGAGAGCGAGGAAAGAGTGAAGAAAGCAGAAACTGCCAATCCGGAATCATCAACAGTTTCTTCTCTGCAGACACTTTCCTAAAGGCTAGAATAGCGTGGCAGCAAAGTGCATAGGGAGAGAACTCAGATTAAAGAGTACTTGCGTGGAAATTCACAGAATCACAGAAAGTTTTGAAACTCCAAATGAAGCTTGACTTTATAAGTGCCTGATGAGAGATGGAACTGTTCCGCTTAAAACCATTTCTTGACAAGAGGAAGAAAAAAAAAAAAACCCAACCCTGGAAGGGGTACAACGGCTTTTGCTTCATGACATAGCCTAATCTTCACCTGCCAGTCGGGAGCTTTCATGGGAAAAGACTTTTGCATCCACCATCTCTAAAGTATTTTCTGCTTTTCTCTCAAGCACTTAGCACTGACCACTGCAACAAAGACCATTTTCTAAACTGGGGAAGAAAGGACTGATCTAACGTGGTAACTGCCAAATATACTTGAAGCGCCAACAGCCTCACAAAACCTGGACACGTAATTCTCAAACCTTACTCCCTGAAAGGAAGGCATTTTTAGTATTGGCCTATAAAGCACCCGGCACAAGACGGTCCAAGTCCAAAAGGAGAAACTCAGTCCCAGGAAGAGAGATGTCACACTCTCCTGCAGAATAAATAAGAATGCAGTGCTACGTGTAAGATTAGCTTCCTTACTAAGGCAGGGGTATTAAGACAGGTGAGGACAGGAGAGGTGCCCAAGGACTGGAGTCACTCCAGTCTTCAAAAAGGGCAAGAAGAACAACCTGGGAAACTATTGCCCCGTCAGCCTCACCTCCATCCCTGGAAAGGTGATGGAGCAGTTCATCCTGGAGGTCATCTCCAGGCATGTAGAGGACAAGAAGGTTATCAGAAATAGTCAACACGGATTCACCAAGGGAAGATCGTGCTTGACCAACCTGATGGCCTTCTATGATGGCGTGACTGGCTGGGTCAACCAAGGGAGAGCAGTGGATGCTTACCTCGACTTCAGCAAGGTGTTCACCGTAACATCCTCACAGGCAAGCTAAGGAAGTGTGGGTTGGGTGAGTGGACAGTGAGGTGGACACAGAACTGGCTCAGTAACAGAGCTCAGAGGGTCGTGATAAATGCAGCAGAGTCTGGCTGGAGGCCTGTCACTAGTGGTGTTCCCCAGGGGTCTGTGCTGGGTCCTGTCCTGGTCAACACATTCATCAGTGACCTGGATGATGGGACAGAGCGTAACCTCAGCAAGTTTGCTGATGACACCAAGCTGGGAGGAGCGGCTGATACACCAGAAGGCTGTGCTGGCATCCAGCGAGTCCTGGCCAGGCTGGAGGGCTGGGCCCAGGGGAACCTCGGGGAATTCAGCAAGAGCAAGTGCAAGGTCCTGCCCTGGGGAGGAACAACCCCCCGCACCAGCACAGGCTGGGGGGGACCTGCTGGAGAGTGGCTCTGCTGAGAAGGCCCTAGGGGTGCTGGGGGGCAGCGAGGTGACCCTGAGCCAGCACCGGGCCCTTGGGGCCAAGGGCGCCAGCGGTGTCCTGGGGTGCATGAAAAGGCGTGTGGCCAGCAGGGCGAGGGAGGTTCTCCTCCCCCTCTGCTCTGCCCCAGTGAGGCCACATCTGCAGGGCTGCGGCCAGGTCTGGGCCCCCAGTTCAAGGGCAGGGAACTGCTCAAGCAAGTCCAGTGCAGAGCTGCCAAGGTGATCAGGGGCTGGAGCATCTCCCTTGTGAAGAAAGGCTGAGAGACCTGGGCTTGTTAGCCTGGAGAAGAGAAGGCTGAGGGGGGTGGGTCTCATCGATGTTTATAAATATCTGAAGGGTGGGTGTCAGGAGGATGAGGCTGGACTCTTTTCAGTGGTGCCCAACGCCAGGCCAAGGGGCCACGGGCACAAGCTGGAACACGGGAAGTTCCACCTGAACATGAGGACAAACCCCTTCCCTGTGCGGGTGCCAGAGCAGGGGCACAGGCTGCCCAGAGAGGCTGTGGGGTCCCTTCCCTGGAGACATTCACACCCCGCCTGGACGCGGCCCTGTGCCCCTGCTCTGGGTGTGCCTGCTCCAGCAGGGGTGGGACGGGGTGAGCTCCAGAGGGCCCTTCCAACCCCCACCAGTCTGGGATTAAGAGTCAGGAGGACTAGAAACCTTGGTTCTGGCCTCATCATCAACTCCCCATGTCACTGAGATCGAGTCAGCACACCTTGTGTTTCAGTAACCAAGTCACTAATGCTCCCCCTCCTGCTCTCTATCAACGGCTGAAGAGCACTACCTTTTGGTGCAGAATGAATGACAAATATTTTACAGATGCAATATAAGACATGAAAACAGACTCTCAGATCTTGGAGGCGGGAAGAGCCTAAGTTGGTGACTCCAAATGAACATACTGGGTCTGCACATCTGCATAAAGATCTCAGAGATCAACAGATCCACGAGGGAGTCGAGTCGCCCTCCACACAGGCTTTGGAAAAAGCAGCTTACACAAGTGGGATCAACATGCGCTCAAAATCCT